>NW_026622875.1:23599396-23908017 GCF_023065955.2 Ursus arctos | reverse complement strand
ACAAAGGAGTATTATCTAGCCTTTAAAAAGGATACAGTGACACATGCTACAGCATGGATAAACCTTGAGGACATTATGGTATGTGAAATAAACCAGTCACAAAAGGATAAATATTGTTTGATTCCACTTACATGAGATATCTAGAAGAGGCAAATTCATAGAGACAGAAAGTAGTAATGGTTAAAAGTAGACTGGGGTGAGAGAGCAATGGGGAGTTACTGTTTACTGCATACAGTTTCAGTTTGGAATGATGAAAAAGCTCTGGAGATGGACAGTAGTGATGGTTGCACAACACTTTTGAATGTATTTAATGCCAGTGAATTGCAAACCTAAAATCAGTTAAAATGTTCAACTGTGTTATGTATATTTTACAATTAAAAAAAATACTAAATCCAAATAAACTTATTCAAGAACTAAAAGCCGTCCATGCCTCTAACTTACCTTTCTCTTCCTACCTCCCTGTTATACTAAAAAATCTGTTTTATTGTACACCCCTTTTATTACCAGCACTTTCAGATACTCCAAACACCTGGCCTCACTGTTCATTAGCCACAAGTTACACCTCTCAGCTATAGCTTTGCCTTTCACTCCTCCCACATCCTTTAATCTACATCCCCATCAACACTCAAAAGAAAATGCAGGGGCGCCTGGGTAGTGCAGTCGTTAAGTGTCTGCCTTCCGCTCAGGGCGTGATCCCGGCGTTCTGGATCGAGCCCCACATCAGGCTTCTCCGCTAGGAGCCTGCTTCTTCCTCGCCCACTCGCCCCGCTTGTGTTCCTCTCTCACTGGCTGTCTCTCTCTGTCAAATAAATAAATAAAATCTTAAAAAAAAAGAAAAGAAAAGAAAAGAAAAGAAAAGAAAAGAAAAGAAAATGCAAAGGCTGAACACTGGTCTACCACTCAACTCAACCAAGCCTCCTCTATCTTCACAATGTCAGCTTCCACTACCTCCTCCCTTACTGACTCCATTCAGGCCAAACTGGCCCTCTTACTGCTCCCAGAACACACCAAACACAGTCCAGTCTCAGAACTTTTGTATTAGGTGACTTTAGCCTGGAACGCTCCCCCACCCCTAATCTAAGTATCTACCTGTCCTGTTCCCTGAACTTTCCTTACATCACCTAAAATGTCACCTAATCAGAGAGGTCTTCCTTAACCACCCCTTATGAAGTAGTAAATCTACCCCATCAATATCCCCATCAATATCTACTTTTCTCTAATATATTTCCCTAATATACTTTTCTTAACAGTAGTCATCACCACTCAACACAGTATATATTAACTTATTATCTTCCACATCCTCATGAGAATATTCATTCCATGAGAAAGGGACCTGTTTTTGTTCACTGTTGTAATGCTACCAGCTAGCACAGTTCTTGATATATTAGATGTTCAATAAATACATATTGACTCAATCATGGCCTCCAGTCCCTTAATATATTCCCTTTTACCAAGCCTGCTTCCTATCAATAATTATTTCGACCACCAATATCAAATTTTCATTTCCATCTAAAAGACTGTGCGAGCTAAAATCACACGGCCTGACAGGTCATGCTAGCTTATCTTAAACTGGGCCTTTATTGATTGCTCAGCAATCCTTTCTATTCTATCCTGGTGATCATATTAAGTTTCTCCACCATCATCTCTGGCCAACAGCCACTTATCTGACCTTTCTGCTTCCCCTCTACTCCTATAATCCATCTTCAATAAAGTAGCCAGAGAAATCATTAAAACATATATCAAGACACTTTTCTGCTTAAAACCTTCCTTAAAAAACTTTCTTGAGACTAGAGCCCTTACCATGGCCATAGGGACCAACACAACCCAGCCCTACCTACTTCTTCAACTTCATCTCATGATACTATGGTCCTCTTCCATTCTGTTCTAGAGTAGGGAACTTCTTTCTGCTTCTCCAACACAATAAGCTTATTTCTACTTTGAAGTTTTTACCTTAGTTTGATTTTCAAGTGACTGAATTTTTGTCTTTCGCACCTTATCTTAATGTCACCTCCTCAGAAGTAACCACCCAGAGGTGCCTGGATGGCTCAGTCAGTTAAGCATCTACCTTCAGCTCAGGTCATGGTCTCGGGGTCCTGGAATCAAGCCCCATGTCTGACTTCCTGCTCCGTAGAGAGTCTGCTTTTCCTTCTCCCACTGTCCCTCACTCCACTCATGCTCTCTAATAAATAAATAAAATCTTAAGAAAAAATTAAGGGGGCACCTGGGTGGCTCAGTCAGTTAGGTGTCTGTCTCTCGCTCAGGTCATGACCCCAGGGTCCCACATCCGGCTCCCTGCTGGGCAGGAAGCCTGCTTCTCCCTCTCTCTCTGCCTGCCACTCCCCCTGTTTGTGCGCTCTTGCTCTCTCTCTCTCTCTCTCCCTGTCAAATAAATAAAATCTTTAAAAATAAATGAATTGAATGAATGAATGAATGAAGTATTCACCCAGTCACTCTACCAAGTGCCTAGTTTTAAAATTCTCTTCATGTGACTAACATAATAAAAAAACATTAAAATTAAAAAAATAAAAATAAAATTCTTTTCATTATCACATTACATTTTGGTACCATTTGGTATTTTTGGTATTTTTCTGGTTCTTAGAGGCAACTGGCTCCATGAGAACAGATCTTATCTATAAGAATACCTGGCACAAAGCAGATGTTTAATAAATATTCGGTGAATTTGGTGATTACAATGTTTTCCCTAAGTATTTTCTTCTCCCAGGATCCCAACACCCCTGCTAATTAACTATATGCCTAGCAGCTAACCTCAATCCCTACCTTATTAAAAAAGTAGGATAAGGAATTATACAGTTTTCTTCCTCTTTGCCTAAAAATTCTTTGATTTGCTTTCTTCCATTCCTCTGGTTTCTAAGCAGAAATGTTGCTGCTCTTCTGTAAGAATTAAGCCCTTGACCCATATCCTTGATCTCAATCCTTTCTACCTCCTCCTGGCAATTAATCACTCTAATATTTAAACTACTCTAGTGGATCATTCCCCTTTACCTAAAATATATTATGTGTTAATGCAAAACTATCTCCTACATGGCTAAGTCCTCACAACTGCACAAACTTCTTGAAAAACATTCTACTTTATTCTTCATGCCAAACCGTTTACTCAACCTCTTACAATTCACCCTGGTCTACTTAATTTGTTCTCTTGGTTATCAATAACTTTTTTTTTTTAAAAGAGAGAAAGGGGGGAGGGGCAGAGAGAGGGAGAGGGAGAATCTTAAGCAGGCTCCACACCTAACATGGAGCCTGATGCGGGGCTCAATCTCATTAACTCTGAGATCAAGACATGAGCTGAAATCATGAGTTGGACATTCAGCTAAGCCACCTAGGCGCCCCTCAATAACTTCTTAATAGTTAAATTTAGTGGTGCTTTCCAGGGTATTAAAATCATTCATCTTTCTACAGCATCTTATCCCTCTAAAGAGCCTCTCCCTGAAATTCCTTACCACACTTCAAAGAAAAACACTACAAGATTCTGCTCTCCTTAATACTTTTCTTCTTATTTTTCCCCTTACTGATTCTTTTTAACAACATCCACTCCTTTACTATAGGCATTTCCTAATGTCCTGCACTTAACATTTTTCTTTCTGCTAGGGCCCTGGAAATGTTACCTACTTTCACAACTGACACTCTATGTGCATTACTCCAAAATCTATTATACCCAGATCCTAGCGTATTTTTTTCTAATTTCCAATCTCATATTCCCACAATTAAGGAGATATTCTAAAACTTCTACCTCTAACTCAAAAAATGTGCCTAACAAAATTCATCATGCTACAATCCCATCCACTAGACCATTAGTACCAGTTATTCCTCATGGTTTCCTTACTTCTTCCATTCATGGTACCATCATACTTCAAGCCACCAGAACTCAAAATCTCAGATTCATTTGTGTGACTCCTTTCTTCCATATTCTCTGCCAAATCTATTTCTGAAATCTCCACTGTCAAATGAACTCAATCAGGAGTCATTATTTCACTTCTGCAGCCCTGATCACAGCTGTAATTAGCCAATTCATTTCACGAATATTTGTTAAGCACTTAACTTGCCTAGAAGCCCAGGTTAGTTGGCAAAATAAGCCCAGGCAGGTAATGTCTGTCCTTGTTAACTATATAACATAGACCATGTAAGTTATCATCCATGTACTTTATCACTGGATGAACCATGTAATTTATCATCCAAACCAGTAGACTTAAAAGCAAAAGAGTGCATTAAAAATAGGTTAACATCCAGGGGCACCTAGCTGGCTCAGTCAGCGGAGCATGTGACTCTCGAAGTGGGAGTTTTGAGTCTGAGCCCCACTTTGGGTGTAGAGATTACTTAAAAAAAATAAAATCTTAAAGAAAAGAGCTGGACATCTAGAGATGCAAGAGTGGTTCAATATCTGCAAATCAATCAATGTGATGTACCACATTAACAAAATGAAAGATAAAAATCATATGATCATTTCAATAGATACAGAAAAAGCATTTGACAAAATTCTACATCTGTTCATGGTAAAAACTCTCAACAAAGCAAATTTAGAGGAAATACATCTCAACATAATACAAACCATATATGACAAACTCAAAGCTAACATCATACTCAATGGTGAAAAGCTGAAAGTTTTTCCTCTAAGATCAGGAGTAAAACAAGGATATTCACTCTCAACACTTTCATTCAACACAGTACTGGAAGTCCTAACCACAGCAATGAGACAAAAAAAATAAATAAAAGGCATGCAAATTGATAGGAAAAAGTAAAACTGTCACTATTTGCAAATGACAAGGTACAATACATTGAAAATTTAAAAAAAAAAAAAAAACCAACTCTAAAGATTCCACCAAAAAAAATATTAGAACTAAAAAACTGAGTAAAGTTGAGGGCACAAAACTAATATACAGAAATGTGTTGCATTTCTACATGCAATAATGAGCTAAAAGAAAGAGATATTAAGAAAATAATCCCATCTACAAGTGCATAAAGGAATAAAATACCTCGGAATAAATTTAACCAAGGAAGTAAAAGACCTGTACTCTGAAAACTGTAAGACACTGATGAAAGAAACTGAAGACAGCATGTGGGTGGCTCAGTCAGTTAACCATCCAACTCTTGATCTCAGCTCAGGTCCTGATCTCAGGATCATGAATTCAAGCCCTGCACTGGCTCCATGCTCAACTTTAAAAAAAAGTTAAAAAAAAAAAAGCTTTAAAAATAAAAAAAGAAATTGAAGACAACACAAATAAATGAAAAGATATACCACGTTTACAGACTGGAAGAATTAACATTGTTAAAATGTCCGTACTACCCACAGCAATCTACAGATTCAGTGTAAGCCCTATCAAAATACCAAGAGTATTCTTCACAGAACTAGAACAAATAATCCTAACATTTGTATGGAACTACAAAATACCCCAAATAGCCAAAGCAATTTTGAGAAAGAACAAAAACTCAAGTATCACAATCCAGATTTCAAACTACACTACAAAGCTATAGTAATTGAAACAGCATGGTACTGGCACAAAAGTTAAGATGCACAGATCAACGGAACAGAATAAAAACCCAAGCAATAAACCCACACTTATGTGGTTAATCCACAACAAAGGAGGCAATACGCAATGGGGAAAGGATAGTCTCTTCAATAAAAATGGGGAAACTGGACGAATACATACAAAAAAATGAAAGTGGACCACTTTCCCACACGGTACACAAAAATAAACTCAGAATGGATTAAAGACCTAAACGTGAAACCAAGAACTCCCAGAAGAAAACATAGGTAATAAATTCTTAAACATCAGCCTTGGCAGTATTTTTCTGGATTTGTCTTTCCAAGCAAGGGAAACAAAAGCAAAAATAAATAGTTGGCAGTATGCCAAAATAAAAAGCTTCTGCACAGCAAAAGAAATCATCAACAAAATGAGAAGGTAACTTACTGAATGGGAGAAGATATTTACAAATTATATATGTGATAAGTATTTAATACTCAAAATATATAAAGAATTTATACAAGTCAACACCAAGAAAACAATGATTTTAAAAATGGGCAGAGGCATTGAAAGACATTTTTCCAAAGAAGAAGACATACAAACGGCCAACAGACATGAAAAGATGCTCAACATCACTGATCATCAGGGAAATACAAATCAAAACCAGAATATCACTTCACACCAGTCAGAATGGCTAGTATCAAAAAGAAGAAATAACAAATGTTGGTGAGGATGTAGAGAAAAGAGAATCCTCGTGCACTGTCGGTAGGAATAGAAATTGGTGTAGCCACTTCGGAAAACAGCATGGAGGTTCCTCAAAAAATTAAAAATAGAAATACCGGGGTGCCTGGGTGGCTCAGTCGGTTAAGCAGCTGCCTTCAGCTCAGGTGATGATCCCAGGGTCCTGTGATCGAGTCCTGCATTGGGCTCCCTGCTCAGCAGGGAGTCTGCTTCTCGTTCTCACTCAGCCCCTCCCCCTGTTGTGCCCACTCTCTCTCAAATAAATAAAATCTTTAAAAAAATAAAAAATAAAAATAAATAAAAATAAAAAAAGAAATTCCATATAATTGGGTAATTTCATTTCTGGATATTTATCAAAGAAAACAAAAACTCTACATCAAAAAGATATATGCACCCCTATGTTTACTGCAGCATTATTTACAGTAGCAAAGACACGAAAACAGCCTAAGTGTCCACTGATAAATGAATGGATAAAGATATAGATATAGATAGATAGACCTATCTATATCTATATATATATATAAAATGCAGTATTACTCAGCCGTAAAAAAAAGTGAAATCTCGCCATTCATGACAACATGAATGGACCTACAGGGTATTATGCTAAGTGACAGAAGTCAAAGACAAATACCTTATGATTTCACTAATATGTGGAATCTAAAAACAAAACAAGCAAATAAAGAAACAGACCCCTAAATATAGAACAAACTGGGGGTGACCAGAGGGGAGGGTGGTAGTGGGGGTACATGCCAACTCTTGACCTTGGGATTTTGAGTTCAAGCCCCATGATGAGCAGAGAGATTACTTTAAAAAAACAAAAATAGTAAAAAACAATAAAAATTTTAAAAAGACAAAAACTGGGACACTTGGGTGGCTCAGTCGGTTAACAATCTGCCTTCAGCTCAGGTTTCCTGGGCTCGAGTCCCGCATCAGGCTCCCTGCTCAGTGGGGAGCCTGCTTCTTCCACTGCCTACTGCTCCCCCTGCTGGCTGTTCCTCCTGCTTGTGCGCACGCACGCGCTCGCTCGCTATCGCTCTCTCTCTGACAAATAAATAAACAAATAAATAAAATCTTCAAAAAATAAAAAATAAAAACAAAGTCATGGGGATAAAAGAGTACAGCACCCAAAAAAGTTGGGTGACTACAGAATGATATATGCCAATTATATCTCAAAGCTAGGGGAAAAAGTGTGGCATTAATTGATCTACAAGAGGCTTAAACCAGGATACATGGTCATGCTAACTAGAACTCCAGTACTTAGGAAAATGATTGCTGCATCCTAAGTACATTCTACCTATTGATTTAATAAATAAATTAGAGGTGAAATACTCACTTTATCACCTCCTCCTTACTCTTTATTCTACTGCAACCTTATTTTCAGCCACAAACACTATCTTCAAAGGGGTAAACAATAACCTCCTAACTAACAACTCCAAAAAAGCTCCAAAAAGCTTCAGTTTTCAATTAATCTCTCTAAATAGCTTTCAACAATACCGACCCTTCCTCTCTCCTTCATGAAGCTCTGTTAACAACGGTGTATATAATTAAAAGGATTATCCATCATGACCAAGTGGGATTCATACCTGGGATGCAAGCGTGGTTCAACATTCGCAAATCGATCAGCGTGATACATAGTATCAACAAGAAAAGACTCAGGAACCATATGATCCTCTCAATTGATGCAGAAAAAGCATTTGACAAAATACAGCATCCTTTCCTGATTAAAACCCTTCAGAGTGTAGGAATAGAGGGTACATTTCTCAACCTCATAAAAGCCATCTATGAAAAGCCTACTGCAAATATTATTCTCAATGGGGAAAAGCTGGAAGCCTTTCCCTTAAGATCAGGAACACGACAAGGATGCCCACTCTCGCCACTATTATTCAACATAGTACTAGAAGTCCTTGCAACAGCAATCAGACAAGAAAAAGGGATCAAAGGTATCCAAATCGGCAGAGAAGAAGTCAAAATGTCTCTCTTCGCAGATGACATGATACTCTATATGGAAAACCCAAAAGAATCCACGCCCAAACTATTAGAAGTTATAGAGCAATTCAGTAATGTGGCGGGATACAAAATCAATACTCAGAAATCAGTTGCATTTCTATACACGAATAACGAGACCGAAGAAAGAGAAATTAGGGAATCCATCCCATTTACAATAGCACCAAAAACCATACGTTACCTTGGAATTAACTTAACCAGAGACGTAAAGGACCTATATTCTAGAAACTATAAATCACTCTTGAAAGACATTGAGGAAGACATAAAAAGATGGAAAGATATTCCATGCTCATGGATCGGAAGAATTAACATAGTTAAAATGTCCATGCTACCCAGAGCAATCTACACTTTCAATGCTATCCCGATCAAAATACCGAGGACATTTTTCAAAGAACTGGAACAAACAGTCCTTAAATTTGTATGGAAACAGAAAAGGCCCCGAATCTCCAAGGAACTGTTGAAAAGGAAAAACAACGCTGGGGGCATCACAATGCCGGATTTCGAGCTGTACTACAATGCTGTGATCACAAAGACAGCATGGTACTGGCACAAAAACAGACACATAGACCAAAGGAACAGAATAGAGAACCCAGAAATGGACCCTCGGCTCTTTGGGCAACTAATATTTGATAAAGCAGGAAAAAACATCCGGTGGAAAAAAGACAGTCTCTTCAATAAATGGTGCTGGGAAAATTGGACAGCTACATGCAAAAGAATGAAACTTGACCACTCGCTCACACCATACACAAAGATAAACTCCAAATGGATGAAAGACCTCGATGTGAGACAGGAATCCATCAAAATTCTAGAGGAGAACATAGGCAGCAACCTCTATGACATCAGCCAAAGCAACCTTTTTCATGACACATCCCCAAAGGCAAGAGAAACAAAAGATAAAATGAACTTATGGGACTTCATCAAGATAAAAAGCTTCTGCACAGCCAAGGAAACAGTCAAAAAAACTAAGAGGAAGCCCACGGAATGGGAGAATATATTTGCAAATGACACTACAGATAAAGGACTGGTATCCAAGATCTACAAAGAACTTCTCAAACTCAATACACGAGAAACAAATAAACAAATCAAAAAATGGGCAGAAGATATGAACAGACACTTTTCCAAAGAAGACATACAAATGGCTAACAGACACATGAAAAAATGTTCAAAATCATTAGCCATCAGGGAAATTCAAATCAAAACCACATTGAGATACCACCTTACGCCAGTTAGAATGGCAAAAATAGACAAGGCAAGAAACAACAATTGTTGGAGAGGATGTGGAGAAAGGGGATCCCTCCTACATTGTTGGTGGGAATGCAAGTTGGTAGAGCCACTCTGGAAAACAGTGTGGAGGTCCCTTAAAAAGTTAAAAATTGAGCTACCCTATGATCCAGCCATTGCACTACTGGGTGTTTACCCCAAAGATACAGACGTAGTGAAGAGAAGGGCCATATGCACCCCAATGTTCATAGCAGCAATGTCCACAATAGCTAAATCGTGGAAGGAGCCGAGATGCCCTTCAACAGATGACTGGATTAAGAAGTTGTGGTCCATATATACAATGGAATATTACTCAGCTATCAGAAAGAACGAATTCTCAACATTTGCTGCAACATGGATGGCACTGAAGGAGATAATGCTAAGTGAAATAAGTCAAGCAGAGAAAGACAACTATCATATGATTTCTCTCATCTATGGAACATAAGAACTAGGAAGATCGGTAGGGGAAGAAAGGGATAAAGAAAGGGGGGTAATCAGAAGGGGGAATGAAACATGAGAGACTATTGACTATGAGAAACAAACTGAGGGCCTCAGAGGGGAGGGGGGTGGGGGAATGGGATAGACCGGTGATGGGTAGTAAGGAGGGCACGTATTGCATGGTGTACTGGGTGTTACACGCAACTAATGAATCATCGAGCTTTACATCGGAAACCGGGGATGTACTGTATGGTGACTAACATAATATAATAAAAAATCATTAATTTAAAAAAAAAATGGGGTATATATAATCCTAAATATCAGACTATTTTAAAACAAGGCCTAGGATTTGTACCTCTCCAACATAGAGATTAACTAAAAGATTTAGAATCTAGGGGTGCCTGACTGGCTCAGTCAAAAGAGCATTCAACTCTTGATCTCAGAGTCATGAGTTCAAACCCCACACTGCGGGTACAGATTACCTAAAAATAAAATCTTAAAATAAAAAAAAAAAAGAAAGATATTACCAATATTCACATTTTCCTTCTATTTTTCAACTTCTGGAAAATTAGTATAAGAAATTAAAAATACAAAATTAGATACTTACCTCAAAATGATAGCCCTCATTTCAGTCCTTTAAGATATCAGATGATGGCATTACTTATTTTTTTAAACTGAAGTTTTCCTGGAAGACTTTCAAATTAGAAGATACACTACAAAAAAGAGTGAAGATAAAAGGTATTAACACCTAAATGAGATAAATTAAAAATAAAATAAATTTATTACTTGTATGACATGACTGCTTATTTTTAAATATGGGGAAAAATATAAAAAACATATGAACTATAATATTAAAATTGTAGAGCATTAGAGTGAGAAGGGACTGCTTCTAAGCAGACATCCTATACAAAGATCTAAATCCTCTCATTTAGATGACCTCTTCTCTTTTCTGTAATATGCTAATTTTCTTTCTACTTCTCAACCTACTCCTCTATCATAAGCTACTATGGATAGCTTATTTCATTTTCCCCCTTTTCTTCTTTAATATAATATTTGAAACACACACAATATATGGAAAGATGCATGCAAACATAAGATGAACACTATAGATCAGCATCCCACAGAACACCAATAACATTACATCTACCTACATGCTCCTCGCATCCCAACCTTTATCCTGAATAATTATTCCATTACTGTTTAAAACTGAACTTTGCATTTATGTATACATCCCTAAATAACGTTTTGTTTAGGTTTGTATCCCTGGCTCCCTACTTCAGCTTGATAAATTTATATGCTGATGGAGTCTTCAGGGATGTGAATTTTGTAACTCAAATATTTCGCTAAGCTTTATCCATGTTACTTTTTAATTGCTCTATAGTGTTTCATTATGTAAATATGCCACAATGTATTTATCCTTTCTGTTTTCAGGCATTTGGACGGTTTAAAGATTTTTGCTTTTATCAACATTATTATACAAGTCTCCAGGTGCACATGAACAAGAATTACTTTAAGGTATGCTTTAAACCTAGAAGTGGAATTGGTGGGTTCTAGGAAATGCAAATTCCCAACTTTACTAAAAATGCCAAACTTGTCTTCCAACTGTATCACTCTAGCAACTCACCAGCAGTATGTAAACTGATGACACATTCCTCTCCAATACCTGGTAAAGTCAGATTTCTTAATTTGTGGCAATACAGAACATATACCATGATTTCAGTTTGTATTACTTAATGAGGTTGAAGACCTTTTCACATGTTTATTAATTACCTATGTTCCTTTCTGCATTCCTTTGTTCACAATTTTGGCCATTTTTATTGGGTTGTGTTTTTCTCATTATTTATTAGGCTTTATATATCAGGACCAGGACTGGCTACAGAATTTGGAGGCCCAATATGCACCCCAATGTTCATAGCAGCAATGTCCACAATAGCTAAATCGTGGAAGGAGCCGAGATGCCCTTCAACAGATGACTGGATTAAGAAGTTGTGGTCCATATATACAATGGAATATTACTCAGCTATCAGAAAGAACGAGTTCTCAACATTTGCTACAACATGGACAGGACTGGAGGAGATAATGCTAAGTGAAATAAGTCAAGCAGAGAAAGACAACTATCATATGATTTCTCTCATCTATGGAACATAAGAACTAGGAAGATCGGTAGGGGAAGAAAGGGATAAAGAAAGGGGGGTAATCAGAAGGGGGAATGAAACATGAGAGACTATGGACTATGAGAAACAAACTGAGGGCCTCGGGGGGGGGGGGGGGGGAATGGGATAGACCGGTGATGGGTAGTAAGGAGGGCACGTATTGCATGGTGCACTGGCTGTTATACACAACTAATGAATCATCGAGCCTTACATCGGAAACCGGGGATGTACTGTATGGTGACTAACATAATATAATAAAAAATCATTAAAAAAAAAACAACAACAACAACAACAAAAAGAATTTGGAGGCCCAGTGCAAAATTAAAAAGCAGGGCCACGGGGTGCCTGAGTGGCTCAGTCGGTTAAGCCTCTGATTTTGGCTCAGGTTGTGATCCCAGGGTCCTGGGATCAAGCCCCACATCAGGCTCAGGCTTTGTGCTAGGTGGGAAGTCTGCTTGTCCCTTCCCCCTCCCTCTGCCCCTCCCCCCACTCATGCTCTGTCTCTCTCTCAAATGAATAAAAAAATCTTAAAAAAAAAAAAAGCAGGGCCATTATTCAAAAATTAAGAATTTTAAGACAGTGGCAGTTTAGCATTAAAATAAGTATAGGGCCCTATATGACTGCACAGGTTGTACATCCATGAAGGGAGCTCTGTTCAGGACACTAATTCTCTATTGTATATAACATAATTATTTTTTTCCAAAATAGCAATAATGTTTTTCCAAGTTTAGTTTATCATTTCATTTTCTTGATGGTGTCTTTAATTTTTTAACTTTTTTTTTAAGTAGGCTCCATGCCCAGTGTAGAACCCAACATGAGGCTTGAACTCGCAACCCTGAGATCAAGACCTGAGCTGAGATCAAGATTCGGACATTTAATCAACTGAGCCACCCAGGCACCCCTACGGTGTCTTTGAATGACCATTAATTTTAATGTGGTCAAAATTACCAATCTTTTTTTACGTGGACCCTTCTGTCTTATTGAGAAAATCCTATAGTCTTCACGAAGTTTTATGGCTTTGCCTTCTTTAAGTCCTAAACCATGGGTGTTTTCCAATGATCAGTGGGCTCATAGCCCTCTCTTCTCAGTCATAATGTCCCATTCTTCACTAATAAAATCTTAAAGGACTTTATGTCCTTTATTGATAACGGTATTCTAATCACATCATTTAATTCACTTCCAGGCAAGCCCACTCAAATCAGAGCTTGTGCCCACCACGTTTGGAACTATATATCGTCTCAGTAATACTCCAAGTCAGAAAATTTTTTTTAAAGATTTTATTTATTTGAGAGAGAGACTGAGAGAAAGAGAGAACACGAGTGGGGGAAGGGCAAAGGGAGAGGGAGAAACAGGCTCCCCACTGAGCAGGGAGCCACATGCAGGGCTCTATCACAGAACCCTGGGATCATGACCTGAGCCGAAGGCAGACACTTAACTGACTGAACCACCCAGGCACCCCCAGAAGTCAGAATTTTAATTAAAAATTCCATGCATCTGGTTAGAACATTTTTACATTTAAAGATTTTGTAAAAGCAGGGAGAAAGACTTAAAAATCTTCAAGTTTCATAAAATTAGTAGGAATTAACGGAGAGTGCTGAAAATCTTTTTCATTTTGTATCTTCAAAATAAAATCCTGTTAGGAAGCAAGAAATTTAATTCTAGTCTTGGCTTCTTTGTTTTTGTAGTAAGGTCAAAAATACTCTTTTTAAAATGAGAAGAATGTTATAAAACAGACTCCAAACGATGTTAAAATATATCAAACTGCTTACTTTTCCAAAAGTAAGGGAATCAGTCAACTCAAAAATAACCACAATTTGCTGGTGCAGGATGTTGACAGTCAGGGAGGCTACGCATGTGGGAGCAGGGATATAAGAGAACTCTACGTACTTCTACTCAATTTTACTGTAAACCTAAAACTGCCAAAAAATGATGTCTAGGGGGGAGTCTGTTTCTCCCTGCTGCCCTTCCCCCTGCTCATGCCCCCTCCTCTCAATTATATAAATAAAATCTTTAAAAAAAATTACTCTTAAAATTCCTACTAAAGCTTTTAGGTAAAAACAATGTTATTAATAACCTTACACGTGAAGATCCACTCCCACAGCTTTATTGTGAAAAGAAAGGAAAAAATTCTGGACAAACAATAAACATCCATTAAACTTTAAAATGATGTGGGGGAAGATTTCAAAAGCTTACCCAAGCACTGAGAATGGCATGTAAACAAACCAAAACCCCTACACAGAGTCTATCTCTAGTCCTTGTTCAAGTAAAAGTACTTTCTACAAAAACAAAAACAATACTATGCCTCAATCATGCAAGTTATATTATAATTTAAGAGCTGGCTAAACTATTCTATTTAAATAACAGTGATTTCAACCTCACAACCTCCACCCACAAATAAGCAAGCAAAACCAGGTAAATTAAAAAATCACTTCATGGGGGGCGCCTGGGTGGCTCAGTCGGTAAGCGTCTGCCTTCGGCTCAGGGCGTGATCCCGGCGTTCTGGGATCGAGCCCCACATCAGACTCCTCTGCTATGAGCCTGCTTCTTCCTCTCCTACTCCCCCTGCTTGTGTTCCCTCTCTCTCTGGCTGTCTCTCTCTGTGAAATAAATAAATAAAATCTTAAAAAAAAAAAAATCACTTCATGGTGTAAGTATTCATCTCTCTCCTCTTCACCCTCTTCCTACTGAACTAACATACTACCACAAAGTCCAAGCCCTACATCAAAGAATAAAGTAATGTAATTTCTACCACATTTTTTTTTTTTACAAAATGCAATTATAAGAGTCAAAAATATTCTTTAATACCTAGTACCCGGGAAAGAACCAGATTAAGACTGCCAGTGTAAAAGTGTTTGCTGTTTTTCTTTCTTTTTGTTTAACAAATGGAAATTATTATATATTCTGGGTTGATATAGACAACAAGCATAGGGAAAAAATGGACATCCTCATTAGAGGATAAAAATAAAAATTAAAACCACAAGATACCACTCTGTACCACCAAAATGGTACAATTTAAAGAAACTAAGACTACTCAGGCTTGCTAAGAATGTGGAGCAATGGAAATTCACATACCTTATGACACAGGAATTCCACCATAGATACACATCCAAAAGAACTATGTACACATTTCACCAAAAGATATTTTACTAGAATGATAAATAAAACAAAACTACACCAAGACACCATTTTCCATATATCAGTTTAGCAAAAATCCCTGTTTGCCAAGGTTTTCCAAAGATTGATTTATTTATTTGAGAGAGAGAGCATGAGAGCTCTCGAGTGGGGGGGGGGTGTAAAGAATTTCAAGCAGACCACACGCTGAGCATGGAGCCTGACAAAGAGCTCAATCCGAGGACACTGAGATCACCATCTCGGCCAAAAACAAGAGTCCAACACTCAACCAACTGCGCCACCCAGGCACTGTGCCAAGGTACTTTCTTGGCAAGGCTGTGAAGAAATGCCTATTATCAGAGTTCCTGGGTGGCTCAATCAGTTAAGTATCTGCCTTCAGCTCAGGTCATGATCCCAGGGTCCTAGGATCAAGCCCCACATCAGGTCCCACATCTCCCTTTCCCTCCACCCCTGCTTCTGTTCACTCCCTCTCACTCACTCTCTCCTGCTCACTCCCTCGCTCTCCCTCTCTCGCTCTCTATTATCCACCATAACAACAACAAAATGGTAATTATGTGAATTATGTGAAAGATGTAGCAACTAGCCTTAACTGCGGTAAATATTTTGCTATATATATGTATGTCAAATCATCACATTGTACACCTTAAACTTACACAATGTTGTACGTCAATTAAATCTGAATAAAGCTTGCAGGGGAGAAATACACATTAGCCCTTATAATCAGTGGGAGAGTCTGGATCCAAACATATGGGCATTTTGGCAATACCTATCAAAATTACAAAGACATATGGCCTTTGATTAGTAATATCACAACTGAATTTATCCCATAATTTTATACTTGTTTATGGGCAAAATGATATATACAAGGTAATTCACTACAACACTATTATAATAATAAAAAACTGGAAACAACGCAGGGGGCCTGGGTGAATCAGTCCGTTAAGCAACCGACTGGATTTTGGTTCACGTCATGATCTCAGATTTGTGGTATGGAGCCCTGAGTGGGGCTCCACACTCAGAGCGGAGCCTGCTTGTCCCTCTCCCTCTGCACCTTGCCATCCCCCCCCACCCCTTGCTTGTGCTTTCTCTCTCTCAAATAAATAAGTAAAATCTTTAAAAAAAATTTTTTTTAAGAACTGGAAACAACCCAAATGTCTACCAACAGAGAACTGGTTAAATAAAGTATCCAAAAGGAAACCATACAAATAAAAAAAAAAAATTATACATACTCTATGGAAAGATCTTCTGTGAAGATTTCCATTGTTAAGAAACCATACGTAGGGGCGCCTGGGTGGCACAGCGGTTAAGCATCTGCCTTCAGCTCAGGGTGTGATCCCGGCGTTATGGGATCGAGCCCCACATCAGGCTCCTCCGCTATGAGCCTGCTTCTTCCTCTCCCACTCCCCCTGCTTGTGCTCCCTCTCTCGCTGGCTGTCTCTATCTCTGTCAAATAAATAAATAAAATCTTTAAAAAAAAAAAAAAAAAGAAACCATACGTAAAGGGAAGGGTGGGAAGACCAATTTGTAGAACAATAGGTATAATATGCTGGCTTTGGTGGGTTTTGGACAGTAGAGACAGAAAGAAATAAACTGTATTTTTATTGTCTTTATTTACATAAAGAAACTCTAGAAGGATACATAAACTAATAAAAAGTTTCCTGGGTAGGGTAAGTGTGCTAGAGGAATGGGGTAAACAGAAACAGGATGACTGAGGACTAGGGGTGGGAAGGTTTACATTGTTTAACTTTTTTATGCTTTTTGTTTGTTTTGTTTTATTTATTTGAGAGAGAGAGAGAAAGAACAAGTGGGGGAAAGGGTAGGGGCAGAGGGAGAAGCAGACTCCCATCCGAGCAAGGACCCCAACGTGGGGCTCGATCCCAGGACCCTGAAATCATGACCTGGGCCGAAGGCAGATACTTAACTGAGCCACCCAGGTGCCCCTAACTTTTTCACGTTTAAAAAGTTTTTAATCCCACAGGAATTACTACTAAATAGATCAGTAAACTAATAAACCAAAATAGGGTCCAAATACTATCAACATACACACATGATGGCTGGGACTATTTGTTTACCATCTCTGTAACTGAGACCCCCAGCATTGTCAATCTATCTCACAGAAGTCTGTAATATGACTCCATCTGGCTTAAGTCATCAGCCCAAGATCCCTAAAACTAGTCTTCTAAAGACATTTTCCTATAATTCCATTTTGCTTCTCTTAGGTTTAAAGCACCTCTTCTCCCTTAGTTTATACACACACACACACACACACGTGTGTGTGTATATATGCATGTATATATACATATGTATGTGTGTATGTGTATGTATTATATATATACACACACAAACACACACACACATTTCTCCAGTCTCTTTAGAACTAAAGCCTCACCTAAGGGTTCTCACTCACCTATGAGTCCAGAGGTTAGTCTTTTCTACTCACCAGCAATTCACCCCAACAACTAAGCCATGGTCTAATAAATAAGCGAACCTACAAAATGAAGCCATCCAGAATTTGCCAACCAAAAATATCTCCTCCTTAAACAATGAGATAACCCCTATCGTGAATTATCCTCCTTAATGAATTATACCATCCACCACTCATTTACCTAAAATGCAAAACACTATGGTACCTATGAAGATGTTGCTCATTCCAGCACCCTGTCCATCAGGCCAACTCCTATGCACCTGCACCAATTCAGGTGACATTTTCTCTAGAGTCCTTCCGAATTCCCCAAGGCTCACTTCCATGGGATCCTGCTGTGACCTGTGTCAGTATATTATTAGCTTTAAATCATTACATTACAAATATTAGTTTGCTTATCTTCCCTATTGGACTGTGAATCCCTCAGGACATGAAGAGAGTCATATTCATATTTATAATCCAAGTACTTAGCAAAGTGCCTTCACAAATGGCAGGTAATCAAAAGGGCTCACTGAATAAATTAAAGAAACCACACAAGTAGGCAAACTGCGAGCATGGTTGAAATCCCACTTAATGTTCTCTTAACCCCAAAGACATTTTACTAAATTCAGTCCCTGCTCTGAAGGAAACAGCAACTCCAATAACATTCTTCCTTACTCAAATATATTAATATCTTACATTAACATGAAATAATTGAAAATATTATCTCAATCACTTCAGGAATGTTGCATAAAACTATTTCAAAAATATGTGTGTCTATTAAAAGCTAATCAAAAAACAGTTGATGGAGTGTTAAATTTCATGACTTTTATTCATTTTTTGTTTTTAAGAAATTATGAGTTAAAATGACAACAAAAAATAAGAATATACAGCATCTTCTAAGAAGGTTGCCAGGGTTACAGGGATCAGGCATTTCTCCACATAGTGTCTTAAACACTAACTTACACAGGCTTTCCATTTGGCTGTACCAAGTGGCCTGAGGAAAAGGAAGCAGAGACTAGAATAATCAACTATTCATATATACCCAAGAACTATATGGCAGGTGTTTATCATTCAGAATGTGTTTTCAAATTTTATTAAATACTGATAAAAACTAGAACTAAGGAGAAAAGCAAATTTTAAGGGATGCCTGTTAAATACATCCTAATTAGCTGTGAACCTGACCTCCAAATCCAGGAATTCAACAGAGTTTTCTGTTTTGTCAGAGAATGATAAGGAACAGCAGACAGAAAGAACTAGGAAACATATGCCTGTATACTGATCCATGCATACACACATCTATATTTATTTCTCTGTCTATCTAAAAAGACCAGTAATTCATACTGATCTCAGATTCTAATCCAACCACAATGTCGTTCAAGCCACATTTACAACTCTCTTTACCACAGTGATAAATCTCTATCTTCAATATATTGGCAAACCACCTAACCCTAAAATACATAAAGAAGTTACAGAATTCCTAGTTGAAACAAAAAACAATTCTACTAACAACAGTTCAGAGTTTTACAGATTTTTGTTTTGTTTTGTTTTGAGCTTGGGGTTTAGAGTCAAAATGCTGAGTAGTTAATTGGTTTTGTTTTTATTCTCCCCCCCTTTTTTTTTTAAGATTTTATTTATTTATTTGACACAGAGAGAGAGATAGTGAGAGAGGGAGCACAATCAGGGGAAGAGGTGGGGTGCCTGGGTGGCTCAGTCGTTAAGCGTCTGCCTTCAGCTCAGGTCATCATCCCAGCATTCTGGGATCGAGGGCTCCTTGCTCAGCGGGAAGCCTGCTTCTCCCTCTCCCACTCCCCCTGCTTGTGTTCTCTCTCACTGCCTCTCTCTGTGTCAAATAAATATATAAAATCTTAAAAAAAAAAAAAAAAAATCAGGGGAAGAGGCAGAAGCAGGCTCCCCACTGAGCGAGGAGCCCAAGGCAGGGCTCAATCCCAGGACCCTGGGATCATGACATGAGCCGAAGGCAAACGCTTAATTGATTTAGCCACCCTGGCGCCCCTATTCTCCCTTTCAATGTGGTGGTTATTAATTAGAAATCCAGTTAGGTTCATTTGTTTGTGTTTTTATTTCATTTGGGTTTTTTCCTTCCCATCCTGATAGATTTTACGTATTTATTTTTGATTACGTGAAACATTAATATGGTTCAAAAGTCAGACCTACACGAAAAGATACATTCACGAAAGCACCCCTCTCTCTACCCCTACTACTTTCATTCCCATCCCCTTCCTTTCCACACTGTTCCCAACCAAATCCTGTAAGAAACTAATCTCATTAGTTTCTTTTTTTTTTTTTTAAGATTTTATTTATTTATTTGACAGAGAAGAGAGACAGCCAGCGAGAGAGGGAACACAAGCAGGGGGAGTAGGAGAGGAAGAAGCAGGCTCCCAGCAGAGGAGCCCGATGTGGGGCTCGATCCCAGAATGCCGGGATCACGCCCTGAGCCTAAGGCAGACGCTTAACGACTGAGCCACCCAGGCGCCCCAAATCTCATTAGTTTCTGGATTACCTTTCTTGTGTTTATTTTTGCACAAATGTACATATACTTATCTATGTTCTTATTTCCCTTTCTTACATAAAAGGTAACATAGTTACTCTTTTGCACTCTGCTTTTTTCCATTAACAGTATATCCTGGAAATTACTTTGTATCCGCTCACAGAACTCTTTCACATTCTTTTCTTATATCTGCACTGTACTCCATTGTGTGGATGTACCACTGTTGATGGGTATTTATATTGTTTCCCATATTTTTACAATGCTACAATGTAAACTATTGACATCCCTCCTGTTCTGCTCCCCCTCAAACACCATCTCAGACAAAACCAAAAACAAACAAAAAAACTGGCTCTACCTCCAAAACATACCAAACTCACTCAACACTCCCACTGTTCCTGACACAGGCCCAGTCCAAGTCCTCATCAGTGTTTCTTGGCTGTTTTGCTGCAACACCCTCCTAACCAGTCTCTCTGCCTCTACTCTAACGTCTACAATTCAACTGTGCCCGAGGAACCCAAAATGTACTTTGTAGAGCATAAATCAGGTTAACTCCCAATTCTTTGCTTAAAATCTTCCAAAAGCATCCCATTGTAACCCTACCTGAGTTGCACCTATGACGTACGGAAACCCTCCACGATCTCATATCTGTCTACCTCTGCCCTCATCTTCCACTCTCTTCCTCATTTACTCTTTAGCCACACTGGTTTGCTTTTCATTCCTCCCATACTTTGCTCCTTTCTTAGGCTTTTTTATACTTGCTGTGCTTTCAGCTTCAAATGTTCTGTCCCAGGTCATCTGTCACATTCACATTCATGTTTCAACCAAAAGTTACCTCTTCTAAGAGGTTTTATGTGTACAACCACAGTTAAGATATAATCTGGGTCATTTTCTACCACTTCATCACCGTCATAATACTTGGTAATTAGTACTTGCAATTCTCTTTTATTATTTATATGTTTGTTTCCTCCACTGGAAAAGAGGGAAAGATAGTTTTCTGGTTGTTAAGATTTTATTTTTAAGTAATCTCCACACCCAACATGGGGCTCGAACCGTGGAGCCCAATGCGGAGCCCAACGCAGGGCTCTATATCACGACCCTGAGATCATGACCTGAGCTGAAATCAAGTGTCAGACAGTTAACCGACTGCGCCGAGGCACCCCCAAAAAATAAAATCTTAAAAAACAAATTACTGAGGACTCACAAGCTCTTATCTATGTAAGTTATATCAACATTTGCTGAATTTGAAGTTAAAACTGAGGATTTTAAAATATTTACCACGTAAAAGTTAATAAGCCTATTAAACATTTACTTAAAACATTTTATTTTTAGGGGCGCCTGACTGGCTCAGTAAGTTAAGCATCCAACTTTTAATTTCAGCTCAGGTCATGGTCTCAGGGTCGTGAGATGGAGTCCCAAGTTGGGCTCTATGCCCAGCATGGAGTCTGATTGAAATTCTCTCTCTCTGCCTCTTCTCCCCCTGCTCGTGCTCGCTCTTGCCCTCTCTCTCTCTCAAAATTAAATAAGTAAATAAATAAAAGCTTTTAAAAAACATTTTTTAAATATTTTAGCTTTAAAAACCATGTTTTTCAAAATAAAACTTTTAGTGAGAACAGTAATACTGGTTTATATTTCTGCAAATCTCCTTAATGTTTGACTTTATAGAAGACAGCTAGGGGTACCTGGGTTTGGGCTCAGGTCATGACCTCATGGTCGTGAGATTGGGCCCCACATCAGGCTCTGTACTCGGTGTGGCATCTGCTTGAGATTCTTTCCCTCTCCCCCTGCCCCCCCCACTCCTGCTCGCTCGCGCTCTCTCTCTCTCTCTAAAATAAACAAATAGGGGCACCTGGGTGGCAGAGTCAGTTAAGCATCTGACTTCCTTTTTTTTTTTTAAAGATTTTATTTATTTATCCAACAGAGATAGAGACAGCCAGCGAGAGAGGGAACACAAGCAGGGGGAGTGGGAGAGGAAGAAGCAGGCTCATAGCGGAAGAGCCTGATGTGGGGCTCGATCCCATAACGCCGGGATCACGCCCTGAGCCGAAGGCAGACACTTAACCGCTGTGCCACCCAGGCGCCCCAAGCATCTGCCTTCTGCTCAGGTCATGACCACAGAGTACTGGGATTGAGCCCCACGGATGCTCCCTACTCAGTGGGGTGTCTGCTTCTCCCTCTCCCCCTGCCCCTCCCCTCCACTTCTCTCTCATGTTCTCTCTCTCAAATAAATAAAATCTACAAAAATAATAATAAATCTTAAAAAAAAAAAAAAAGATGACAACGACAGCCAGATTCTCATCTCTGCTTCTGTATTCAATCTACTGTAATACCACAAGTTATACTGCCTCTGGAAAACTCTTTCATATATTGTAAGTGAATGAGAGCAAAAACAGCAAATAATGTCTCAAGTTATGAAAACAGTTTTGACCTTACAGATCTGTTGTGGCTCAGGGACCACCAGGGTCCTCATAGTTTGAAAATCACTGCTCCATTCTGTGCTCCCACAATACAGATAGGCTCTATCATTTGCACTTACCACATGGCATCAGAATTATCTGTTCATTTGTCTTTATCTTAAAGTTCCTTTAAGAAATGAACCATGAGCCTTCAAAGCATATTCCAGTGCCTCACAAAGCATATTCCATATATCCTCTCAATAAACACTCCATGAATAAATGATACAGGAAAATACCCACACGCCTTAATGTAAAAAGGTATATATGAATAAAGTAGATTTCCCATGGCCAGTTCTTTAGCTAACAGAAATACATAAAAGAAAAAACTTACAATACACTTATAACAATTCCAGAGGTAGAATAAAGGATATATTCAGACCTGGTATAACCACACTAGATTAGACCTTTTCAAAGTTCAGCCCTGAGGGAACTAAGGAAAGCAGATCCTAAAAAGTATCTTAGACTGTAAACAAACAAACACCCACTGCTCCAGTCTTCTAAGTAAATAAAAATATCCACCTCTACAACAAGACAATTTAACCACTGTTTAAAAAAAAAATGGGTGGCGAGGAGTGTTGGAGTCTAGGCAGGGAGAGTGCCAGTGACTGATGACTAACACTGAAACAGGTATTCTCAGCTTATGAATTTCTCAAAATTTTGTCAATAAAATTAGAATATGAAAAAAATATATTTTCCTGTCTTTATTTGCATTGTTTTTCAAATCAATGCCACCTTACATTTCTATGAATGAACATCATCCTCCCAATGAAACTAAACAACATCATAACATTATTAAAGATAGGACACATATGTGTATGTCTTACTTAACCTAGCCCAGTACCTTGATGCTCAACCATTATGCCTAGGTTCATCCATTAATTGGATATCCAAGGTACCTGCACCAAGGAAAAAGACATCCTTTTGCAGTAGGACCTAGGACGGGGCCAGGATGGGATGTCGCACTAATCAAGACGAAGAGAAAAGCTCTTGGAACAATTCTCAGGAGTGATGGGTAAATTCCATGCAGAGCTAAAGGAGCCTAGGGCTCTACGAGAGCAGCTTTCACACCCTAGAGTGATGGCCTCCTTCTCCAGGTCTGTACTCTAAACCATAAAATGAAACTCTGAAATGCAGAGGTTCTCTCCCACACTTTTCAGGAAGTCTTGGTAGCCTGCACGCCCAAGAAAGTCCCAAACTCTTGGCAAAACAAACCTGACATTCCAAAGGTCTGAATTTTGACCAGAGTCAGCTCACTAGTATTTCACATATTGGAAAAGCACTCAATTACTGTTAAATCACTTAAAACAAACAGGTTAACACTGTTACTATATTTTCTAGGTAAGGAAATAGGAACAGAAGTAACCTGACAAATTACTTGCCCTCTTATGGAGAAAAAGCCATGTGAATATTTTAGAAAATAACAGTCATCAAAATAATTTCCTAGCCCCTATTATAAAATTTTATAAAAGCAGAACTCTTAAACTTTTAGTACTTAAAATCACGAAATATTTCCACATTAGCAACACAGTTTGTAAATACAGAACCATACTAAGACATTCACTTTGGCATAAACTTAGAACACTGTTTACAGAACCAAAATATCATGGTTTAGAAAATAAGCTTTTTGGGGCGCCTGGGTGGCTCAGTCGTTAAGCGTCTGCCTTGGGCTCAGGGCGTGATCCCGGCGTTCTGGGATCTAGCCCCGCATCAGGCTCCTCCGCTGGGAGCCTGCTTCTTCCTCTCCCACTCCCCCTGCTTATATTCCCTCTCTCGCTGGCTGTCTCTCTCTCTTTGTCAAATGAATAAATAAAATCTTTTAAAAAAAAAAAAGAAAATAAGCTTTTCTTATTTTCTGGTTTTCTTATCACAGGAAGAGAAACTATTATCCATTATGTTCACTAAAATTTCACTATATTCTCAATTTTATTTTTTATATTACCTATTCAAAGAGACTTCTATGGCCTTTAAATGGATATAACATAATTCTCATTTGATAATCTCACCAACTGTTAAGAACAGCTCTACAGGGGCACCTAGGTGGCTCAGTCGGTTAAGTGTCTGCCTTCAGCTCAAGTCATGATCCCAGATCCTGGGATCAATGGGGAGCGTGCTTCTCCCTCTCCCTCTGCCTGCAGTTCTGCCTGCTTGTGCTCTCTCTCCCTCTCTCTGTCAAATCAATCAATCAATCAATCAATCAATCTTAAAAAAAAAAAAAAAAAGACCAGCTCTACAAAATAAACTAAAATCTGGTCATTAAGTGCAAGACACACAATTCCTCAGGAATTCTTTTTCCTTCCTAGAACAGTCTTTAGCAAACTCATTAAGTATAAAAAAAAAATCAGCATTAGGAAATCCACTTCCCATTTTATAAGGAGTCTTCATTCCCCTTACAAAAAAAAAAATCAGAATTTCCTTAATTACATCAGCAGAGCAACAGTTTCTATACTGACTAAGAGAAAGATGGATTAACACACAATTATAAAAACATCAGTGCTTTGTTTATAAAATCTTCAGTGGTTTTCAGGCTTGAAAAGAAATCTTACAGAGAAACACCACTATACTCATCCAGCCACATGATAACTAAACATGCTCACTAGACAGAGGAGCCCTAGAAATGACTAACTGACATCCTATCTGGAACTGAAGTTAAGGCTGGAACTGAAGAGAAGGCTCTGAACTCCAGAGAATCTGGCACCCGTTTATTCAAAATTACTCTGGAGTGAGTTAGACTTGAAGAGAGACCAAGAGGAGGTAAAGAGCTGGGACGGCCAGGAGAAAAATAAACTGACATTAGGGAACTAGTGAGAAGATGGGTGATTTCTGGAAAACAAGTCAACTGGCCACTGATGATGTTGAACATGCTGGACACTGAAAAACAAGATCATCAAAACACAAGGAACTACGACATTGCAGGGATCCCCAGGCAGGGGAATAGAGGCTTACTTTTCACAATAAATTTTTATACTTTTAAGCTTTATACTCTATGTAATCATTCCACACCTCCTATAGCTCTCTGTGGAAGTGCCCTCAAACACATAAATTATATCCTTACATACAGATGTGTTAACCACTATTCTGAATTTGAGCCATTTATTATAGTATGTCAATTAGCCCTGTTTCTTTCAGTGGTCATAATTCATATGTTAGATCATACAGAATCTGAACCAAATGTTTCAAAGTAAAATCTAAATCTTATTTATTCATTACAGGAATGCTTGAATGACTCAAGACTGAAAACCTAAAAGTCTACCGATAGGGGACTAGTTAGGTACATTATGGTACATTCACATAAGGGAATGCTCTGCTTGCAACTACAACAAAACAAAACAAAACAAAAAATAAATAAAAGTCCTGGAGCACCTGGGTGGCTCAGCTGGTTAAGCGTCCAACTCTTGGTTTCAGTTCAGGTCAAGATCTCAGGGTGATGAGATCAAGCCCGCATGAGGCTCTGTGCTCAGCACAGAGCTGGCTTGGGATTCTCTTTTTCCTCTCCCTCTGCCCCTCCCCCACCCTGCACATGGACATTCTATCTCCCTCCCTCTCTCTAAAATAAGTAAATAATCTTTTTTTAAAAAGTCTTTAAAAATTTGGAAAGATCACAATAAAAAATCTGGAAAGATCTCCAAGACACGTTAAATGGAAAACAAACAAACAAACAAACAGCAATGTGCAGAACAAAGTTTGGAGTCTGCTCTCATTTTTGTCAAAAAAAAAAAAAAAAAGGAAGGGAATATATACACAGATATGTATTTGTATACATAAGCACTCAGGAAAAATGCATTTGCAACCACTGGTTGCCTCAGGGAATGAAAACTGCAGGGCTAGACAACAGATAGAAGAGAGACTTTTCATTGTATGCTCTGTTTCCTTCTGAATTTTCAAATCACAGAAGTGTATTTATTACCTGTTCAAAAATCAATAACTAAAAAATAAAAACTAAATCCAGCATCTGAGGTGTCTAATTCCTGTACTTATCTCACTTGCTAGCATTTTCAATCCCCTCATACCAATTAGATCTTTCTGACTTCAAAAACATACACACCTTGTCTCCCTTCCCTCCTCCTACCCTTTTTCTTTTCCTTCCTTAACAGCCAACATCACCTCGAACTTGTCTCTCCCTACTAGCTCCCTTACTGCCTACAACCTAGATTTTGTCCCATCCAAGTTTCAACACCAATTGTTGCCTAAGATCACATGGCTAATAACTCAGTCTAGTTCTAAGACGGTAACAGAAATGTTGGGGCCTGGGGCGCCTGGGTGGCACAGTGGTTAAGCGTCTGCCTTCGGCTCAGGGCGTGATCCGGGCATTGTGGGATAGAGCCCCACATCAGGCTCTTCCGCTAGGAGCCTGCTTCTTCCTCTCCCACTCCCCCTGCTTGTGTTCCCTATCTTGCTGGCTATCTCTCTCTCTGCCGAATAAATAAAATCTTAAAAAAAAAAAAAAAAAGAAATGTTGGGGCCTGGGTTTCAGTATTGCCTGGGGAAGACCCAGGGCATTTCATTCCTATCCTTTTTTTCTCTATCCTTAACTTTTTTCCTTCCCTTCATTCTTCTATCTTTCCCTAGATTTTCTCCTGCTCATCTTCCTTCCTTGGCTCAATCAGGATCATAGCCTTTTCTCTTTGTCTCCACACATACTCTACACGGGTTGATATCAAACCTGGCCGCTTTAAAACTAGTCAAAAGGGGCACCTTGGTAGTTCAGTCAGTAGGGTGTCTGACACTTGATTGAGGCTTAGGTTGTGATCCCGGGGTCGTGAGACTGAGCCCACGCTGGGCTCATGCACTGGCCATCGAGCCTGCTTAACAGTCTCCTTCTCTCTCTCCCCCCACGTCTGCAACCCCCCTTTAAGAAGAAATTAAAATTAAATAATAAAATAAAACTAGTCAAAACTATACTGAAAGATTAGATAGAATTTAAATGTACATTCATATACAAATAGAGAAAAACGATATTACACTGATACAACAGAATGCTTAAGAAGCCATGAAAAGGAATAAAAGTTCTGTATCTACAGATACACAATATCAAATAAGTGGCAAAGAAGACACAAAGAACAATGAGTATGCTATGCTACCTTTTGTGAGAGTGGAGGTTTGGGGTGTGTATATATTAATAAATACATTGGCTATCTAGGGAATAACACCCCCCAAAAACTTAAAAGAATAATTACGTCCTGAGAGAGAATTGGGCAGCTGACAGAAGTAAGTAGGAGATTTAGGGGCACCTGGGTAGCTCAGTCAGTTAAGCGTCTGCCGTCCACTCAGGTCATGATCCCAGAGTCCTGGGATGGAGACCCACATTGGGCCCCCTATTCAGTGGGGAGCCTGCTTCTCCCTCTCCCTCTGCCCATCCGCCCTACTTGTGTGCTTCTTCTCTCTGTGTCAAATGAATAAATAAAATCTTTTAAAAAATAAAAAAAAGTAGATTTATATTTCACTGTATCCATTTTTAATTTTTTTTAGATTTTATTATTTGAGAGAGGGAAAGTGAGCACCCCCTGATGCGAGTGGGGGGAGGGGCAGAGGGGGAGGGAGAAGGAAAGGAACAGAATCCTAAGCAGACTCTTCATTGAGCTCGGAACCTGACTCAGGGTGCAATCTCAGGACCCTAAGATCATGACCTGAGCCAAAACCAAGAGTCAGACGCTTAATCAACTGAGCCACCCAGGTGCCCCTCCACTTTTAATTTTAAATGATATGCATGAACCAGCTATTAAAAATAAATATATATTTAAATAAAATAGTTAAAAAACAGAAGGTGGTTGTCTCCTTAGAGATTGTTATTTACTTACTAGAAACAATGGGACCTGCCCTCATTGTGATTCACCAAATGGTACCAGGGACTCTTGAGAGTTTAATTACCTTACCTGAGTAAGCAGATAATGCACCAGCATAGGACCAATCAATGTCTAATACTAGAGAATTAAGTACACATAAACTCCTTTTAAAAGTAATCTTCCAAACAAGATCTAAACTACAGAGCTCCTATTTCCTTATTTTCAGTTTCACTTAAAAGTACAGTCATCAGGAGCATGTGGGTGGCTTGGCTGGTTAGGCATCCAACTCTTGATCTCAGCTCAGGTCTTGATCTCAGGGTCCTGAATTCAAGCCCCACACTGGGCTGCATGCTGGGCATGGAGCCTACTTAAAAAGGCGGGGGGCACCTGGGTGGCACAGTCGTTAAGTGTCTGCCTCTGGCTCAGGCCATGATCCCAGCGTTCTGGGATAGAGCCCCACATCAGGCTCCTCCGCTATGAGCCTGCTTCTTCCTCTCCCACTCCCCCTGCTTGTGTTCCCTCTCTCGCTGGCTGTCTCTGTCAAATAAACAAATAAAATTTAAAAAAAAAAAAAAAAGTACAGTCATCAAAGTATGTTGCTGGAGATGAGCTCTGCTACAGACAGAGCATGAACCTATCTTTGCAGGCAACCATAAGTCTTCTGAACCAAAATACATAACCAGGTTAAAAAGTTAAAGCATGAAGATAAAATGAAGATTCTAGTAAACTGGTGGCCCAATTCAAACCTGATGCTGGGGCAACTTATAGGTAAAACTCATTACTTATAAAGTATTTGAAGCCAGAATGTATAGGAAGTAAAAAGTAAAAGCATATTCAGTTTGACCAAAGGATAAAATCAGGGGGGTGGGGAGGCTGACTCTGTGGCTTCCCAATATCCACTGCCTCCAGCCCGCACACAGTCATCCAGCCACCTCCATCCTAGAATTCTCTTGGTGGACCCTGAAATGCTTCCAACTATCTAAAATGTAATCCCCATGGGGCACCTGGCTAGCTCAGTTGGTGGAACATGGGACTCTTGATCCTGGAGTTGTGAGTTCAAGTCCAACGCTGTATGCGGAGATTACTTAAAAATAAAATTTTAAAAAAATGTAATCCCTCTGCCTGGCAGTCCAGTGAATCAATGAACTAGCAAGGTCAAGTTATAGCTCTAGCTCAACCATTATTTGTCTAACCTTGGGAAAATTCCCTTAACTTCCATTTTCTGACTTACAAAGTGGAATGGTTAAGTTATATGATCTTTAAGTCCACTTCAGCTATAAACTGCACTTGGTCAAGCAATTCATACCTCGAAACTCCTCAGCTTTAGTTCTAGTCAAACAGCTCTCCAAGCTTCTTCCTACAAGGAACCACATGGCCCCTCCCTCCCTATTGGAACCCATTCTACACATCTGCCCCACTCACTCTCTCCTCTCAAACTATATATAGCCTCCTTTCAGTTTCTCCAAGATGCCAGCCACCTTCAGACCAAAGAGTTTTCCCATGCACTGTACCACCAAATCCCACCTATTCTAGAGGTGCTCAGTCATGTCAGACCCAATGGTCCCTTTTTTAAAATAAGAAGTATTTCGTAACAACCCCTTTACCCACTGAAATAAAATTTATAGACAACACAAACAAAACATTAATTTTAAATAATTACATGTAGGTACATGTTACATAGAGTCCTAACTATATTATAAAGGAGAAAAAAAGGAACATAATTTAGTACAAAATAATGTATATGCCAATGGTAAATGCTCTGGTACAATTATATTAGAAAGGAGTAGAACAGCATACTACTATTATTTTTCGTAACAAACCTTGGAGGACTATTTGACCATTTAAAACATACATATGAAAGACTAGCCTAATTTATAAAAACAACAAAAAACTAGTAATCAAGAAACCTGAGTGTCAGTAACAGCTTTGCCAGTAATAAGCCTAAAATCACTCCTAAATATTGTTTTTTAAGTTTTTACTTAGGTAATCTCTACACCCAACGTAGGGCTGGAACTCATGACTCTGAGATCAAGAGTTGCATGCTTTCCAACTAAGCCAGCCAGGTATCCCTTTTCCAAAAATTTTTTAATGTCAGGCAACCCTCTCGGGAGCTTGGTACTATCCCTCAATAAACTTTACTATCACTCAGTAAACTCTGCTTTGCTGCCCGCCAAAAAAAAAAAAAAAAAAAAAAATTAATGTCACTTCACCTGTTTGGCCCTCAGTTCCAGTCTGGGTGAAGACTGCACACAGGCTGGCACAGTCACTAGGCAGTGATCAAGCAGGTGGAACTCCCAAGCTTACTTCAACCAGAACAGCAGCTCAGTTAGGATTTGTTTACATACTGCAGCTAGCTTCTGTTTATATAAGGCTTCTCTGTGACTCCTTGTATGATAAAAGGGACTGTGGCAGTTTCTTATAAAACTAAACATGTAATTAGCAGACAATGCAGCAATTGCACTCTTAGGCATTTACCAGAGAAAGGAAAATTTCTGTTCACACAAAAAATAAATCTTCATACTTGCTTTATTCATAACAGCCCAAAACTGAAAACAATCCAAATCCAATCTAAACAATCAAAAAAAAAAAAGTTGATTGGAGCCAAAAAACAAACAGAACACTTCAGGAACCAACCTCTTTCTAAAAGACAATACATGAAAGTTTAATGTTCTTTTAAACCTCATAGATTAACTGAGAAATCACTCTTTAAAACATACACACGGCAAAATACCCGAGATTAAAGTAAGGCAACTCAAGGTGTTCTGTGAAACTGTGGGAGACTAGTCTGGGCTGGATTTCAGGATAGAAGTGCTCTGAATATGAAACCATCTCTTCTCCAACACTCCAATTCTACATCTGATTACCTTTCTCCTTAATTTAAGTTCAAGTGTAGAAATAATACACCGTATTAGTTCAAATGAATGTAAGATACAATAGGGATTAAGAAAAACCATAAAAAGTAAAATCTAGGACTAATTTCCAAATTTCCCTTAATTTATCCCATAATTTCAAACTCCTTTTAAAATTCTTGCCACTGATACTAACAGCTAAACTCGCTTTAAAATTTACACCATTTCCCTCTCTCTGCCAATACTTCTACAGTTCAATAAATATGTAGCAAAATGTTAACAACCAGATGATATACAAAAGGATGATATACAAAAGGAAAACCTAGGTCACGGACCATCTCCTAATTAACAACCCTAATACTTAGCAAAACACATTTAGTAATGGATTTTAAAAAGAAAACAGAATTATTCAGCAAAAAGAAAGTAATGATACCTGCTACAATATACATGAACCTTCAAAATATTATGCTAAGTAAAAGAAGCCCATCACAAAAGACTTCGTATTATATGGTTCCATTTATATGAAATGTCCAGAATAGGAAAATAAAGTAGATCAGTCATTGTTTAGGGCTGGGGACATGGATGGGACTGAACAATGATAGCTAAAAGGTTAATTTTTTGTAGGGATAAAAAATTTTCTAAAATTGATTTCTTTTTAAATTGGTATAGTAATATACAAAAAACCACTGAACTGTTCATTTTCAATGGATGAATTGTATGGTATGTAACTATATATATATATATATGTGTGCATATAAATAAAATCAACAAAGCTGTTCCCCCCAAAATTGAGAAAAACTCACCACTTTTATTCAACATAGTACTGGAACTTCTAGCCACAGCAATCAGACAACAAAAAGAAATAAAAGGCATCCAAACTGGTAAGGAAGAAGGAAAACTGTCACTATTTGCAGATGACAAGATAGGACATATAGAAAACCATAAAGACTCCACCAAAAAAACTATTAAAACTGATAAATTCAGTAAAGTTGCAAGATACAAAATCAAGATATGAAAATCTGTTGCATTTCTATACACGAGCAACAAAAGAGCAGAAAGGAGGGACACGTGGGTGGCTCAGTGGGTGGCTCAGTCGGTTAAGCATCTGCCTTCAGATCAGGGTCGTGGTCCTGCATCACATCGGGCTCCTTTCTCAGTGAGGAGACTGCTTCTCCCTCTGCCTGCCGCTCCCCCTGCTTGTGCACTTTCTGACAAATAAAACCTTTTTAAAAATAGCAGAAAGGAAAATTAAGAAAACAATCCCATTTACAAGTACATGAAAAAGAATAAAATAGGAATAAACTTAATCAAAGAGATGAAAAGACCTATACTCTCAAAACTATAAGACACTGAAAAAGAAATCAGATGACACAAATAAATGGAAAGATACACCTGCTCACAGACCAGAAGAATATTGTTAAAATGTCCATACTACCCATACTACCCACAGGAATCTACAGAGTCAATGTGATCCCATCAAAATACCAATAGTATTTCTCACAGAACATGAACAATAACCCTAGTATTTGCAGAGAACCACAAGAGAACCCAAATAGCCAAGGCAATCTTGAGAAAGAATAAAGCTGGAGGTATCAAAATCCCAGACATCAAACTATACTACAAAGCTATAGTAATCAAAACAACATGGTACTGGCACAAAAACATACCTATAGATCAATGGAATAGACCAGAAAGCCCACAAATAAACCCACACCTATATGGTCAATTAATGTACAACAAAGAACACAAAAATATACACTAGGGGAAAGACAGCCTGTTCAAAAACTGGATAGCTATACAAAAAATGAAACCAACCCACTTTCTTACATCATACACAAAAACAAATTCAAAATGGATTAAAGATGTAAATGTGAGACCTGAAACCATAAAACTAAACATAAGCAGTAATCTCTTGGACATCGACATTGGAAGTGTTTTTCTGATCTGTCTCCCCAGGCAAGGGAGACAAAAGCAAAATAAACAACTAGGACCTACATCAAACTAAAAAGTTTTTGCGCAGCAAATGAAACCATCAACTAAACAAAAAAGCAACATAATGAGTGGGAAAGACACCTGCAAATTATGTATCTGATAAGGGGTTAATCTCCAATATATATAAAGAACATTGGGCACTGGCTGGCTCAGTCCGTGAAGCAGTGATTCCTGATCTCAGGTCATGAGTTCAAGCCCCATATTGGGCACAGACCTTACTTTAAAAAATAAAAAATTAGTAAAAATTTTAAAAAAGAAAACATATAAAGACCTTCCACAACTCAACACCAAAAAACAAACAATCCAATTTAAAAATGGGCAGAGAGGGCACCTGGGTGGCACAGTCAGTTGAGCATCTGTCTGACTCTTGGTTTCAGCTCAGGTCATGATCTCAGGATCATGAGATCAAGCCCTGCACTGGGCTCTGCACTGGGTGTAGAGCCTGCTTAAGATTCTCTCCCCTCCTCTCCCTCTGCCCCTCCCCCGCCACTCAAAATGCGGACACATGTGTGCGCACTTTCTCTCTCGCTCCCCTCTCTCTCAAAAAAAAAAAAAAAAAAGTTAGGAGTGTTAACTTTTAAGGCACCTGGCTGGCTCAGTTGGTAGAGCATGTTACTCTTGACTTCGGGGTTGTGAGCTCAAGTCCGACACTGGGTGTAGAGTACTTAAAAATAAATCAAATAAAGAAAAAAAAAAAAGACCGTTGGGGCACCTTGGTGGCTCAGTTAAGCATCTGCCTTTCGCTTGGGTCATGATCTCAGGGTCCTGAGATTTGGCTCCCTGCTCTGTGGGGAGTGTATTTCTTCCTCTCCCTCTGCCCTTCCCCCCACTCATGTGCACTCTCTCTCTCTCAAATAAAAAAGAATCTTTTTTAAAAGTAAGTGGTAGGGGCGCCTGGGTGGTGCAGTGGTTAAGTGTCTGCCTTTGGCTCAGGGCGTGATCCCGGCGGTCTGGGATCAAGCCCCACATCGGGTTCCTCCGCTGAGAGCCTGCTTCTTTCTCTCCCACTCCCCCTGCTTGTGTTTCCTCTCTCCCTGGCTGTGTCTCTCTCTCTGTCAAATAAATAAATAAAATCTTTAAAAAAATAAAAATAAAAAAATAAAAATAAGTGTTAAATTTCATTTTATAGTTTTAGTCTGGCCTTTTGAACACTTTTAGAACTTAGATCCCATTATTCAACATACAGAAGTAATCTCAACTATGATTCCCAGTTGTGTCACCTGCAAATTTTACAAGCACTTCTTCAAAATTGGTCCTTAATTACAAATTTATAAAACTGTCAAAGAAGCACTGTGCAGAAAAGTATGTAGACTGTGTGTGTCTGTAATTTTGGCTATCATTATTTATATGCCTACCACAGGGTTGTACCTAAAGCAGGTGCTCAACTAATATTACTTCACTTCCAGTGTTCAATTCCTTGCTCAAAATCATATAGTGACTGGTAAATGTTAAAGCTAAGATAACCCATTGTTTTGTTTTGTTTTTGATGCTAAACTCAGAGCTATTTCTACAATGTAAAAACTTCCAGTAGGGGGGAGGTGGTGGAGGTGTAGTTTTCAACCCATGATGAAATGCATGTGAATACTGGCCTCCATTTACCCACCTATGCAGTAACTGCAGTACAGGTGTAACACTATATAATTCCAATGTAGAAAACAGAATAAATACAATATTTTAGAGTCTTAACAATACTTAAACTAAACATTATGATTAGTGTCCATTTTGTTTAATTTTATAATGCCTTATAGAAGGTTATCTTTTTAATCTTCACACTAGTTGAATTTCTCTACTTTATAAATATATGTATTCACCCTTTGTGATGAATATGTTATGTTATACAAAATTCAAAAGCATGTAAGGCTGTGTGTCAACTAGAATTTTTTAAAAAGTACAAAAGGGGGGGAAAGCACAAAAGAAATTTAAAACCACAAGGACATACAATAAAGTATCACTACCATTCATGTCCTCAGTAACCCAGGTTCCTCTCCCCAGAGGCAACCAACATATAGCAGTTTGTTGGGTATCCTTTCAGAAATACTGCATTTATAACCACAAGGAGCCTGCTTCTGCTTCTCCCGCTCCCTCTGCCCGCCACTCCCCCTGCTTGTGCGCTCCAACATGCACGCAATCTCTCTCTCTGTCAAATAAATAAAAAATCCTTTAAAAATAAAAATAATAAATAAATAAATAAATAAATATATAAATAAAAACTAGTAATGGTAGGATTCTACACATACCATGACCATATCTTTTTTGTTTTTTTAACTTTGCCCATTTATGTGGTAAAATTATTCCACAACAGGGGCGCCTGGGTGGCGCAGTCGCTAAGCATCTGCCTTCGGCTCAGGGCGTGATCCCGGAATTCCGGGATCGAGCCCCACGTCAGGCTCCTCTCCTGGGAGCCTGCTTCTTCCTCTCCCACTCCCCCTGCTTGTGTTCCCTCTCTCGCTGGCTGTCTCTCTGTCAAATAAATAAATAAATAATCTTAAAAAAAAAAGAAAATTGTCGGTAGCTTAAATTATTAAATAAACATTAAGGAAAACTTCAAACTGCATTAAACTTGTAATTCTGGTGATCTGAAATACTTATTATTTAAATCATGAAAGCTCAATCATTTAAACTAGGAAAGTGCAAATATCTCAAAATGGAGTTTGACCTCTTGCTGACAGTCACCTCAAATTTCTTCCAGTGGCTCAGCAGGTAAGGAATTCATGGAATTCAGGTCTTCAGGGTCTAGTAAGCATTGTGGTTAAACCACCCAGTCAACACCAAATTATGTAGGGCAATGGCTGTTCATTATCTAGCTCCTTTGACCCCTTCTATGCTTTCCTTACTTCTCAACTGCCAATACTTCTAAATGGTAGAAGGAGATAGATATGAAATCAGTAAATATTATAAATTATTAGAAATGCAAGGAAAAACTATGGTCAGGAATGTGGTTAAACTGCAGTTTAAATAAAGCTTCTGGATTACTCATGGATTTCTTTTAATCCACATAATCCTCCTCCTGAAGGCGCGGATAATCAGGATCCCATTTCCCTTGAAGGCAAATGAGCATTTGACTGGTGGTCTCCCAAGTGACTACAGCACCTCGGGAGGACAACCTAGAGTCAGGGACAAGTCCAGCAGTTCTTCCCAAGTTTGCACTAGAGGACTGTGAGCTGCACACCTGGCTCTAGCAATACCACAGTATAAGGGACTATCCAGATTAACATTCTTTCTTTCAGCAGTAAAAACACCAGTTAAAGGGTCAACTGATAATAACCTCAAGTGAGCTGCTTTCAATATGCAGGAAATAAGGAGGTATACATTCTTGGTAAAGAGGTGGGGGGAAAACAGATCCTGGAGCCAGGACTCAAGAGTAAGAATTTGTGAATTTTGTACAGAAATGATGGAGTTTTTAGATTATTAACTGCTTTAGGCTGGAACTAATGTAGTAAGATGACTGAAAGCTACATTAGCAATATACCTCAGTTATACAGATAGCATATCCTCCCCTCAATCCCTAGGAGAGTTGAATAGCTAAAACAACTTTTAAGTGCTGGGAAAAAATAGATAGGTTAGCAGAAAGTGACAATGCTAGAGAGAACTAGGGAGAAAAACTGAGGGTTTATAACATAATCCTTGGCAAAATTAATCTTTAGCTAACCCTGAAGTGGCTATGTGATGCCACCCATTATGATTTTATCACAGACACAGCCCCCAAATTCTTTGTTAGATGGTCTCTATTATAACCTGACATTATGGGATTAGTCTCCCTTTACAGGTTCCAGCAGTTATACAATAATTTTTTTTTAATTTAAAGCCTTTATAAACATTCCTCTACCTACAAAGATAATTACTTTATTGCATGTTGAAGACTGGAATTAACCAATTTATATTTCCAGAAGAAAACCAACAATTAGGGTGATCAGTTATCCACTCATTCCAGTTCTAACATATTCTAGCCATGAAAAATTTTCTCTTTAAAACACAAATAACCCCAGGACGCCTGGGTGGCTCAGTCGGTTAAGAGTCTGCCTTTGACTCAGGTCATGATCCCAGCGTCCTGGGATGGAGTCCCGCATTGGCTCCTTGCTCAGCAGAGAGCCTGCTTCTCCCTCTATCTGCTGCTCTCCCTGTTTGTGCACCCTCTCTCTCTGACAAATGAATAAATAAAATCTTTTTTAAAATAAATAAATAAATAAATAAAACAAAAAACAAATAACCCCAAGTGTTAAAAATGGGGAAGGAGGGGACCACAAAGGGGTAACACAAGGGAATTCTCTGGGGTGTTGGAATTGTTCTGTATACTGTTAGCGGTGGTTGTAATTACAAAAATCTATGCACGTGTTAAAACTCAGGACTATACATGAAAGAAATTGAGTTTTGACAAACCAAGAAACAGATTTTTAACTATGGAGACCAAACTGATGGTTATCAGAGGGGAGGGGGTTGGGGATGGGTGAAATAGGTGAAGGGGATTAAAGAGTAAACGAACTAAAAAAAAAAAAAAAAAAAGAGTAAACTAACTTACCAAGATGAACACAGAGCAATGTATAGAATTGTTGAATACTTTATATTGTACACCCAAAACTAATATAACACTGTACATTAACTGTACTGGAATTTTTTAAAAACTAATTTAAAACTTTTGAGTTTTACTGTATACAAAATTTTTTAAATTCAATGGCACCCCCTTTTAGAAATGTCTTTTTATCAAAATCTCTTTAGTCATCTAAAAAAATAAGTCTATTGAAAAAGAAAGGTCTAAATCAGATACACGATCTGCATTATCAGAGCAACTGGAGCAAACACACTATACACACCCAAACACACATCTAATCCCTTTCATTTTCCCTCTCTCAACTAGAAGCTTGTGACTCAGAACTATTTAATCTGGAGATAACATAAAAGCTACCATGGAATATATGGTAGAACAACAACTTAAAAAGGAAATACACCAGTCTGGAGCCACTCTAAAGGGAAAGCTGGACCCAATGGCTAGAAAATCCAGGGAGTAAGGAAAAAGGCCTCTTCAAGAAAAGGACAGTTTCCTCTCACAAAGCATTCTAGCAGACATTGGACTACTGAAGGCTCATAGGCACTCCTTAGAAAAACAGCCTATACCAATCACGGAATGGAGAGGCAGCGGAGGGAAAAAATCCAAGTGACAAAATTTGGGAAGGGAAGTAAGAAGAGGAGTGATAAGAGAAGTTGTCCCACGCAAGCCTAAAAATCGATGACATTCCTTTTCTTCTGCTCTTCTACTAAATGTTCAGTCAGTATCATTCTTCTAGTCTAGTATTTTCTCCTCGAACATTTTTTTTTTCCAGTATTTCTACTCTGAAAATGGAATTGGACACCTCCAACTTTTCCATACCCTTCTTTGTTCACATACCTCCAAGTGTTTAGGGCTACAGACTCAGGTCTCAGATGGGGGTAAAAATGCTAAGTTTATTTCCCTCCTTCTACAACGTGACAAAGTTCTCAAATGAGCAGTTAACAGAAATCAAATGAGGGGCACCTGGCTGGCTCGGTTGGAGGAGCATGCGACTTCTGATCTCAGGGTTGTGAGTTTATGCCCCAACAGAAAGTACTTAAAATAAAATCTTAAAAAAAAAAAAAGAGGGGTGCCTGGGTGGCTCAGTCAGTTAAGCGTCCGACTCTTGATTTTGGCTCAGGTCACGATCTCAGGGCCGTGGGATCAAGCCCTGTGTGGGGCTCCACACAGAGCAGGGAGTCTGCTCGGGATTCTCCCTCTCTCTCGCCCTCTGTCTCTCTTCCAGCCCCCAGGCATGCTCACGCTCTCTCCCTCTCTGTCTCAAATAAATAAATAAATCTTAAAAAAAAAGAAAAAAAAAAGAAATCAAATGATAAGGGACCTATCCTCCAGATGTAATAATTCCAAATCAAATGGTTCACAGGATGGATACAAACACACACACGTGCAGGAGCGGGGCTTCAGATTTTTTTTAAAATACTGTAATTGAAATAAAAACACCTGTTCTCTGTAAAAATTCCAAATTGCTACTCTATAGGATTTGGTATGTAATACTGGATGAAACTACCACACTCTAGAGCCAATCCCCTCCAGTCAAGGCCAAAATTTAATGTTTCAAAAGAACGAAACAAGCCTGTTAAGCTTATTTGGTTCTTTATTTACAAAATTATTAATGAATCAGGACACAATGAATAAAATTCACATTTGCTATCAATAGCTTAATGTCTAAATGCTTAGCCTTCTCAGGAGGTACCACATCTAAACCAAAACTGACAGAATAAGGATACCTAACAGAATAACTCTAGGCCTTCTGATTACTTCCTCATTTGCACAAATCTGGGACCAAAAAGGGTAGTTTGTTCAGTACATAACTGTACTTGGAATCAGAAGATTGTGACTTATTTCATTCACGCATTCATTCATTCAACATTAGTTAAATGTTCCAGACACTGATCTGGTAACCAAGAATACGGGGGGGGGGGGGGGGGGTTGGGTGACTCAGTCGGTTAAGGGACTGAGACTCCTGATCTCAGCTCAGGTCTTGATATCAGGCTCCTGAGTTTCAGCACTGCTGGGCGTGGAGCCTACGTTAAAAAAAAAAAAAAAAAAACCATAGGGAAGACAGACAAGAACCTCGCCCTCAAGAGAGTTTAGAGTATGCTGGAGGAAAAAAGACTATAAACAAACAAATAAGAAAATAAGCAAGATAATCAGTGGATAATACATGTAAAGAGTGTGGATTTACTTCTTCGTATAATGAAAAGCCACTAAGGCAGGAAAGTTAGTAAAGATCACTCTGACAGCTGTTTGAAATAGGAAAGCAAGACCAGAGGCAAGGACACCAGTTAGGAAGCTACTGTCCAACAAGAACTGGGGTGGTTGCAATAAAAACAAAGTGAAGTACATATACTTGAAATGTATTTTGGGGGCGTCTGGGTGGCTCAGTCAGTTAAGGGTCCAACACTTGATTTCAGGTCAGGATCTCAAGGTCCTGAGATAGAGCCCACATGGAGCTCCCGCTGATCATGGAGCCTGCTTAAGATTCTCTCTCTCTCTCTCTGTCCCTCCCCAGGCTCACACACTCTAATGTTCTCTATCAATCTCTCAAAAAAAAAAAGGCATTTTGGAGGTAAAATTGACAGCGTTTGCTGAAGAACTGACTGTGTGTGGGGATGGGGAGCAGTGAGGCAAGGGGATGAATTAAGGATGACCATCGTATTTTTCACTTGAGAGTGGAGACTAGGGACAGAAGGGTGCTCTTATGAAATGGAGACTTCTGACGAAGGAATGGGTTGAGGTAGAGAAATCAAGAGCTCCACTCTGAACATGTTCAATTTAAGATGCCTACAGACAGGAGTGAAGATACCATACAAGCAGTAAAAGAAATCTGAAGTTCAAGACTGAAGATAAAAATGTGACAGTCAACAGCATTGACAGTGGACATGAGATCACCCAAAGAGAGTGCAAGTAGAAAAAAGCAGAGGGAACACAAGGAACATAGTCAATGATACTGTAATAGAACTGAATGGCGACAGATGTTAGCTACACTTGTAGTGAGCATAGCATAATATATAAACTTGTTCAATCATTATGTTGTACACCTGAAACTAATGTAACACTGTGTGTCAACTACAATCAAAAAATTTTTTTGTTTTTTTAAAGAAAAAAAAAGTAGAGGGAATGGGGGCACTGGGCTAGCTTAGTTGGTAGAGCATGCAACTTTTTTAAAAGATTTTATTTATTTATTTGAGAGAGAGTGAGAGCGAGACATATCACAGAGGCAGGAGAGAAGCCGACTGCCGCTGAGCAGAGAGCCCCATGCGAGGCTCGATCCCAGGACCCCGCGATCATGACTGAAGGGAGATGCTTAACCAGCTGAGCCACCCAGGCACCCCTAGAGCATGCAGCTCTTGATCTCAGCTTCATGAGTTCAAACCCCACATAGGGCATAGAGATTACTTCAAAAAAAAAAAAAAAAAGTAGAGCTAATGGCTTTGAAGCATTAAAGCAGCAGGATGTTTTATAGTCAAATGCTCTATCCCTGAGCTATACCCCCACGCATTAGGATGTGATTCTCTAGTCCACCACTACCCTCCCAAACCTTGTGACACACATCCACTCACACTCTATAAATAAAAACACTGAGGCCCAAGAAAGACTGAGTGACACTCTAGGTCCAGGCCTAGAACGAAGCAAGATCTGACTTCTGACCCCTAGCCTTTTCACAGCAGCTAGCAGTCTGAAGTTAGACAAGGAAAGATCACAATTTAGGAACAACGTCACTTACAAGGCTTAATTTTAATTTTTTCCTATGTATTTTGTTCACATTCAAAAACAAGTTGGATCAAAAGCCTTTATGAGGGGCGCCTGGGAGGCTCAGTAGGTTAAGCCTCTGTCTTTGGCTCAGGTCATGATCCTGACTAGTCCTGGGATGGAGCCCTGCACTGGGCTCCCTACTCAGCGGGAGAGCCAGCTTCTCCCTCTCCTGCTCCCACTCCCCCTGCCTGTGCTTCTGTGAGCAATCAGTGTCTCTCTCTCTCTCTCTCAAATAAATAAACAAATAATATATTTTAAAAAGAAAACAAAAAAGCCTTTATGGATGAGTCTCTTAAAGAAACTAGGAAACATACGCGAGAAGTACAAAATGGCTATAAATTAAAAGCCAACTCAATTTTCTATGTTCTAAAAAACACCCAGAAGGTGAAGACCCTCATCAAAGAATGAATCGGGATGTGTAAAACAAGGAGTTTTTTGCAGTCATTTTTGCTTTAGTGAATACAATTTCAGTGGGTTTTTTTTTTAAGCTGTTATTTGAGAGAGAGAGAGAGAGAGAGAGAGACGAGGAGCAGCAGAGGGAGAGGAACCAGCAAAATCCGTGCTGAGCGCAGAGCCCGAAAGGGGGGCCTGACCCCAGGCTTGAGACCATGACCTGAGAGGAAATCAAGAGTGGGACGCTCAACCGAGCCACCCAGGTGCCCCTACTTAGTTTTTAAAGTTTAAGATTTTTACTTGTTTTCACACTTGCCTTCTGAAGCTAAGATCTTTATCCTGACCACTCTCTCCTAAGCTATATTATCATGACTTAAACAGTTCTGCTTTTACCATAAAAATCTTAACAGCGTTGCATAAAAATCCCCAAATGATTAATGAACTGCTGAGAATTCTGACTCGTTAAAGATGATTTTATTAGGAATCATATTTCCAAACATCCATTCAGGGCTTCAAAATAAGTACTCATCTAACTTAATTATGATGACTTCACCAGACACTAACACTGCCCACAATGATGTTTACAAAAGCACTTGTCACTCCCTTCGGATGTAGCAATGCAGAAAAAGGAGTCTGTTTCCAGATTCCTCGTGTGTTTATACTATGTAACAAGTGACAGTTAAGTGTCACTTAAGATTATTTAAACAGCAAAGCACTTCCAGTGTATGTGTCCCACCATCTTTCATCCGAGGCGAATCCTAAAATTCGTTCGGTCTTATTTACTACAATTCCCACTCAGCGCCTGAGACAGGTATCCCAAAGCAAGCCTTAGCAAAAAAGAGACTACAAGATTCTTGCATGAGAAATACAGGATTCTATTTTGGTCCCTATAAGAGAACAGGATCCAATATTAAGCAACTCCAGTGGAGGGTTACTGCTACCAACACCAGAGCAGTTCGGAAATAAATGTGCCCCCCAAATGTACACCCGCAGCCAGGAATCAGCAATAGCTAACAAGAAAAGATGCTGCGCCAGGGTTGCTCCTAATAGCCTACCACTTACCGAGCGCTGGCTGATCGGTCATGCACATCATCCTGTACTAGCCTCAAAACAACCCTGTGAAGTACGTATTATTATTCCCATTAACAAATCAGGATACTCGGGCCCAAGGCCCAAGACAAGCGCTGGGATTTGAAAACACGCCCGCACCCCAACAGTCCAGGATCTCCGCCCCTAAAATGCACTTCTACGCAAAAAGGCACCTGAGGGTCTGAGAGCCCTGGGGGTGTCCACACAGGTTGAGGAGAGACAGAGGGCGAGGGCGCCGCCTCTCCACAGAGGGCCCCTCAGGAACGCCACCAAAGGCGCCAGCGGCCCGGGGCCCCCGGTCGTGTCCCGGCCGCAGAGAGGCCGGGAAGCGCCTCTCACCTAAGAGAGCCCGGGGAGGGCCGCAGTAGAGCGAGGCGCCCCCGCAGGCCGGCGGACGGGTGTCCTCCGCGCCGGCAGGAAGCGCGCAGCGGGTACACAACTCGGCGGCGCCGCAGGCTGTGGCGGGCAAGAGCGCGCCGCCCGCCCGCGCGGGGGCAGCTCACCCGCCGCCGCGACCGCGCCGCCACTCAGCTGCGCCGCATCCGGGTCCCGCTCTCACCTGCCCGGTGCTCCGCCGCCGCCGACTCCTGGCTCCGGGTACGCGGTCAGCAGCCCAGGCCACCGCGACCATCCAGCTGCGGCGCCCCCATCCCCGCCTCTCACGGTCACCTCCCGCCTGCCCTGCGCGGCGTTACACCGGCCCGCCACCCACAGCCATGGCCCGCTCCACCACAGCCGCCGCCGCCGCACCGACCGACGGAGCACGCGCGCGCCGCCGCCGTGCCCGCGCGCGCGCGCACCTCCCTGGGCGGCCTCCCGGCAGCCTTCGCCCCGCCCCGTGCGCCACTCCGACCAATCCCCGGGGCCACAGCGGCCCCCGCCAGACCTGCGGGACTGGCCGGGCCAGGCAAGGGAAGAGGCCGCACCGTCGCCTCGTCTTCTCGGGCTGCCTACCGGGCCCGGCGCTGCCTGAAGCGCGTCCGGCTCCTCTTCGTGGCTTCGCAAGGACCGTGGGATCGGGATTCTCCAACAGGCCGCCTTCAGCAGCCTGCCCCTGCTTTCGTAGCCCCCTCCCGAGACACCCCTCTGTTCCTAGGTTTTCTTGTTGGCCTTCTCTCCGTTTCTGGAACTTGAAACAGACTCATTGGGCACAGCCTTTTGCTTTTCCCCCCTTCTCCTCTGTCACTCTGCTTCACAGCCGGTCCATCAATTTCTGCAATGGTAATGGTCATAAAAGCAAAAGTCCAGCCCTCCAAGCCCAAGGTTAGTTTTCTGTGTGTTCACTTTTGCGATAATAATAGCTAACGTTTGTGTGCAGTGCCTTATAGTTTACTCAACCCTTTTTGTACACCTTATCTCCTGTTATCTTTTGACCTCAACCAGGAAATTTTATGGCCCTCTTCCTTAGTGGCACACTTGAATCTCACTTGCTGAATTCTTAACTTATTGTAAAGCTGCTATATTGTAGAATTACTGTAACTCACTGCTCTTATAATAGGCTCAGGGAAAGAGCTGAGTAATCGAAAAAAACTTAGAGGAAAATTTTTAAAGAATAGTAATATGACTTTCGTGAGGGGGAAATTTTAAGCAAGACAGGAAGCCAAGAATCATTAATGAAAAAATAAAAACATTTGTCTACATAAATATTTTGAAAGTTTTGCATGACATCACAATGACAAGTTTTAAAAAAGAACAACAGAACATATGGCAAGCACATTGTATCTCTACCATAAAAGAGTTTCTATAAATGGACTTTTTTTTTTTTTTAAGTAAACTCTACTGCCCAGGGTGGAGCTTGAACTCACAACCTGGAGATTAAGAGTAACATGCTCTACCAACTGAGCCAGCCAGATGCCCCTATAAATAAATTTTTTTAAAAGCCAGCTGGATCCATGTTATAAAAATATGGGCAAGGTATACAAGCAGGCAGTTAATGGAAGAGAAAATCCAAGTGGTCTATTAAAAAGATGCTTATTTCACTAATAGTTATGGAAAAATAAAACGATAATCCATTTTTCACTCATAAGATTGGCAAACATTAAAAAGAGCAATCAGGGACGCCTGGGTGGCACAGCGGTTAATCGTCTGCCTTCAGCTCAGGGCGTGATCCCGGCGTTCCGGGATCGAGTCCCACATCAGGCTCTTCCGCTATGAGCCTGCTTCTTCCTCTCCCTCTCCCCCTGCTTGTGTTCCCTCTCTCGCTGGCTGTCTCTCTCTGTCGAATAAATAAATAAAAATTAAAAAAAAAAAAAAAAAGATTAAAAAGAGCAATCAGTGATACACAGGGAAAGGAGCCCTGGTACATCTCTGGTAGGAGTATAAATAGCCACAAACTTTCTAGGAGTAATCTGGGAATGTTTATTAACATTCAAAATACGCATACCTACTCATTGACCAAAAAATTACACAAACTCTGCCCTATGGAAAAGCTAAAGAAAATACCAGTTGTAAGGATATACACAAGAATGCTGTAGTGGGTTGAATGTTGGCCCTCCTACAGATATGTCCACCCAAAACCTGTGAATATAGTCTTATTTAGAAAATGGATCTTTGCATATGTAATTAAGTTAAGGATCTTGAAATGAGATCATCTTAGACTTAGGATGGGCCCTAAATCCAGTGACAGATGTCCTTGTAAGAGAAAGGCAGAGGGAGATTTGCGACACAGAGACAAATGTGATGTGAAGAATGAGGCAGAGAAGAGAGTGATGCATCTACAAGCCAGACTGCCAAGGATCACTGGCAGCTACTAGAAACTAGAAGAGGGGCATAGAACAGAGTCTCCCTCAGAGCATCTAGAAGGAAACGACCCTGACAACTCCTTGATTTCAGCTTTCTAGACTCAGCAACTCAGAAAAGAGATTTCTGTCATTTGTGGTAATGTGTTAAGTAGCCACAGGAAACTAGGACAGATGCTTTTATTGTTTGTGGTTTTAACAAACACAAAAAGCTGGGAACCACCTGATTGTCCACGGGTAATGGAATCCAGGAATCAGTTGTACTACCTCCATACCATGGAGTATTATGTGATGATGAAGATGAGTTAGACCTATTTATATTGACCCAGAGGGATGTTCAGATATATTGCTACAGTGGATATGCAAATTGTAGAGTGATAAAGAGTGTTATACCCTTTTAGTATATTGCTGACCATTTATATATATGTTTATATGAGCATAAAGAAAGGGGTGGAAGGATTTATATTAGGCTGATCATATTGGCTACCTCAGAGGGCTGAAAGAGGAAGACTTAGGTGGGAAGGAGTTAAACTTTTTTTTTTTTTTTTTTAGATTTTATCTATTTATTTGTCAGAGAGAGAGAGAGCAGGAGCAGGAGAAACAGCAGGCAGGGGGAGAAGCAGGCTTCCTGCTGAGCGAGGAGCCTGATGCAGGACTCAATCCCAGAACCCCAGAATCCAAGCTGAAGGCAGATAGTTAACTGACTAAGCCACCCAGACATCCCGATCTCTTTTTAATATACATAGATCTTTTAATTATCTTACTTATTATAACCAGTATATGTATCAACTTATTCTTTTAATCAAATAAATAGTTTTGTCTTATTTATTTTCTAAAGATTTATTTAATGGGAGACCTGGGTCACTCCAGTTGGTTAAGCATCTGACTTCAGCTCAGGTCATGGTCTCGGGGTCCTGGGATTGAGCCCCCGGGATTGTCCCTCTCCCTCTGCCTCTGTCCCTGTCCCTCCCCCGCCCAAGCTCTCTCTCTCAAATAAACAAATAAAATCTTTAAAAAAAAAAGATTTATTTATCTATTATATATATAGAGAGAGAGAATGCAGTGTGGGGAGCAGAGGGAGAGAGAGAATCTCAAGCAGACTCCCCACTAAGTGCATAGCCCTATGCAGGGTTTGATCTCACAACGTTGACATTATGACCTGAACCAAAACCAAGAGTCAGATGCTTAACTGGCTAAGCCACACAAATGCCCCACTTTTATTTTTTTAAATAAGCTCTACAGCCAACATAGAGCATGAATTCACGACCCCAAGATCAAGAGTCTCATACTTTATCAACCGAGCCAGCGAGGCACCCCTAATAACAGTTTTAAAGGAAAAAACAATTTGTGACTAGTTCTTAAATCATAGTTAAAGATGTGAATGTAAAGATGCCTGGCTGGTTCAGTCAGAAGAGCATAAGACTCTTGATCTTGGGGTCATGAATTCAAGCCTCATATTGGGTATAGAGATTACTAAAAAAGATAAACAAACTTAAAAAAAATAAAGTTGTGAACGTAAAGAGAAAGTGTTATCTGTCCAACTTTAGAAGACTCAAATGTTCCCCATGTCCCCCACTTTCCCATCACTGACTTCTGTGTTATAGTTTCAATATATAATCTTTTGGTGTTTTTTCCCTATTTTCTTTCTTTCTAAGTACTTCTGAGTATTTCCTAAGATCACAGAATTTCTTTTATTTTTCTTTTTAGAATTTGAGTGCTTTCTTCCCATTGTATAAGTAATATATTCACAGATTTGAGATCCAAAATGTACAACCGAATGGGCAATAAGTCTCTCGGCTATAAAGCTCTCTTCAGAAAACCGATGTTGGGGTGCCTGGGTGGCTCAGTAGTTAAGCATCTGCCTTTGGCTCAGGTCATGATCCCAGGGTCCTGGGATTGAGCCCCATATCGGACTCCCTGCTCGGCCCGATGCCTGCTTCTCCCTCTCCCACTCCCCCTGCTTGTGCTCTCTCTCTTGCTGTCTCTGTCTGTCAAATAAATAAATAAAATCTTTAAAAAAATAAAAAATAATAAAAATCTTTAAAAAAAAAAAAAAAACAGGGGCGCCTGGGTGGCACAGCGGTTACGCGTCTGCCTTCGGCTCAGGGCGTGATCCCGGCGTTATGGGATTGAGCCCCACATCAGGCTCCTCCGCTATGAGCCTGCTTCTTCCTCTCCCACTCCCCCTGCTTGTGTTCACTCTCTCACTGGCTGTTTCTATCTCTGTCAAATAAATAAAATCTTTAAAAAAAAAAAAACAACGATGTTGTCAGTTTCTTGAGCACCCTTCCAGAGGTATTGTATGCATATATAAGCAAATACAGATATATTTTCCTACTTTTTTTTTACATAAATGGAAGTGTTTGACTCATGCTTGTTTTTTTGACATAATATATTGTCTTATATCAGGGCATATAGAGTTTCTGTTCTTTTAAACATTTGTTGGTGTTTAGAATACTCACAAAAAACTATACGTGTCCTAAATTTTCACAAACTGAACACACCTGTGTAACTGGTTCCCAAATCAATAAAGAGAACATGAGGAACATCTTTATTTATTTTTTATTTTTTAAAAGGTTCTATTTGTTTATTAGAAAGAACACGAGCAGGGGGAGGGGCAGAGGGACAAGCAGACTCCCTGATGCCGGGTTTGATCCCAGGACCCTGAGAGCATGACCTGAGCTGCAGTCAGATACTTAACCCACTGAGCCCCCTAGTAGCCCCTTTATTTTGTTTTTTTTTTAAGGTATCTCTACACACAATGTGCGGCTCAAACTCACAATCCCAAGATCAAAAGTCACATGTTCTACCAACTGAGCCAGCCAGGTGCCCCATAAGGAACGTCTCAAAATCCACTTCTCTGAACCCCTTCTTGTCATAGCCCTATCCCCAAGGACAACCAGTATCCCAGCTTCTAACACTGGAGATTTCTTTTTTCTGTTTTGAACTTTTGTTGATATTATTGTTTTTGAACTTTTATTCAAATAGATTCATTTGGGGGCACCGGGGTGGCTCAGTCAGTCAAATGTCTGCCTTCAGCTCAGGTCATGATCCCAGAGTCCTGGGATAGAGCCCTGCATCAGGCTTCTCAGTGGGGAGCCTGCTTCTCCCTCGCCCCTGCCCCTGCTCATGCCCGCTCTCGCTTGCTCTCGCTCGCTCTCTCTCCAATAAATAAAAACTTTTTTTTAGAAAAGATTTGGTGTGCTCTTTTTTAAGATTTAATTTATTTATTTGAGAGAGAGAGAGAACATGAGCACGCATAGGGGGAGGAGCAGAGAAGAAGGCAGAGGGAGGGAGAGAATCTCTCAAGCAGACTCTGCTAAGCATGGAGCCCAATGCAGGGCACAATTCCATGACTCCAAAATCACGACCCCAGCCAAAACCAAGAGTCATGTGCCCAACTGACCTAGCCACCCAAGTGCCCCTAGTGTGCTCCTTGAGTTGCACGCTCCACCAGCTAAGCCAGCCAGGTGCCAGAGGTGTACTCTTTCTGTGTTTAGCTTCTTTTACTCTATATTTCCCCTATCTTGTTTTGATATTTATACACTACTGCATGTCACAATACTTTGCTCATTCTTGTTGCTAAATAGTATTTCATTGTATCTGCATTCTTTTTCGTGGCTACATAATGTTCTGTAGTGAGGATATATTATAATTTATTTATCTGGTCACTTATTAATGGATATTTAGACTGTTTCCAGTCTTTTGCTATACAAACAATGCTACAATGAACAATCTTGAATTTATATCACTTTGTGCATATCCAAATGTAACTATAAAAGAAATTGCTAGAAGTAGAATTACTGGATCAATAGGTATAGATATTTGTAATTTTGGAGGATATTGACCAATTACCATCTTAAGGGATATAGTCTTTTTTTTTTTAAGATTTTATTTATTCATCTGAGAGAGAATGAGAGCGAGAGAGCGAGAGCGAGAGAGAGAGAGAGAGAGAGAGCACAAGCAGGGTGAAGGGCAGAGGGAGAAGCTGACTCCCCGCTGAGCAGGGAACCTGATGTGGGGCTCTATCCCAGGACTCCGGGATCATGACCTGAGCCGAAGGCAGATGCTTAACCGACTGAGCCAGCCAAGTGCCCCTTAAAGGGTATACTTTTAACACTGCCACCAGCAGAGTATTTGAAAGTTTATTCTCTTAGAATTTTATTTTATTTTTTTTTAAAGATTTTATTTATTTATTCGACAGAGATAGAGACAGCCAGTGAGAGAGGGAACACAAGCAGGGGGAGTGGGAGAGGAAGAAGCAGGCTCATAGCGGAGGAGCCTGATGTGGAGCTCGATCCCACAATGCCGGGATCACGCCCTGAGCCGAAGGCAGACGCTTAGTGATTGTGCCACCCAGGCGCCCCTATTCTCTTAGAATTTTAGAGCTTGGAGCCTGGAGACTTAGAAATCACATTATATGGCCCACTCATCTTATCCAGAGAGAAATCAAAACCCTTAAAGGTAAAAATAATTGCACAAAGCCATAGAGCAAGTTAGTTATCATTCCTAAATTCTGAAGGAGGCCTGGATGCTGAGCTCACATAACAGAGAACCAACAAAGCCTCAAACATCCTGTCTGCTCACAACTATGTGCATGCTGCCTCTCTTTCTTTTCCTCATCTGCCTTCAAAGACCAGCATAAGAGGTGCCTGGGTTACTCAGTTGGTTAAGCATCGGACTCTTGGTTTTGGCTCAGGTCGTGATCCCAGGGTCCTGGGATCAAGTCCTGCATCAGGCTTCTTGCTCAGTGGGGAGCCTGCTTCTCCCTCTGCCTGCCCTGCCTGCCGCTTCCCCTGCTTGTGCTCTCTCTTTCTTCGCCCACCCCTATAAATCAATCAATCAATCTTAAAAAAAAAAAAAGAAAAGAAAAGAAACTAACAGTGGTTGCCTGGAAGGAAGATAACTAGAGGCTGGGAAACAAGGGTGGAAGGAAGAATTAGTTTTTATGGTTATTCTCTTTTATGCTATTTGAAATTTTTATCATGTTCACATATCATATCACTTATTATATATAATTTATAGAGTTTACACATACAATCAATATATATTTAATACATATATATAAAGAAAATATGTAAGAAGAGTATAATTTAGGTAGAGATAATGCCTATCACTGAAGAAGAGGCAAAAAGCAAGAGAGGAAGGGGTGGAGCCTAGTGAGGGAGTTGGTGTGGCAATGAGGGCACTAGAAGGACAGGAAGTAGGTTCAGGGACTAGCCTTGCAAACTGAGAAGGCTGATAACACTGTGTTTTAAATGCAATCGGTCTCCAATCCTATTAACTTGCAACTCTTGAATGAAGTCAAGCACTGAAGAAATGTAAATTGAATGCTGAAAAACAATAAATCAGGCATTTTTAAAACCAGTTAGGGCTGGTATGCAGAGTCAGCTAGATCAAAGATTGTAGCCCTAGTTCCCAGGGGGTTTGGGTGTGACTCTTTCTTCTGGAATGAAAACTATTTATCAACAAAGGCGCTGCCCTGTTTGTTGCTTTGGATAAGCTACCCAGGACTCCAATTTAACCTGTTTTTATATGTAAGGAAGATAATGTAATTAACATTAACATTAAAAAATAATCTGTTACCTTGAACACATTGAATCAAGAATTTTCTAGCCCATTAGGAAGGCATCAGAGGCAGAAATGTCTCAAACTCCAATGCCAATGGCCTATTTGTAGTTTCACCCTGATTCATCCACTACTGAATTTTTATTGGGCAGCTTATTTTCAACTCCTCAGGCAGCTCAAAGGCCGTATATTTGCAAAACAAAGCCTTAACTTCAAAGGGAATTACTTAAGCTAAAACGTGGGCTCCATCACATTATTTTGCCTTAAGGAAGCACCAAAGTGAAGAGTTGGTTTACTTTAACTCCTTTTTACACCAACTTTTTTTTTTAAAGATTGTATTTATTTGAAAGAGAGTGAGCAAAAGAGAGCGTGCACGAGCACGCAAGCGGGGGGTGGGGGGTAGAGGGAGAAGCAGAGGACCCCGGGATCATGACCTAACCAGAAGGTAGATGCTTAACTGACTGAGCCACCCAGGTACCCCTTACACCAACTTTTGATACTGAAGTCAGGCTGGGCTCACAGGTCTAGAGCAGTCTTGAAATACCTATGCAAATGAATGGGGAAACTTGCCGGTGTAGGATGGGTCTTGAAAACAAAAACCTGGATTGCTCAATTTGAAAGGGTGGGGACCAGAGGGAAATGTGAGATGACTTCCCTAGTCCTCAATCCCCCAGACTGGTCAAAGGGCAGATAAATATTGTTTCTCTTGTGAGATCAAGACTTACACACTCAGAGGGTTTAGAGATGTTGCATCCAGACTCAGCTTTCAGGATGAAATCAGTAAGTATTGTCAAGTATCTCCTTAACAGCTGCCAAGAGAATTTCATACAAGGCTGTGTTTTTCAAATCCAATAATACACACATACATTTTGGAGAGTAAAAAAATGTTTCACAGACCCTTGAGAATATTCACGTCTTCATTCACTCAGCAACTGTCCCAGGCACTGGGATAAGTGGTGGAGATAGGGGCCTGAACAAAACAACATGATTCCTACAGCAGATGTTGTAGAGGAAGAAACAGTCGTTAATGAAGTCATCACATGATTAACTGCAAATTACAATTAAGTGCCATAAGGTGGGGGTGCCTGGTGCTATGAAAGTAAATAATAATGGGAGGGGAAAGCAAAAGTTTCCCTAAGGAAGGGAAAACTTGCCTCAGTCTAAAGGAAGATTAGACCAGGCAAAGAGTGGGAGCAAAAAGTGCCACATAGAAAAGAGCCAAGGCAAGGGTCCTGTGGCAGGAGGAAACATGGCCATTTAAAAACCAAAAAAGACCAGAAAACATGGGATGCCCTAGGTAGACATTACCATCACTCGACAATATTTCCAGTTCCCTTCCCCTCCAGAACACTTGAGAGGATTGTATTTCCCTGCTCCTTTGAAGTTAGGTGAAACTCCTGAAGTTGAGCAGAGCCCTGAGACTTGCTTTAGCCAATGAAACGTGAGCGAAAGTGGCATCTGTTACCTCTTAGCCTCTCTGTGGAAGCATTTAAGAGATAGAATAGGTTTTTCTCTCTTTCCTCCTAGCTAATATGAAGGCACCACAGGAAAGGAGCAGGATCTCTGAGCCAACACAAGAAGGACAGCTGTCCTGGAGAGCCAAGAGGAGCTGACGCAGACCATGCAAGATCTAGAACAAAACCTTTGCCATGTTAAACCACTGAGGTTTAGGAGCTGTTTGTAATTGCAGCAAACCCAGCCTATCCTTTTTTCTTCTTCAAAGATTTTATTTATTTATTTGACACAGAGAGAGAATGAGCACAAGCAGGGCGGGGTGGGGGGAGCAGCAGGTAGAGGGAGAGGGAGAAGCAGGTTCCCTACTGAGTAAGGAGCCCAATGTGGGGCTCAATCCCAGAACCCTGGGATCATGACCTGAGCAGAAAGCAGATGCTTCACCAACTGAGCCACCCTGGCACCCCAAAACCTAGCCTATCCTATTGATATAGACCCAAGTTTGAGAAACTCCATAGAGGAATCGCATAACGTAAAGGGAAAAAAATCTAAAATACAGAATTTAAACATAAAGAATTCCTCATATCCACAGCTATTATCTACATCACATCTGCATTTATAGGTATTTATTCACTGAGTCATGAATTTCAATACCTAGTTTTTCAAAACTGCATCTGATTTTCTCTATGAAGTCTTAAACACTGAAGAGTGTTTTATTTTATAAAGTTGAATTGATAAAAAAAATAATAAAGTTGAATAGAAAACATTTATCAAGTGCCTCTCTACTATGCACTAGCACCGGGTTAAGTATCTGAATTTGTTCATTTAATTTTCCTAACAGCCAAGGAAGTGGGTCTATGACAAATGCACTTTCCAGAGGCATATAATATTATTTCAGATGCATATAAGCAAGGCTCAGAAAGGTTTAACAATAGCTGGGAAGTGATGTACTTAAAATGGAACCCAGATATGCCTGGCTCTTTAACAAATGAGCCTAACTTCTATGAAATATTGTGTGTATCTTGAGACTGAAAACTCTATTGGATTGAATTCCCTCATGGTAAGGACAATGTCTGATTTGTCTTTGCACCCCCAGCAGAGCTGGCCACCTAGATATCCTCAAAGCATATTTTTGGAAGTATCAAATGACATTGAAAAACATAAATGAGTTTATTACTGATAAAGTGCATTAACCTCTAGGGATTATATTTTGGCTATTTATTTATGCACTTATAACTTTACCAGATGGTAAACTCTTTGGGGACAGGGTATTGGTAAGTAACAAAACCCCAACTGAGTCCATTTTAAAGATCTAATTGGCTTTTTTAAACAAGTCATGCATTGGGCAGCATTGCATCAAGTAGGTGGAGGGGAACTCTGAGGAGTTGTACAAAATGGAAGGGGGGCCTGCGGTTTTCTAAAAATAGAGATACAGTGTTTATTTTTATACCTTCCACAGTTGACACACGGCCTTGATGAGTCAGTTTTCAGCAAACGTGGACTAGGTCCCTTCTTCTGAATCCCCAGAGCCAGCAAATGCTGAAGTAGAGATTCTGTTCAGGGCAATAGCCCCTGGTCCTTCCACACCATACAAACTGCTGTCCTCCAGCCTCCCTGAGTTCTATTCTTCCAGCAATAATTTAGTTAATTCAGTATTTTTTTTTCTAGGAATATATAATTTATGATCCAACCATACACAACAGAAAAAAAAAACGAAACTAATTTTGTATTCAACTTTGAAAACTGTTAAGTCATCTGTTATTTGGGGGAAAAAGACAGAGAGAGAAAACACATCTGAATGTACATATGATAAAATGGCCTTGAGGATGTAACTCAAGCCAACCAAAGCACAGAAATCCAGAGTTCACGCTGCAACAGCATCCTGAAATTGTGTCTCCGCTTCCACCCGGGGTCTGTGAACGAGCTTCCCAGGTGTTACTTCCCAGGGATGACAGGACTCAGTCTCTGGAGCTCTGGGTTGCTCTGAACTGGAAGGATACTATCTTATCGCACTTCAGTCCAGGCAGCCTAAAGGCAGGCTTTTTGAAACTTTTAACCAACTCCCAGTAAGAAATGCTTTTCACACTGCAACTGAGTATATTGTCTGTCTCTGTCTTTATAATATTTGTACTGAAATAAAAATGTGATGGAATACCCCCATTATGTGTGATGCACTCTGACGTTGGTTGGTCCATTTCTGTTTTCTATTCTATTTTGCATTTTAAAAATTGTAGCTGCAATCCACCAAGTTAATTTCACCACCCACTGAGTCGTCCAATTTGAAAAACACTGGCCCAATGCATACATATAAATCGCTGCTTCTTGAGTGCAGGGACACGCATCTTTTTGCCTGTGTCTTTAGCACCTACCACCTTTTTTTTTTTGTCCTGAACAAATGAGGAAGTGAATATCTACCATGTGCTAGGAGTGCAAGATAACCGATACTGAGAGCTAAAACTGTAGAGATCCTTGCCCTGGCAGAGCTTACAGCCTATTGAGGAAGGGGAAAAGCACCCACCAACCCACCATCAATAAACAGAGACAAGGAGTTCAGCACATGTAAAAATCTCTTCCCACCTCTACTCTACAAAAAGCGCCTGGAACTCTATTGTTTCTGTCCCCATTTTTCCTTTGGAAGCCCCAATCTGCCCATTCCACAGGGGCCTGGCAAGACTCCTTATGAGAGCTCTGCCCTACCCCCTGGCATGAGTGGGGGGCCTGGCCACAGTGATGAATATGATTGGTTCAGGGAGCAACAGGTGACTTCAAGTGAACCAACTAAAGTCATCATTATAATCAGTACATAGAAAGGGGCTCTTTTTCTCTGGGACTATAAATATAAGATCAAATGAAGCTAGAGCTCTCTTCCATTATATAAAGAGAACAGGTTAGAAAACGAAACTGAAATACGCAGAAAAAGATAGCTAAGAGCAGAAGCAAGAGAAGAAAGATCACCATTTGAAACTGTCAGTCTAAGAGAGGCCTAGAGCCGGCAGGTCAGCAACACCTCACAACTATTTGAGCTAATAACTCCACTTTTCCCTACTGCTGGTCTAAGGTGGATGGATCTCTGTTATTTGTAGCTAACTATAACTGTGAAAGGAAGGGTAGAAAGCCAATTAGTTTCTTTTATTTATTTATTTTAAGATTTTTTATTTTTTTGAAAGCTCTTCACTTTGTTATTTAAGTTTTATTTATTTAAGTAATCTCTGCACCCATCGTGGGGCTCAAACTCACAGCCCCAAGATCAAGAGTCTCATGCTCCATCCACAAGCCAGCCTAATGCCCCTAATTTCTTTCTTTCTTTCTTTTTTTTTAAAGAATAGAAAGGGGGGTGCCTGGCTGGCTCGGTGGGTAGAGCAGGCAAGTCATGATCTCAGGAGTCACTTGAGTTCAAGCCCCACATTGGGCATACAGCTTACTTAAGGGGAAGAAAAAAAAAAAAGAACAAATATATTTGTGGGATCACAGACACACTTTTCCCGTGATTGGGAAATTTGCCCAGAATATGTCAGGTCTCAAGGGTTCCAGAGTTATGAAGCTGGCTGATTTCTTTCCTTCCTTACCTTCTTCTTTCCCTCTTCCTTTCTTTCATCTCTCTATCTAAGATCACCATATCAGCTGTGTGGAGAAAGTTTAGGGGAGTTTATAGAGAAAGCAGGGAAGCTCTGATATATTCCTAGCTAGAAAAAAACCTAGGTAAAGTAGTTTAGACCCGAGTGTCATGGTGGCGAAAGAGATGAAGAGAAGCAGACTTCAGAATAATTTTGGCGGAGCTGCTAGGATTGGGTCAGGGACTAGACAGATGTAAGGGACTGAACTGTCAAAATGAATGAATAAAATGGATAAATTAATATTCATTGAGTTCAGCAGTCACAGAGCAGGTGTATGTCTTAGACCTTGTGGTAAGAGCCGGGACAGGGAAGATGAGGAACAGTCTCTGCCTTCAAGGAGTTTACAGCAGAGGAGCTCCTAACGTTCAGGAAAGACAAACAACAACAGGAGTAGCAAAGATCTCACCTGCAGTTGAGAGAATGGGCTTTGTCTTCCTTCTAGACATGGGAGGCCTGAGCCTTGCCTTTGTAAGACAGGACTTGTGCTCACTGTGGTAACCTAGCCCCTAGCCCCCCACACCCAGGCCATTGTGGGGATTAGGGGAAGGACTGCTATTGAGAGGGCAGTGGGTGAGGGGAAGGAAAAAAGATGGGGACAAATATATGCAAGATGGGAGCCCATGCTGAGCTCCATTATCATAGCCTGCAAAATAGGATTTGGAGAAACAGGGGGTATGAGAGGAGGTGTTATATAGTGATGGAATGGTAGCTTCCAAGAGCACTATCAGGCCAACTGTCTCAGAGGGCATGGAACAGAAAGGGTCTCAGACCAGGTTAAATGCTCAAAATATTATTAAATCAAGGAAAAACACAAAGAAGGAGAAGCAAGGGGAAAGGTGGGATAGGTTGACACATTTAAGATAAGACGGAATGGGGTGGAAGCACGACGGTACCTGAAGCCTGGGGGCACATAATGTTTGCGTGATCTGTCTCTTGGCTACATCAGCCTTCCCCACTAATGGTGCAGTTACAAGGACCAGAGGGGAGGTTCGAGCAAAGGCGTGCCACCCACAGACAGAAGTTTCCCTGGATCAGTGACACACGCTGACACCAAAGAAATGCACAGGCCAGTACACCTGGCCACGGATGTAGCTTATCAGTTAGCCAGGTGAACAACTACGGGTTTTACCCGCGTATTTTGGTCAGAGGATGGGGCCAGACTGGTTGTCATCTTCTGCATTAAGCCTCCATGCATGAGGGCCACATGGGTGTCTCCGTGGGTTAAGCGTCCGACTCCTGGTTTTGGCTCAGGTCACGATCTCAGGGTCATGAGATAGAGCCCCGCTTCCTTCCGGGCTCCTTCCTCAGCAGGGCGTCTGCTTCTCTCCTCCCTCTCCCTCTGCCCCTCCCTACCCCTCTCTCTCTAAAATAAATAAATAGATCTTTAAAAAGATGACTTCATGTGTGAATATTTAGTGTCTCATGTATCTTTAGGATATCATGAATACTTAGAGTTCCAGTGTCTCATATTCTCTTAGTACCTCAAAAATGTTAGGTATTTGGGGTGCCTGGGTGGCTCAGTCAGTTAAGCGTCTGCCTTCAGCTCAGGTCATGAACCCAGGGTCCTGGGGGAGTCTGCTTCTCCCTCTCCCACTCATTCTCTCTATCTCTCTCTGTCTCTCAAATAAATAAATAAAAATAAAAAAAAATATCAGGTATCATTTGGTCCTTCCACCCTTTCTATGTTTGACACACACATCTTGTATTATTTATCTTTCCTTAACAAATTTATGAAAGGTTTTGCATTATCTTACAAATCATAAACTCATTCATTTTCTAAACTGGAATAGACTGGTGTACAAAGCAAAGGCACATTACAGTAGGACAATGTATCCAAGCCAGAGAAACCTCTGGGAATGATGAAAGCTAGTCAGGACAAGAGGGCCCAGAGCCCTGGGGATTACTTTTCAAAGACCTAAGAGGAGAGGGACGTTCTCCCTTGGGAATCAGGAGCTGAACCCAGGAAGGGAAGAGGGCCAGCCAGAGCCTGCAAAGGAGTGCTTCACAGGGGCCGCTGGCCAGAGGGTGATAGGGAAGCAGCTAGGATAAGCAGATCCAACCCAGAGCCTCAGGATTGCGGACACCCAAACCTGGAGCAGGAGACTTCTCCCTGAGGCCTCCAAGGATGGGAGAATTCAGAGAAGAGGTGAGAGGAAGCATGGCCAGGCCCAGGTCCAGCCCAGCCCAGTCCAGCCCAGCCTTAGGGCCTGTGAATAAAGACCAGCTCATACCAGGACTCCCCAGGTTTCTCGAAAATCTGTAAGCTATTTTCGTTACTCCTTGTTTCCAGGCAGCTCAACTAGTAAAATGAATAAGGGTTTAAGCAAAGAAAGGAGGAGGTGCGAGGGGTATTGGTTACTTATTTAAAAGCCGGCCAGGGGAGTAGGGAGCAGCCCCTAATGGGGAGGTATGTGTGTGTTGGGACGGGTGCGGGGGAGGGATACAGCAGCACCCTGGGAGCCTACGGGAAGAGACACGGAAGCCAGCCCCATCCCAGTGGAGGTGTGAAAGCTGGATGAGGCCGGGGTGGGGGTAGGGGCGGGGTGAGAGCTCCGACCCCAGCTGCTCTGCCAGCCCCTCGGGGAATACTTGGGCTTTTAAAACCACTTTGCTTTGTAGTCAGAGGTATAGGAACTGACTGCTGTGGTTAGGGGGGGCTGTGGGAAATAGTTCTGCCCCTCCCCTCGGGGCTCCCACCGTCCCTCCTCCATCACTGTACACTCATTGTCTGTTCTCTGTGGGTCTCCCCCCGCCAGACGTGAGCGTCCCGGGAGCAGGCACTGTGTCCGATTCACCTCTTTCTGCCTCACAATGTGGCCCAGCGTGGGGCCTGACACTTGGAAGTTTCTCAAAGAGTTACTTGTTGAATGAATGAACAAATGAATGCTTTCTCCCAACCACTCTGAACTCTCGATGGGATTTACAAAGAACGAAAGGCCTGATCGCTGCTCCGGATTCTTTACATCACTTCACCAGGCGTTCATGTGCCTCCGGGATTCAAGGAGGCAGTGAACCCCTAAGCTTTGGTTTCTGTGTTGATGTGCATTCTCCTGGGGATAAGATTCTACATAATTTATCAGGTTTTCAAAGAGGCGTCTGTCCCTCCCAAAGACGGAGAGTAATCATTGAGAAAATAGTTCCAGGATGGAGATTTTATGTAAGTTCTCTCAGCATTCATTTCTCTGAACAAAATTACTTTTCTTTTCTTCCTGTCTATAATCTCTTGAGTTTATTTTGTAATGTCAGAATCATCCGTTCACCTGAGTAAATGGTAACAAGATGCTGATGGGGGCCAGGACACGCGGGCCACCTTGACTTACTAAATATTTTAAGCTGAAGGAATTTTTTTTTTTTTAAGATTTTATTTTTAAGTAATCTCTACACCCAGAGTAGGGCTCAAACCTATAACCCGGAGATCAAGAGTCACAGGCTCTATGGACTGAGCCGGCCAGGTGCCCTAGCTGAAGGAATTGTTAAAAGCCACAGAAGCAGGAGGGTCACTCTGACCTCCATTACCCCACCTTCTTCCTTTAAACAGGTCTTAAAACTCCCCTGTGAATGGTACTCTCCCTGCACCAGGAGGAAGCAAGATAGTCTTGTTACCAGGGACAGAGAACTTAGGGCCGAGAAGGCTGTGTAAACAAGACTTGTTAAACTAACCTTTATCTTCTTAGTTACTTCTTCACCATTTACTACCCCCAGCCCAAACCCCCTTGTCTTGTCAATTCTTCACAAATTGTTATTTCCCTAAAAGGTATAAAAGCTACCTGCTCTGGTCCCTTCCTCAGGTCTTCATTCTCTTGGGAGGCTCCCATGTACATGTAAAATTTTTTGAAAACGTACATGCTTTTCTCCTGTTCATCTGTCTTTGTCAGTTTCATTTTCTGACCAAGCCAAGGACACTGTAAGGGTCGCGGGAAACTTCTTCCTCCCCTACAATACCATCACCCTTTGCAATCTCCCAGAACCTCCCCTTTGTCACCTCCGCTAATGCACCCTTAACTGATTTCTCTTACACACGGGGTTTTGGAGGTGGGAAGACAGCGTGGAGCGGCTGTGCGGCTGTTTAAGTGAGACCTCCAGGGCAGAGGCAGAAGCAGGAAGCGAGCTGCTGAGACACTCAGCTACCTAATCCAATTCTCCTTGCACACTCAGCAGCCTCCCCTCCCTCTGCATAACAATGGAAGGAAAGAGGAAGTGGGAAAAAATAAGGTCATGTAACTGAGTTAGAAGGGGTAATTACCAGGACCCTGGAGCGGAGGGAAAGTACCTCCCAGAAAGAAGGGGCTAAAGACAGGCCTATGAGGCTGACGAGTGGAGAAATTAGTATGCAGCCAAATATTCGCTTGTGCAGGGAAGCAAAAAAAATAAAACCTCAGTGCCGAATTGGCCAGGCACTGCAGAAACCTGAGGTAGGCAGCGAGGCCTGGGCTACAGTAGATGGGAAGGAGGAAGAAAGCAAGCTCCAAGCCAGGCGGGGATTTTGCAGCAGCTGCTGTGCCCTGATACTGAGTATTGGTGCCGCGAGGGAGGGATGAGTCAGTCCCAGCAGATCCAAGTTTAGGATTAAAGAGCCGGTAGGAAGGCACTCAGCAAACACCTTCGTGTGAGAGGGCTAGTGACCATTCTGAAGTGGGATCCCCACCCATACAGGACACCAAGGAGGTCCTGGACCTGCTGGAAGGGCTCATTTGCATGGAGACTGAGAGTGAAGTGTTTTAAACTACCTTCCCTTCCTCTCCCCGGAAGTTCCTACCAGATTTGCCACCCTTTGTTTGATTTCATGGCGTTGTCTAAAAGCAGGGTTGGCTTAGAGTGGAAGGTGAAGGGGTAAGTGCCAGATTATGGTTGTGAATGTCACCTCTTGCTACAGGAGGCAGGGAAGGGCGTTTTGAAACAAGAATTCTTGGTTATGGGTGTGGCTGGAAATGCTTCTGCACCTTGATGCTTCGTGGGAGAGAACTAGGAGCTGTGTGGGGATCTGGCCAACTATGGGCTGGTTTCTTTGAGGAAGGTAAGGTCCACCACTATCCTGACATTCGTGGCAGTTGAAAGGATGGCAGGACCGGGTTGCATCACTCAGCCTAAGTCTATATAGAAACAGAAAATGACCTAGAGCACATACTGGCCCCTGAATGAGCTGTTAGTAGTTCCCGGTGGCTGAGCAGCCCCTGCAACAGCATGTTAGAGAAGGAGCCCCTTTTGGGAGAGGAAGTTTGTGATAGGTGACTTCGATGAGATGGTTTCGTGCTTGCTTTGTGGCAAGATATAGACATCATGAAATTTGCCATCTTAACTATTTTTTTCCTAATATTTCATTAAGGTTCACGTAAGGTTGGGGCTCGGACTCACAACCCTGAGATCAAGAGTCATGTTGTCTACCGACTGAGCCAGCCCGGCTCCCCTTAACCATTTTAAAATACACAAATACAATGACACTAAGTAAAACCACAATGTTGTACAACCAGCACCACTATTTCCGAAATGTTGTCTGTACTCATTTGTGTGCTTATTTTTGTGGTTATTATTTAAATAACTTTTTCTCTAGAATATGTTGGTCTCTGGTGATAGCTGGAGTCAGGTCAAGTTATGTAGAATCATGGAGCGCCTGGGTGGCTCAGTCGTTAAGCGGCTGCCTTCGGCTCAGGGCGTGATCCCAGCGTTTTGGGGTCGAGCCCCGCATCAGGCTCCTCCGCTGGGAGCCTGCTTCTTCCTCTCCCACTCCCCCTGCTTGTGTTCCCTCTCTCGCTGGCTGTCTCTGTCAAATAAATAAATAAATAAAATCTTAGAAAAAAAAAAAGTTATATAGAATCAACAGATTTCTTCACCTGCGTTTCTTTTGTCACAGGATTGCCGTGAGCTCTTTTCTGTGTAAACAGCATTGCTGCTTTCCTTCTATATACACACGCTTCCTTTAACAAAGTAGAAATAATATCAAACTACCCAAAGCTTAGTGCTTAATACTACAACTCTTTTACCTGCTTGCAATTCTGTGAGTCATCAAGTTGGGTAGGAATCAACTGGGCATTTCTTCTTAGAGTTAACTAGGGCCATTTATGCCACTGCAGTCTTCTGGTGGTTCAGCTGGGGCTGGGTGGTATAATATGGCCTCCTTCGTATGTTGGCAGCTGGCTGTGGGCTTGGGTGATATATTTCCAACATGTTACCTGGGCAGTAGGGTTCCAAAAGCAGCAAGAGAGAAAGGTTAAGACCCCTCTGTGCACACGGTTTTCAAGCCGCAATCTGACTCATCATTTGCCAATGTCCCATTGTCCAAAGCAAGTCACATGGCCAAACCCAGAGTCTGTGTGGAGGGGACTTTATGAAATCTGGATACATCTGGTGTGGTTCTTTGGGGCCACACCTACATTTTGCATTTTGCTTTCCCCCTTAACAGTGTATCTATTTTCCAAGTTGATAAAATTATCATAATTACGTTTGTAATAACTACACAATAGTCAATCAAAGGACTATGCCAAAATGTGCCTGATCATTATTACTTTATTTTTTTGTGGTTCGTTTTAATTTTCACTGTTATAAATAAATCATTAAGCTCTCCCTCCTCCATGACTGCCACCTCCTCCTTCTGCCGCTCCTGGTGCTACTCGTGTGCTCCTTTGTGCAGACCTGGTACCTCTTTTGTGAAGCAGCCCCTGAGGAGACTCCGGCACTTTCCATGGCCAGCCCAAGGCCTAAGGAAGGAGTCAAGGGCGAGAACAATGATCATATTAATTTGAAGGTCGTGGGCAGGATGGTTCTGGGTGCAATGTAAGATTAAGAGGTATATACCTCTTAGTATAACTCACGAGAGCCTATTGTGAGCGGTGGCATTTGTCAGTGAGGAAGATCAGATTCTGATTTGAAGGGCAGCCAATCAATGAAGCAGACACACCTGCACATTTGGAAATGGGTCATGAAGACACAATAGATGTGTTCCAGCAGCAGATGGGAGGGTGTGTACTACAAAGGGAACCTGAGGGGCCTGGCTGGCTCAGTCAATGGAGCATGTGACTCTTCATCTCAGGGTTGTGAGTTTGAGCCCCAACCCTATGTTGAGTGTAGAGATTACTTAAAAATAAAATCTTTAAAAAAAAGGGGGGGGGGGGACCTGCTACTTTACTCCGGAACTCTGTTCCTCCAGACCAAGAAGACATTCTCAATGAGAAAACCAAAATTTGGTTCCATCACATCCGGACTAATACTGTATAGTTTTCTCCATTCTCTCATTTTCCCCTTTCTGCATTCCTTTATTGTATATAAAGTAATTGTGGATATGTACAAGCACATTACATTTTTAAAAAACTAAATGGCCAATGGTATGTTTTGATGGACATCAAATGGAGATGGGATGGGGAAAATACTAGTTCTATGAATATATCCCCTTTCTCCATTAATGGCATGCTCATACAGCTCTGATCTTTATATTCCAGTAAGGTATTTTGCTCTCATTGTTTAACAAAAAAAAAGGACAACATAAAATCCTTGCATTCCTTCTTCAGTTGGAGAATTTTAATGTTTTTAATTTATCATTGTAAAACCAAGGACAGTTTTTTTTTTTTTGATTTGTTAAAATATTTATTGAGCAGCTAGGGAGATACAAAAGTGATTAAAACATCGTCAAAGAGGTGAGGCAAACGCACACATCATAGAAAGCCAAGTGTAAGGGGGTCACTGAATCATAGCAGCCAAAAGAAAAGAGCTTTAGGAGATGAGATTGCTTCCAGCAAGGACAATTTTATAACTTTTTTGTGCATAGCTGTTACACGTAGTGCACTTTTTTTTTTTTAATTTAAGATTATTTATTTATTTATTTATTTGACAGAGAAACAGAGAGTGCGAGCGCACATGCCCGCGCCCAAGCAGGGGGAGCGGCAGGCAGAGGGAGAGGGAGAAGCAGGATCCCGCGGAGCAGGGAGCCAGACGTGGGGCTCCATCCCAGAACACCGGGATCATGGCCTGAGCCAAAGGCAGACGCTAACCGACTGAGGTACCAAGCCACCGGGAGCTTTGTCTTTAAGCAGGAATAAGTTACTCTAAAACAAATGAAACCTAGATAGTTCTCCCTTCCAGTCAAGCACCTCATTTAAATACATTTCTTGTTCTTTAAAAAAGAATAAGTCATTAAACAGATATTTATTGAGTAACCACTATGTATAAGGAATTATTCATGAATGCTAAGGACACCTGTTTACTTAGATTTTTTTCAGGAGAAATTCAGACAAACGTGAATAGGTAATATGCACTATGGAGAGAAAGTCGGGAAGGGAGATTAGATCCTCAAGAGAAGTGGGGGGGGGTTTTGCTATTTTGGGTCTGTTTAAAAATGTTTGGGGGGGGGCACCTGGCCGGTTCAGTGAGTAGAACATCCAACTTTTGATCTCTGGGTCATGAGTCTGAGCCCCACAGTGGGGGTAGACATTACTTTTAAAAAATGGCTTAAACAAATAAAGGGAACCTTTATTTGTTTTTTTTTAAAGATTTTATTTATTTATTTATTTATTTGAGAGAGAGAGGGAAAGAGCACAGATGGAAAGGGAGAAGCAGACTCCCTGCTGGGCAGAGAGCCCAATGTGGGACTTGATCCCAGGATCCTGGGATCATGACCTCATCTGAAATCAAGAGTCAGAGGCTTAAAGGACTGAACCACCCAGGCACCCCCCACCTTTTTAAAAAGTAAGCTCTACACCCAATGTGGGGCTTGAACTCTAGACCCCAGATCAAGAGTTGCAAGCTCTACTGACTGAGCCAGCCAGGCACCCCTGCAGCCTTTCATCTTGACCTACTTCAATCTTTTGCACTTTAGCTTTTGAGCTGTAATTGCTGTTTTCTGTTGCTCTACGGTGTGTGTGGGGGGGAAGAGATATTACGTGGCACATGCACACACAGACACGGGTAGGATCACACTTTGATATATGTTTCCTGTTGTGGAAAAAAAATCAGGAATAAAATAAACCTGGAATTATAAAGGGCTAAACACAGAGGAAACCAAATACTTTTAATTAGGGAACTTAGGTAGGTATTTTTTTGAGTAGCAGCTGTATCTTGGCCCTGAAGAGGGATAAAAGGTTCCTTGGCAGGGGCCCATCCGGGAATGTGTGGTTCTGACCCTGTGCTATGTGCTCTGCTTGGTTGAGCACTCTTGACACTGACCAGGAGGCGGGGCCCCTTTTGGTGAGAAGAACATCAGTCTTGGGCCCTTGTGTCTATTTCTTTCTTTCTTTCTTTTTCTTTTTTTAAGATTTTATGCATTAATTTGAGAGAGAGAGAGAGAGAGAGCACAAGCACGGGGGAGCGGCAGGCAGAGGGAGAGGGAGAGGCAGACTCCCCTCGGAGCAGGGAGCCCGATGCTGGGCTGGGACTCGATCCCAGGACCCCGGGATCATGACCTGAGCCAAAGGCAGATGTTTAACCAACTGAACTGTTTAACTAACCCAGGCGCCCCTCTTTGTGTCTATTTCTACTTTCCTTTTTTAAAAAAATATTTTATTTATTTATTTATTTATTTGAGAGAGAGAGAGAGAATGAGCAAGCAGGGGGAAGAGCAGAGGGAGAGGTACAAGCAGACTCCACGCTGAGTGAAGAGCCCCATGGTGGGGGGGGCTCTATGCCACAACCCTGATATCTTGACCTAAGCCAGAATCAAGAGTTGGACGCTTAACCAGCTGAGCCACCCAGGCGCCCCTATTTCTACTTTCTTTTTTCTTTTTTTTCTTTTTTTTTAAGATTTTATTTATTTATTTGACAGAGATAGAGACAGCCAGCGAGAGAGGGAACACAAGCAAGGGGAGTGAGAGAGGAAGAAGCAGGCTCATAGCGGAGGAGCCTGATGTGGGGCTCGATCCCATAACGCCGGGATCACGCCCTGAGCCGAAGGCAGACACTTAACCGCTGTGCCACCCAGGCGCCCCCCTATTTCTACTTTCTAAGTCAGTAAGGGCAGGATCAGTGTCCTTGACCCATAGCATGTCTGTCTGCCCTACGAGAAAGGGTCTCATTCATTCATTCATTAATGAATTTATGCATCTGTTTATCCAATAACTTGTCTATTCATTTGGGCGTGTATTTATTCATTATTCATTCATTCATTCGCTACACATTTATTAAGGTCAAGGTTTTTGCCAGTGGGATCAGTGATAACTAATTTGAGACCTAAGTGGGTGCCCAGGGAAAGGTCCTAGGCTCCAGACCTGCAGTTGGTGGTGGTGTGTAAATTGAGATCCTGGCAGGGCACTGCCTGGTCCATTAACTTTGGACAAATAAACTCTTGTTTTACCACTCCGAAACCAAAATGTGCTGACTGAACCTTCTTTCCCAGGAAAATGGTATTACATTTCTCTTTGTGATAGGAAAGGTTAGAACAACAGTATGTGACCTACAGCTCCGGGCACTGATTCTGCACCATGTCAGCTCTGAAAAAAACAGATGTCCCTGCATTCTGTTTTTGGCAAGTGTATGCACCTTTGTGCTTTTAAAGGTTGAGGGGAATTTTTTTTTTTTAAAGCAAAATTCAGACTCCCTGTCCTTAAGAAGTTTATTATCCAGCTGGTGTCATGAGGCAAGTCCAGCCAGAGTTATAGATCATAGAACTTACGAATGCTTTTTACTGAAGGCTGCCATCCGGTCTGAAATTCCCTACCAAGGTGGAACTCTCCCTACAAAGTACACTGCACATGGTCTTTTCAGCTTTGTACCAACACTTCTCTGGTGAAGAACGGGCTATTAATTTGTTTTATTTTATTTTTATTTTTTAATTATTATTATTAATGTGTCTTTAAATTGGAAAAGTAATATGTGCTTAATGTAACACATTGAAACAATATGGCAGAGTATAAAAGTAAGAAGCTGATCTTCACCTGGAATCTCCCATCTTCCCACCTTCTGGTAAGGACTGTTACAGAACGGTAAGGATGGCTATATTTCTATATGTGTACTAACACATAGATAAGTATTTTCACCCCATACATCCGATCGTAATCTATTTTTTAAATTAGATAACATCTAAAAAAATTAGAGAACATCTGTACCATATAAAAATCAAATGGTATAAAAGAATTACAATGAAGAGGGTAACTCTCTTGGGTCCCCTCCCTCTTCGGGAGCTTTGTACTATCACTTTACTGTCGCTCAATAAACTTTGCTTTGCTGCCTACCACTCTTCCTCTGTTCTCGCTCTTCATTGTTCGAAGTGGAAAGTGGTGTGACCAAGAACCTGACCAAGAGCTGTGGGCACCGAAGGAAAAAAGAAAGAATATACAATGAAGAGAAAGTCTCTCTTCTTCTATCCCCGTCCCTCTGCTTCCGGCCCCTCACTTCTCCTCCCCAGAGGCAACCATTGGTAAGCATAGCCTTCCAGAGATACATGCACATGTTAAATATTTTTTTTAAAGTAAGCTCTATACCCAATGTGGGGCTTGAACTCACAACTCTGAGATCAAGTCATATGCTCTGCCGACAAATACAGCCAAGTGCCCCTTAATATTCTTTTTTTAAACATCAGTGTTGGGGTGCCTGGGTGGCTCAGCTGGTTAAGCGTCTGCCTTCAGCTCAGGTCATGATCCCAGGGTCCTGGGATCAAATCCCACATCGGGCAGGGAGCCTGCTTCTCTCTCTCCCTCTGCTGCTCTCTCACTTTCTCTCTCAAATAAATAAATAAAATCTTAAAAAAAAAAATAAACGTAAGTGTTAACATACAATATACAATATTTTCCCTGTAATAACATATCTTAGACATTATACCATATCATTACTTGGAGGTGTTTTATTCTTTTGAACAGGTGCATAGCATTTCTTTGTACAGATATGTCATAATTTATTAAATCTACCAATTTATGAATATTTTGGTGTTTCCAATCTTTTGTTATTGCAAACAAGGCTGCAATGAATAACTTTGACTATACCCCTTTTTTCATGTATGTAGGCAAATTGTAAGATAAATACCTAAAAGCAGAACTTTTGGATCAAAGGGCAGATGCATTTGTGATTTTGAGAGACACTGTCAGTTATTCTCAGTAAAGGCTGTATTAACTTGCATTCCTTTCTTCAATTATGAGCATATTTTTCCCCATGCAGTTACCAAGATATTAATGACATTTATTTATTTATGTTTGTTTATTTATTTATATTAAAAGGGTTTTATGTATTTATTTTAAGGAGAGAGAGAGAGAGAGTGCATGTGCACCCACAAGAAGGGTAGTGGGTAACAGGAGCAGAGGGAGAGGGACAAGCAGACTCTGCACTGAGAGAAGAGTCTGATGTGGGGCTCCATCCCAGGACCCTGAGCTCATGACCTGAGCCAAAATCAAGAATTGGATGCTTAACCGACTGAGCCACCTGGGTGTCCCAGATATTAATGACTTTTTAAAAAAATTCTGCCAATTTGCTAGATCAAAAATTGTTACCCCAGCTGTTTTCATTTGTACTTTTTTTATTATGAATGAAGTAGTGCATCCTTTCATATATATGAGGGCCATTTGTATTTATTTTTCTGTGTGTAGTCTGTTTATATCCTTTACCTATGCATTTTTTTCTTTTTGTTGCTTTTCTTGTCAATATTTAGACTTTAAATATATATATATAAAATCAAGATCTGAGCAGAGATCAAGAGTTGGACACCTAACCAAACCACCCAGGTGTCTCTATAATGTATATGTTTTTATTATTTTTTTTTAAAGATTTTATTTATTTAACAGACAGCCAGCGAGAGAGGGAACACAAGCAGGGGGAGTGGGAGAGGAAGAAGCAGGCTCCCAGCGGAGGAGCCTGATGTGGGGCTCGATCCCACAACGCCGGGATCACGCCCTGAGCCGAAGGCAGACGCTTAACGACTGCACCACCCAGGCGCCCCTCTATAATGTATATGTTTTTAGTTAGCTTAATTTAACACAAAAAGATAAATACAACATGATATTACCTATATATGGAATCTGTAAAAGTAGAGCACATAGTAACAGAGGTAAGAATGGTGAGGAGTGCCTGCCTGGCTCAGTCAGTGGAGCATGTTACTCTTGATCTCAGGGTTGTGGGTTCAAGTTCCAGGATGGGTGTAGAGATTACTTAAAAAAAAAAATAAAATCTTTGGGGTGCCTGGGTGGCACAGTAAGTTAAGCGTCGGATTCTTGGTTTCAGCTGGGGTCATGATCTCAGGGTTTTTTTGTTTTTTTTTTTTTAAAGATTTTATTTATTTATTTGACAGAGATAGAGACAGCCAGCGTGAGCAGGAACACAAGCAGGGGGAGTGGGAGAGGAAGAAGCAGGCTCATAGCGGAGGAGCCTGATGTGGGGCTCGATCCCAGAACGCTGGGATCACGCCCTGAGCCGAAGGCAGACGCTTAACCACTGTGCCACCCAGGTGCCCCATGATCTCAGGCTTTTGAGATCAACCCCTGCATCAGGCTCCGCACTCAGTGTAGTCTCCTTGAGATTCTCCCTCTGCCTCTGCCTCTCCCATTGGTGCTCTCGCTCTCTCTAAAATAAATAAATAAATCTTTAAAATAAAATAAAATCTTTAAAAATTTTTAAAATTTTTATTTATTTACTTTTTAAGACATCTTATTTATTTATTTGACAGAGAGAGAGAGAGAGCACAAGCAGGGGGAGTGGCAGGCAGAGGGAGAGGGAGAAGCAGGCTCCCCATGGAGCAGGGAGCCTGACACAGGGCTGGGTCATAGGACTCTGGGATCATGATCTGAGCTGAAGGCAGAAGTTTAAATGACTGAGCCACCCAGGTGCCCCTAAAATCTTTTTTTTTTTCTTAAAGAATGGTAATTACTAGAGGCTGAGAGTGGGAAAAATGGGGTGATGTTGGTCAAAGGGTACAAATTTTCAGCTATAAGGTAAGTTCTGGAGACCTAATGTATACCATGGTGACTAGAGTTCATAATAATATATTGTATCCTTGAAATTTGCTGAGAGTAGATCTCAAGGGTCCTCACCACTACCTAAAAAAGGGTAATAAGATGATGTGATGAATATGTTAATTGGCTTGATTGTGGTAATCATTTCACAATGTATATCAAACTATCACATGGTATATATACAATTTCGATTTTCAATCATAGTTTAATAAAGCTGGGGTAAAAAACCTGGTGTTTATTAGTATTTTCTTCTAGAGCTTCTTCTTTTATTTATTTGAGTGTCTGTTTTATCATTCTGAGGAAGGCTTGTCCACAGCAAGATTATATATATACAAAAATTCTGTGGTGTTTTCTTCTGGTACTTTTTTTTCTTTCACTTTTCACATTTCAGCCTTTCCTCCATCTAGAATTTATTTTGCTATAAAGTACAAGGCAGTGATCCAATTTTATTTTTTTCAAGGTTGCTCTTCAGTTTTCCCAAACCTTTTATTGAATAATCCATTTTTTCCCAACTGATTTAGAATACTTTTTTTTTTGCTCACCACCCTGAGATTCAAGAGTCGCATGCTCTACGGACTGGACCAACCAGGAGCCCCACTCCCAGAATACTATCTTTATTTTATTTATTTTTTAAAGATTTATTTATCTGAGAGAGAAAGAGAGAGTGGGTGGGGGGAGGGACAGAGGGAGAGGAGAGAGAGAATCCCAAGTAGACTCCCTGTTGAGTGGGGATCCAGATATGAGGCTTGATCTCACAACTCTGAGATCAGAACCTGAGCCAAAATCAAGAGTTGGACACTCAACCAACTGAGCCACTCAGGTGCCCTCAAAAAAATTCATATTTTAATCCTGGTTATGTTAAATATATAGATTAATTTATTGTGGATTGACATCTTTATAATATTGAGTCTTCCTATCTAATATGTATATTTTCTTCCTCCAACCAGACAATTTTTTTGAGCCAACGTATTCCATCATTGGATGGTTCTGCTAATTTTTAATGTTCCTCCTTATTTTGAAGTGCATGTCTTTCTGTGTATTTAGGAAATGGTTCTAATGTTGTACCTTGAAACTATAGTTTACATATTAACTCAACGAGTTAATATGTAAAATGTTTAACATGATTTACAAAAACTTACTTTGGTGTTTCCCAACCTTCCAAATCATGGAACACAAAGGAAATTATTTGTGCACAGAACACAGGTAGGTAGATGGAACTTTTTGTAGTCTAAGGTAATGGTGGTAGGGAGGGAATCAGGTTGCCCCAGGTCCTGCTTCTGCCTAGTGGAGGGTTGACAGGATCAATAGCTGGGGTTATGTGAAATTCCCGTGGGGAACATCATCTGGGGGGCTCTTCACAAGAGGGTCCACTCCTTGCCCATCTATGCCTTTCTCACTTCATTTGAGCTTCCAGGACCTGCTTTTCTTTCCTATACCTTAAATATACAAAACACATTCTCTAAAAGGGGTTTGCATTTGCTGTTCCTTCTGCCTAGAGTGTAATAGCTCCAGAAGTTCAGACAGCTGGCTCTTCATTCTTCATCTTTTTTTTTAAGTAAGCTCTACATCAAAGATGGGGCTTGAACTTATGACCCCCAAGTCAGAAGTTGCATGCCCCACTGACTGAGCCAGCCAGGTACCCCTACTCTTCAGTCTTTAGATCACTAAATACTATACCTAAAGGAGCACCCCTCTTCTGCCCCAAGTCATGCTATTCTCTTGGTAACACTTATCAGCTTTAGAAATTTCCCTATGATCTGTGTGTTCATTGTCTCTTTCCCCACCACTAGAATGTAAGCTCTGAAAGTCTTGTCTGTTTTGTTCTCTTCTGTCCATAGAGCCTTATTCAGTGTCCCACACAGGCCCTCAATAACTATTTGCTCTGTGAATGAGTGAATGTGCTTCATAGCAGTTACAACTTCTGCTATCTACCCTGTCTATTACTTTTTTTGGCCATCCTGGCCACAGAGAGACCACGGGACCTTATCATCCCCTTTGCAGAATACAGATATACTGTGTCAGCAGTATTCTCGGAACCCATCCAGTTTAGTAACCCTATCAAAAACGGAAATGAAGTTAGCTTGGCAGGAAATGAGGTCAGTTTGGCAACTGATGGTGAAACATGTGAACAATGTGGGAGTTCATGGTCTGAGTTAACCATGTCAGATACGGCCCATGGTAGAGTAATAGGAAGATCAAATGAACCATGAGCTTGAGCTGTGTGGGGCAATTGGGACTCAGAGAAGAAAGATCCCTATAAACTGGGAATTGTTTTCTGTGTAACTTGGGCAGGCAAATGTGTATGGAGCATGGCTGAGTCCTCCCAACCTGGGATAAGGATTTCTCAGGGCATCTGCAGGATGTGGGTTTGACCAAAATCAATAAGCACCATTTATTAAGCCTCCCATACCTTCTGCTAGGCATCTGTTATCTCTACTCCTCCTAAAACCCCTGCTAAATAGGAAATATTATCCACTTCAGAGAGAATGACACGGAAACTTAAATGACTAAAGGACCTGCCCAAGGTCACAGGGTGTGTGATAAGGCGGGGAGTCAATCCAGGCCCTCTACCCCAGTTTAGGCTCCCCTCCTTTTTTTTTTCTATGCTAAGTGAGAAAAACAACGTAAATCTAGGGCTCTGGTGAATTCTTTTGCAAGCAAACGTTGATTTGAATCTGTCTAGTAGGGTACACAATGCTTAATCAATTCTGAAATGTTATATTTAAGTCTTTGGAATTACTCTTGTTAACATAACAGAAATAGAAGATGAGTCCATGTAAAAAGAAAAAAATGTACCAAAATATCTATGGTGGTTATCAGACATGATCAGCATACTCAAAATTTCCGTGTGTCACAGTCCATCAAGAACTAATAAGCATTAAAGCTAATCAATAGAATATACCCATAAAGGAAAATAATGATGCTGTTAATATACATGAAAGATACAGTTAAGCTCATTAACCTCCTGTTTTATCCATATTGTTCCTGAATTTGTGGAAACAATGATGCAATTGTAACGAGAAAGAACAGAGACCAATGAAAATTAGACTTCCATGTGGAGGACATTAAATTATTTAATTCCCTGCTCACATCTTCCCATTTCTTCTGGATAATCAAAGCCACTGGCTGCCTCTCCCTCCCCCCTCTCTAAGCCCCCTGTCCTGCACCAGGATGTTTGAATTGGCAGTAAGAGAAGGAGTGGAGTTCTTGGGTGGGGTAGTTGGGAGAAGCGGTCTGGAAACTGCCAACAGCTATTCTTGAATTCACTTGTAGGAACTTGTCTGAGGGAGAGTGGAGTTGACATGTGGAGAGATGTGCAGACAAGAGAAAGAAGAAGAGGAAGAGAGAGAGCCAGTGTTAGTTGCACTTGCCCTTAAGGCTCTTTCTGTGGTTGTCTAAGCTAGTTGAGTTGGGTTTCTTTCACCTGCAGCCAAGAGTCGGACTGTTAACTTTATCCATTCCAAACACCTCATCCATCAGCTTTCTGTTGGCTATTTGAATTTCATGCCCTCTGATTTAGGGAGAATTCTGTTCTGTGTGGGTTGGTATGTGTTTGTCCTCATCCATATTCTCCTAAGAAATCTTCCCTTCCAGGCTCTGCCCTCACCAGTGATCTGTTCTCAGGGACTATAAATAAGTTTCGTGCTCACTTTGTTGAAACAAAGTTAGTTTTACTTTTTAAGTCGACTTCATCTGTTTAAAAATAATGTTTTCTTTTCTTTCAATTCACCCCTAAAATTGGATGTGGGCAAGACTTGGAGTCAACTGGGGAGCAGTCAATAAAGCGCCAGAACTGGCGTCTGGACAAAGGGGCTTGAAGCCTTTTATTTTATTTTTATTTTTATTTTATTTTAAGGTTTGTTTGCTTATTTATTTATTTTTAAAGTAATGTCTACACCCAGCGTGGGGCTTGAATTCACAATCCTGAGATCAAGAGTTGCTCGTTCTTCCAACTGAGCCAGGCAGGCTCCCCAAAGCCTAGCTCTTTTAGTCTGACTGCGTGACCCTGAGCAAATTTCTTGAAGGTTTCTGAATTTGTCCTCATCTGTTAAATGAATATGTGCAAGCATTTCATACAGTGCCTGGGACACAGTGCTTGCTCAGTAAATGTTTGTTAAAAGAATAATGTAACGCAGGATCACAGTATCCCATTTTGAATCTACCATATGGACAATAAGTTCCCTTTGGTCTTTAGAGCTCTACCCCATTTCTTAGCCCACTGAGATCAAAGGCCATACCCCTCATCTCAGTTTGATCAAAATGTCAAAGCCCTAAAAGAGAGCATTTGATTGGCAGACTTTATGTCACACGCACCATGCAGGCAGTGAGAGGAAGCTTCTACTGGAAGGATCTTCTAGGGACACTTACAGCTTCTGTAGTGAGAAGACAGATTCCTGCATTAACTAATTAATTCATGCGGGGAGACTACTAATAAAGGCCAAATTAGGGATGCCTGGGTAGCTCAGTCGGTTAAGCATCTGCCTTTGGCTCAGGTCATAATCTCGGGATCCAGGATTCGGCTCTGAGTCAGGCTCCCTGCTCAGGGGGGCTTCTGCTTCTCTCTCTACACCTCCCCCTGCTCATGCTCTTTCTCTCTCTCAAATGAACGAATAAAATCTTTTTTAAAAAAGGCTAATTTATCATAAAATTATCACAATATACTTCAAAATCAAATATATTCGTGGAGGGCACCTGGCTAGTGTGCCACTCTTGAGCCCTACATTGGGCATAGAGCTTACCCCCCAAAATTATAGGTGTATATTCATGGGGTCGATTATTTTTGGATTATCTGTGCCTTTTCCCCACTCCTTGGGGGAGAATTATCAGAAGTGACAACAGATACTCAACAGCTTTGCCATCGACCACATTTATGAAGCTACTCCCTGTGGTAGAAAAATGGGGAAATAAGAAGGTGGTAGGTACAGAACTGAATCCTGAAGACCTTGGCCATGCCAAAGACAACCTTACTGCACTAGTGTTCATTTACAAATCAGCAAGTATGTTTACTAAAGGAACTGCTAAAATCTTTTAGGGTCTAGATTGGGAGAGCAGAGGATCATTTTACTTTATGGAAAGGGATTGCATTTACAATTTTTCCAAGTTTTATGGGGATATAATTGATATATAATATTGTATTCATTTAAAGATAAACCTAAGAAAAATAAAGTGTACAACATAATTATCTGATATGTATATATTGCAAAATGGTTACTGGAAAGAGATTTTAAAACACTTCACAATCTTGGTAACTTTCCTTTTCCGTTCTGTAATCAGTTCTTTTACCTCCTCCTTGACTCTCGGATATTAAATGTTTATTTCCTCTGATTATAAACTTACCCATAGATTCTTATCCCATCCTGTGCCCAGTTACAAGTAGATTATATTCAAATGCTAATGCAACTGGTGGTCTGCTTCCCACCCCCCATAATGCCAGGCCCAGCTCACCCACATGCTGCTGCTTCTCCCTGAAGTTCTTCGCAGGTGCAGCTGGGGCCCGAAGGATGCCCTGAGCAGTTTCCTGGCAAGACCCACACCCATGCTTGGCCTGCTCCTGCTGGTCGTTGTTTAAATCTAATAGGAGCCTTGTTCAAGGGTCCTCTGTAAACTGCAAGTGTGGATTTACTCTTGATGTCTAGGTAAATACTGTCCCTATTGAACTAGGCTCAAGTGTCAAGTCTCCCACTGCAGAAAGCACCTTAACAGAAATTCCCTCTTTCCAACTCATGCCCTGCAACCCAGCCGAGGGAGCAAAGTTCAGTCTGTGTGGAGCCTCACCTTGGCTATACTTCCTTTATTGTGTTTGAGCAGTTCTTTCCAAGAAGGGGCTCCTCAGCATCCTAGTCTGATCCCGCAGCCCTCAGCCCTACACCTCAGTGTACCTTTAGCTTACCAGCTGACCCCCGGAAGTAGCCTAAAGCTCATCGCACCCGTGGTAGTGGCTAAGCCATTCCTGGGCCTCGGGGCTAGGATCTGGAGTTTCTGGCTTAGCGATCAGCAGGGGAGAGTCCTTCCTGAGCAAGTGGCTTTGACTGTTCACCCAGAAGCAGAACTTGAATGAAAATAGTAACTTTAATGGAAGAGGGAGAATTCCACACTCGATAACTTCTAGGGAAAATTAAAGTGAAGAAAGAAAGATAAATAGAATTTCAATACTGTTCAGTCTGTATCTCAACTAGGTTAAAAAATTAGTTATACAAAGAAAAGGACCTAAAAAGATTTATATTAAAATGTTGACAGTTTTGGGGCACCTGGCTGGCTCTGTCGGTGGAGCATGTGACTCTTGATCTCGGGGTTGCAAGTTCGAGCCCCACATTGGGTGAAGAGATAACTTAAAAATAAAATTTTAGGGACGCCTGGGTGGCTCAGTCGGGTAAGGGTCTGCCGTGGGCTCAGGTCATGGTCGCAGAGTCCTGGAATCAAGTTCCGCATCAGGCTCCCTGCTCAGCGGGGAGCCTGCTTCTCCCTCTCCCTCTGCCTGCCGCTCCCCCTGCTTGTGCTCTCTCTCTCTGGCAAATAAATAAATAAGATCTTTAATAAAATAAATAAAATCTTAAAAAGAAATGTCAACAAATTTTCTCTTAATGATGGGATTACAGGGGTGCCTGGCTGGCCCAGTCCATAGAGCATGGGACTCTTGATCTCAGAATCATGAGTTTGAGCCCCACTTTGGGGGTAGAGTTTACTTTAAAAAATTTAAAAAGATTTTTTTTAGTTTTTTTTTAATAATAATTTTTTATTATGTTATGTTAGTCACCATACAGTATATCCTTAGTTTTTGATGTAATGTTCCATGATTCATTACTTGCATATAACACCCAGTACACCATGCAAAAAGATTTTTTTTTAAATGATGGAATGACAGCTGGTTTTTTATATTCTGTTGTACTATGCTATCAGTCAGTATTGCCTTTTCCTTTTTGAAATTGTGTTTTAAATCACAAAAATAATGTAGGCTCATTGTAATAATTTCAAATCACACAGAACAATTCATATGAGAAGTGGAAGTGCCACTTTACCCAAGGATCATTTCCAGTGCCCTCCCAAGTTTATAGCCACTGATAAGAGTTTATTTTATGTGTCTACATGCATGTGTATATATGTTTAAATAAGGATATGTATATTTAAACAGATGATCGGGTTTTTTTTCCTTAATACTGATGTGGGAAACAAAGTCAAAAGAAAAATTAAATTTCCTCACTACCTATAGCTCACTGATGATTCCTTAAAACAGGCAGAGTGACATTCCTCCAGGAACCCAGCTGCCTCAATGTTAACACTTTGCTGAGGGCAAAAGGCAATCTTAGCCTGGCCCCCAGGATCCTGTAAGTCTACTTTAATGTATAAAAATTCCTTTGGAAACTTCTTTTATCTCTACCCCCCAAGATATATGCTGGCAATCATCCCCCAAGCATATGACCCACCGATAGACATCCGAAGAGTCTCATGATTGAGTTTTTACTAGACAGTAATAAATGACCTTTCCCTAACAATAGCTAGCCCCTCAAGGTCCTGGAAACCTTGTTTCCAAAATACCTTGGAGGCTTGTGCTGTCCCCAACTCCCGCCCAACTTGAAAGTATACATTCGGCCACACGTCATGACCCCCCTCTTTCTGCCCACGGGTCCTGTCCCCATGCTTTAATAAAACCACTTTTTTCCACTGAAGATGTCTCAAGAATTCTTTCTTGGTGTGGGTTCCGAATCTCAGCAACACTCCAAAACTACATCAATACTGTGCATGTATTGAGGAGACTTTTCAGTGTCAGCTCTATCTCATTCTTTTAAACTGCTGTTTAGGGGTGGCTCAGTTGGTTAGGCGTCGTGACTTCTTTGGCTCAGGTCATGATCTCAGGGTTGTGAGATTGAGCAATGGGCTTGGTGCTCAGCGGGGAGTCTGCTTGAGATTCTCTCTGTCCCTCCCTCTCCCTCTGCCCCTCCCCCCTCAAATAAATAATTCTTTAAAAAAATAAAAAAAATAGGGCGCCTGGGTGGCTCAGTTGGTTAAGCGTCTGCCTTCAGCTCAGGTCAGGATCCCAGGGTCCTGGGATGGAGTCCCGTCTGGCTCCCTCTCCTCCCTCTCCCTCTGCCTCCCTCTCCCGCCCCCACTCGTGCTCTCTCTCTCTCTCAAATAAACAAAATATTTAAAAATAATTAAAAAAATAAATTCCTGTTTTGTATTTTATACCATGAATGTATTGTATTTGGCTAAATGTTCTCATCAATTGATATTTAGGTCATTTCAAATCTTTTGCAATTACAAACTATACTGCATTCAAGATTATTGGATGCATTTCCCTGTATACATATCTATTTTTTCAAGTTTATTTGTTTATTTTTAAGTAATCTCTATACCCAGTGTGGGGCTGGAACTCATAACCCCAAGATCAAGAGTCAAATGCTCTTCTGATTGAGCCAGCCAGGCACCCCTGATATTTAAATTCTTGATAATTCTCTCTTCCCACCTCTGTATTTTGTTATTTTTTAAAAAAGATTTTATTTATTTATTTGACAGACAGAGAGACAGCCAGCCAGAGAGGGAACACAAGCAGGGGGAGTGGGAGAGGAAGAAGCAGGCTCCCAGCGAGGAGCCTGATGCGGGGCTCAATCCCAGAACGCCGGGATCACGCCCTGAGCCGAAGGCAGATGCTTAACAACTGAGCCACGCAGGCGCCCCTGTATTTTGTTGTTTTAATTCACATTTTTGTGATTACTAGTAAGGTTGAGTAACTTTTTATATCTGTATTGGATGTTTAATCTCTTCTATAAATTACATCTTTATTATTTCTTATGATTTGTCACTGTCTCTTCTTTATTATATATCTTATTAGTGGTTTGGATGATTATATGCACTTCTTTTTTTTTCTTTTTTAGAGCGAGATCACGTTTGAACAAGGTTGGGGAGGGGTAGGGGGAGGGAGGGGAGAGGATCTCAGGCAGACTCCATACCCAGCTCAGAGCTGACCAAGCTACATCTCATGACTCATGACCTGAGCTGAATCAAGAGTCCAACGTTTAACTGAGCCACCCAGGTGCCCTGATTGTACACATCTCAAATATATTTTCCTAATTTATCATTTGTCTTATAATACTGTTTTTTGTTTTATGTGAGTGTTTAGTTCCATAGAAGTTTTTGAATTTTATGCAATAAAAACTCAAATATTTCCTTCATGGTTTCTGGGTTTCATTTCATGCTTTCAAAAAGTTTCCATTAATAAATTGAGTTTATGGTAATATTTTCATATTTTCCTCTAATAGTTCTATGGCCTTTTTATATTACAATTCTTTTAAATGTAGTAATGAGACAAAGACTTTATTTTTAAAATTTTTTAAAGGTTTTATTTATTTATTTGACAGAGAGAGAGAGTGGGCACAAGCAGGGGGAGCAACAGGCAGAGAGAGAGGGAGAAGCAGGCTTCCTGCTGAGCAGAGAACCCGGCCCCAGGACTCGATCCCAGGACCTTGGGATCATGACCTGAACAGAAGGCAGATGCTTAACCAACTGAGCTACCCAGGTGCCCCTTATATTACAATTTTAAGTCTGTCTGGAATTTCTATTTGTATAAGGTATGAGGTAGAGTGTAACTTTATTTCTAAATTCAGTTGGCCAATTCCTTGCACTGCACATTTATAATAAACTAAATATATTTTTATATATACATGAAGCCTGTTATTGGATTTTCTATTCATTTCATTCATCTATTTGTATTCCTGGAATGATACCATATTGTATCGATTACTATTGCCTTTTACTGTGATTTGCTAACTGATATGGCAACTCTCCTTATTACTGATCATTTTTTAAAATGTCCTTTGCTGTGGGATGCCTGAGTGGGTCAGTCAGTAGAGTATGCAACTCTTGATCTTGAGGTTGTGAGTTTGAGCCCCAAGTTGGGCATAAACTTTACTTATTAAATAAATAAATAAATAAATGTTCTTTGCTGTGTACATGCATTTTTTTCAAACATCTTGAGAATTAGATAAGCTTGAGGATTACTATATGATCACTCCAGTAGATGTCAAAAGAAAGCATTTGATGAAACTGACATCCACAATATGGAATATTATGCCATTGTTAACCAAAAAAGAGAGTTATTTGTACTGGAATGGAAAGATCTCCAACACAAGTGAATAAAGCATATCTTATGAATCACTTGAATTAGAAAAAGAAAAGGTCTATACATATACACCTGTGTATGAAAATACATATGTACATGAGTTTAAAAACATAGATCTGGAGGGATACCGACATGTCATGGTTTTTGTTTCTGGAGAAGGGAAAAGGAGTGTAGGGCTGTACTGGGTACTGTGGGGTGTTATCCACATGCTTTTTAGGACAAGGCACTGTAGACAGTTGCCAGGAAGGTTGCCTGCTGACAGCTGAAGCAGAGAGTGCCTTTAGAAGCATTACACTCAGCTGCCTATAGCTGCTTTGCCAAGTTTAAGTCCCAATGCCAAGTTGCATCCAATGACTGGTTATTTTGCAGTAAAAACATATGTTCCCTTTGCCCCAGTTTGGGATAGTTCTGAAGGACCACACTAGCTTCAGAGTTCCCCAAGATATTGCCTATTATCGCTTCTCTCATCCCTTCCAGTTGTTTCTGAGCATAGTTCTCAATAAACCACCTGCACACGAATTTGTCTTAGAGTCTATTTCCTGTGGAACCTGGCCTACAATAATGGGTAATAAATTATTGTAGGTGGAAGGGCACCTGGGTGGCTCAATCAGTTAAGTATCTGTCTTCAGCTCACAACATGATTCCAGGACCCTGGGATTGAGCCCCATGTCGGGCTCCCTGCTCAGCAGAAAACCCACCTCTCTCTCTCCCCTTTGCTTGTTATCTCACTCTCAAATAAATAAATAAAATCTTTTTTAAAAAAGAAAAAAACTATTGTAGGTGGAGAATAGGTGGGAGGGCCTTTTATATTTTACTCTCTAATGAAAACGTGAGTGATTTATTTATTTATTTATTTATTTACTTATTTATAAGATTTTATTTTATTTTTTTAAAGATTTTATTTATTTATTTGACAGAGAGAGACAGCCAGTGAGAGAGGGAACACAAGCAGGGGGAGTGGGAGAGGAAGAAGCAGGCTCCTAGTGGAGGAGCCCGATGTGGGGCTCGATCCCAGAACGCCGGGATCACGCCCTGAGCCGAAGGCAGACGCTTAACGACTGAGCCACTCAGGCACCCCAGATTTTATTTTATTTTTTTAAGACTTTTTAAAAAGTAATCTCTTCACCCAACATGGGGCTCAAACTCACAACCTCGAGATCAAGAGTGGTAAGCTCCACAGACTGAGCCAGCCATGCACCCCTAAATAAAACTTTTTAAAAAATGATATATTAAAAAGGTCTTTTTTTAATTTTTAATTTTTTTTTAAAGATTTTATTTATTCATTCGACAGAGAGAGACAGCCAGCGAGAGAGGGAACACAAGCAGGGGGAGTGGGAGAGGGAGAAGCAGGCTCATAGCGGAAGAGCCCGATGTGGGGCTCGATCCCAGAACGCTGGGATCACGCCCTGAGCTGAAGGCGAACACTTAACAACTGTGCCACCCAGGCGCCCCAAAAAGGTCTTAAGAAAAAATAAAAAAATAAATACTCCCACTGAATAGGAAATATAATCATGTTGTCCTAAGTTGTTTTTTTTTTTTAATCTCTACACTTAATGGGGGGGCTAGAACTCACAACCCCAAGACTGAGAGTTGCATGTTCTATCAACAGAGCCAGTCAGGTGCCCCCTTATGTTGAGCTAACTTTAAAAAAGAAACCCTGGTGCCTTGTACACCTTTCTTCCCATCCAGTAGTCTCACTACCGTAGCAAGAGTCATTTCATTTCTACATACTTCCCTGAGTGGGAGTCACACAGTCATGTTTTTGCCTGGCTTGATGTAGTGCAAAGAACCACAAAGTAATGCAAAGACTTCTCATAAAGGTGGATTTTCCACTGCCCTAAAAACATGATAAAACAAAACAAAGCAACACAAAACACCAAAGTACAGTTGAGCCAGAACAGGTGTTCGGAGAACTGTGACAGCCATTGTACCAGAGATGAGTTAGTTGTATTCCCCATAAAAGGGAATTCCCGGAGGAAGTTTGTTTAATATCACGAAGCCTCTGAGCCAAAGTGCCAGAAGTGAAACCCAGGGTTCTGAACTCCAGAGGCCCAGCCCAGCATTCTCTCCAAAAATTAAAATCATCATTTTCTAAAGGCTGACTCTATTTTCTGCTTAGGATCATCCTCTAGATGGGCACAGCAGACCTCTATTCTCTAACTAGGGCACAGAAATTCTTGTCCTTGGAGGGAAAGGGAGAAGGGAAGTCTGTTCAAAGGACCTGCTAGTCTGTGGTCACCCTGAGGAAATAGCTGTGGTCCTCAGCTACTCAGGCGTCCCTTCCTGCCCCACTTTTCTCCAGAGTTCTATTTTCAAGTTTCTCTGGGGACTGATCTCTAGAAGTTGTGGGGAAACCCTGTCCCACCTTATTCTCACACATCCATGAAACTCCCCATTCAGAAGTTGGTATCTTAGGCTGGCCAATGAACAATGAACCACAAGTGGGGTGGTTGGATACTTCCCTCAAAAATGAGGAACTTCAAAATTGAGGAGTCTATGCTTGTTGATCCAGGACAACTGTGCTTTGTTCTGTCCCAAACAAACCTCATGCAACCCTAAATGCAGAAAATAACAAGGGTTGATCAGGAAGTGGGGAAGTTGGAAGCTTTATGTGTTATTGGTGGGAATGTAAAATGTTACAGGTGCTGTGGAAAACAGTATGGCAGTTCCCACTTCTAGGGATACCCCCCAAAACTGAAAGCAGGGTCTCAAAGATATATTTTCACATTTATGTTTATAGCAGCATTATTTACAATAGCTAAAATGTAGACATGATCCAAATGTCCATTGATGGATGAATGGATAAAAAAAATATTACATGCTACAACATGGATGAACTTTGAGAACACTATATGTGAAATAAGACAGTTGCAAGAAGACAAATACTGACTGATCCCCTCCCCCATGTAAAAAAATGTTTATTTTTTTAGTTATCTCTACACCCAACATGGGGCTCAAACTCACAACCCTGAGATCAAACGTTGCATGCTCCTCTCACTGAGCCAGGTGAGTGCCCTGTATGATCCCACTTGCATGAGGTATCTAAAAGAGTCAAATTCATAGAAACAGAAAGTTGGATGGTGGTTAGTTACCAGGGGGAAGGGAAAATGGGGAGTTGCTGTTTCATGGGTACAGAGTTTCAGTTTTGTAAGATGAAAAAGTTCTGGATCAGTTGCACAACAGTGTAAATATACTTTTCACTCCTGAAATGTACACTTAAAAATGGATAGGGTGGTAGATTTTATGTTACATGTTTTTTACAATTAAAAAATATAAACTATAACATTGTATCTCAACTATCCTTCAAAATAAGTAAAATATTTCAAGACTTTTTTTTTTTAAGATTTTATTCACTTATTTGACACAGAGAGAGAGAGAGTACAAGCAGGGGAAGCAGCAGGCAGCGGGAGAGGGAGAAGCAGGCTCCCCACCAAGCAGGGAGGCGATGCGGGACTTGATCCCAAAACCCTGGGATCATGACCTAAACTGAAAGCAGATGCCTAACTGTCTGAGCCACCCAGGCGCCCCAAGACTTTTTTTTTTAATTTTATTTATCTATTTATGAGAGACAGAGAGAGAGAGATAGAGAGAGTGGGAGATGCAGAGTGAGAAGCAGGCTCCCTGTGAAGCAGGGAACTCAATGAGGGACTTGATCCCAGGACCCTGGGATCACGACCTGAGCTGAAGGCAGACACTTAACTGACTGAACCACCCAGGTACCCCAGAATACGTAAAATATTTAAAACACTATGCGAACAGGTCAAAAAACAAATTAGAGGAAGTTAATAAACTAGAAGTTAGATCTGTAGAAATTATTCAAATATAATACAGAGAAACAAAGAGATGTTAGGAAATAGGAATGATACAATGAAAAGGTCTAACATACAGACAACTGGTTTCAAGAAGAAAAGAATGGAGAAGATGGAAAAGAGATATTATTCAAAGATAAAGTGCCTGAGAAATTTCCCAGAATTGATGAAAAATATGAGTCCTTTGATTCAGAAATCAGAATGAATCCCAGAAATAAAAACAAATAAAAAAATAAAAATAAATTTACCCTACACTCTTTTTAGGGAAACTACAGAAGATCAAAGACAGGGAGACTATATTAAAAGTATCCAGGGGCACCTGGGTGGCTCAGTTGTTTCAGCATCCAACTCTTGATTTCAGCTCAGATCGTGGTCTCAGGGTTGTGAGATGGAGCCCTGCATTGTACTCTGTGCTAGGTGTGGAGCCTGCTTGGGATTCTCTCTCTCCCTCTCCCTCTGCCACTCCCCCTCCCTGCTCTCTCTCTCTCTCTCTCTAAAAAAAGAAAAAAAGTATCCACATATCCAGAGAGCAACCCAGATGAACAACCAATGACTGAAGGCAGTAGGTGAAATGGGTAAACAAACATTGTACATCAATACATGAACGATTCAGAGCTAAAAAGAAATGAGCTATCAAGTCATGAAAAGATATGGAAGAAATTTAAATGCATGTTACTAGGTGAAAGAAACTAATCTTGAAAAGGCAACATACTGTGTGATTCCAACTAGTGTATGACATTCTGGAAAAATGCAAGAAAATTCCACAAAACTATGGAGATAGTAAAAAGATCAGTGATTGGCAGGGATTATTGGGGAGAAAAGGATGAATAGGTGGAGCACAGGGTTTTTAAGAGAGTGAAACTATTCTGTATGATCCTGTAATGGTGGATAAATAGCATTATATATTCGTCCAAATCCATATAACGTACAATACCAAGAGTGAATCTGATGAACTCTGAGTGATAATAATGTTCATATAGGTTCATTGATTGTAATAAATGTACCACTCTGGTATGGGATGTTTGTTAGAGTCTGTGTTTAGGTGTCAGGGGGTCTTTTAGGGTTCCCAGACACAACGTGGAGGGGTTCCCCCCAACAAAACACCAGGCAATACTTGGATACCAGCAGGGTATCCAAAAATTTAACTCAACTCTGACACTATCACCCAGAGATAGAATCAGATTCCACGGGTTAAGGGTTCAGTCCTACAAGATTCCCCCCACCTCCCACTTCAGACCCGAGTCACAAGCCCCAGGCTATTACCTGTACTTCTAACCTACTGTCTACAGACCACAAATTCCAACAACTTCCTCCTTAGGTTGGATTAATTTGCTAAAGTGGCTCACAGAACTCAGGGAAATACTTGCTTATGTTTTCCAATTTGTTAAAGGATATGATAAAGAAAAAGATATGATATAGGATATGAATTAATAGTCAGATGAAGAGATACATAGGGCACGTTCCCTAAAAAAGGAGCTTCTGTCCTTGTGAAGCGTGGGGCCTGGCCCAGTGGCATGTGGAAGCACCTGGTTCTCCAATTGTGAAAGCTTTCTGGAAAAAAAGACCAAAAAGCTGTCCTCTTGGGTTTTTATGAAGGTTTCATTACATAATCATGATTGACTAAGTGATTGGCCATTGGCTGATTCAATCTCCATCTCCTCTCCCTGGAGGTCAGGGATGGGACTGAAAGTCCCAACCATTTAATCCCAAGGTTTGTCCATCTAGCAATCAGACCTTACCCTTCGGCGGGGTCCAAAAGTCACCTTCAATAATAAGATACCTATTTCACTTTTATGGCTCCGAAGCATTTTCAGGGTATTGGAGGAAGACCAAATATATTTGAGAAATATATGACCAAATACATATTTCTTATAAATCATTATATCATAGGAGGTAAATAGGAGTTTTCTGTACTTTCCACTCCATTCTGCTATGAATCTAAGAGTACTCTAAAAAGAGAAGTCTATTAAAACAAAAACAAAAAAATCAACCCAAAGTGGGAAGAAAAAAAAACCTACCCAAACATCCAAAGAGAAAAAACAAACAGCTAACAAAAGAACAATAATTACACTGACAGCAAACATCTAAAAACAAAAGAGCAAATTAAAAATTAAAAAAAAAATTATAGATTTTCTTTAGTAATTTCTACACCCAATGTGGGGCTTGAATTCATAACCCCAAGATTAAGAGTTGAATGCTTTTCTGACTGAGCCATCCAGGTGCCCCACAACAAATTTTTTAAAAACTAAAAGCAATACGCACAGGGACGATTGGCTGGGGCAGTCAGTTAAGCATCTGACTCTTGGTTTCGGCTCAGGTCCTGATCTCAGGGTCATGGGATGGAACCCTGCACAGGTTCTGTGTGGAGCAGGGAGACTGCTTGAGATTCTCTCTCCCCCTCCTTCAGCCCCTCCTGCTCATGCTCTCTCTCTCTCTTTCTCTCTCTCTCAAATAAATAAATAAATCTTAAAAAAAATACACATAATAAGAAATTTAAGGTTGGTTATTGCTAGATATGGTCTTGCTCTGTCCCCTCTCCCTTCCCCCTGCTCTCCATTTGTTTTCATTAATTTGCATGGCAGCTTTTATTTTTGCGAATAGGAAATGGGTAGGACAAGGTAAAGGGAGGAAAAAGGAAGTTTATTGAGGGAAGAAAGGGTATTTGGTTTTTAATAGTGATATTAACCTTGTGAGGGAGGGATCTAGAAAGGCCATTGGTCTATTTCCATTTTAGGGGGATAAGATTATTCCCACATTAGTCTCTATGGGGTAGGAGACTACTGTAGACTTTTTTTTTAGTTGAGCGATAAAGTTTATTGAATGATAGAGTACGAAGCTCCTAAAGAGGGAGAGGACCCCAGAGGGTTGCCCACTGTAGACGTTTTCAATGATGGTGCCCATCTGCAAAGGAACTTGGAAGCTGTAATGTATACTTAGATATATCATCTCATTTAGTCTCTGAGAGAGGTCACTCTCCAACTCTGTCAGGCAATTTTTAGATATTTCTAGATATACTCAACATTTCTAGATATCTTGGTTAATCTTTTTTTTTTTAAAGATTTTATTTATTTATTCAACAGAGAGAGAGAGCAAGCACAAGCAGGGGGAATGGCAGGCAGAGGGAGAGCGAGATGCAGGCTCCCTGCTGAGCAGAGAGCCCAACGCAGGGCTCCATCCCAGGACCCTGGGATCATGGCCGAGCTGAAGGCAGATGCTCAAACAACTGAGTCACTCAGGTGCCCCTATCTTGGTTAATCTTATACTTCCTGATATTTATTGGTTGAAATTCTGTAGGCCCCCTCTCATTCCAATATGTTTCTTTTTGCTTACTAGCAGAGAAAGGCAGGCTAAGGTTTCAAAAATTTTTACCTACAGCCTGGACCTTTCTCAGGAACTCTGGACTGCTATCTGAATATTACCACTGGACTGTCTAGATAAGCATCTCAATCTTAATATGTCCCCAAATCAAGCTCTTGATTTAGTTCTTTCAATTTACTTGTCTTGCAGTCTTTCTTATTGCGGAAAATGGCAATACCACCCTTTCAGAGGCAGAGGCCAAAAAGTTGGAAGCATCCTTCTTTTTTTGAAAAGATTTTCATTTAAGTAAACTCTATGGCCAATATGGGGCTTAAACTCACCACCCTGAGATCAAGAATCACATGCTCCACTGACTGAGCCAACCAAACACCCCATGCATCCTTCCCTTCTTCCTTCATACCTCATGTCCTGTCCACCAGGGAATCCTGTTGGCTCTTTCTTTCAAAATATATCTACAATCCAACCATTTCTCATTACCTCCATACTGGTCCAAGTCTCCAGTATCTTTCACATGGATCACTGTAATAGCATCCTTAATAATCACGTGTGGCAGGAGCTCAATAAATAATTATTGAATGAATACATGGAGCAATGCCCGGGTATGGGTTATCATTGGCTCTCTGGTGATTCGTGGTTAAACTTGAGACCCCTTGCCATATTTTGGAGATAGAGTGGGAAGAAGTAATATTTGGGCAGCAAGTACTGTGGGCTCATGGACACAATGGGGAAAGTTGAAACAAACATGAAAAATACAGGAGAGAGGAGTTAATGGAATTGGAACTCTGAGTGGGAATCAGCAAAGGTGCTCCCGGGCACTGAGTTCCCTGTCCCTGCCATTGTGATTGCCCATTCTTTCCCCATATAGAGCCTGGTTGGATACCTTGCTTCCTTCCACTGACCAGTCTAACCTGGATCCTGTGAGGTGATCTTCAAGAAGTCCAGGCAGATGAATGACCTTTGCTGAACACCACGTGAAGAGAGAAGTTTTCTTTCTGAGCTTTGGGGGTGATGCATCCTGTGGAGGGAGGGAATTGAGTGGATTGGGAAAGCTCCTGGAACTGGGGCTGGAAGGGAGAGGTAAGGAAGTCATGGAGGTGTGGCCTGGCCTAGGATCTCTCCTTTTCCTCCTGTGCCACCCATTCCTCTCCTTCTCCCTCTCCCCATAGGAAATCCAGCAGCTGCTTCCAACAGCTTAGGTCTTCTGCCTGCTTTGAGAGTCCTTCCAGAAGCTCATTCATTGTTATTTGCCCTGACTCTTTTTAGTCATTCTTTCAGTGAACACCTAAAGCCTGGTTCCCTCGTTTCGGTCACCAGGGGCTCTTTTCCAGACTGGCTAATGGAGTATGGTTTGGGGAAAGTGCCTGGCTGGGTCCCCTGCATGTTGAGTTCAATTTCCTCCTTTGGGTGTGTTTCAGCTTCCAACTGGGATCTTTGCCACAGCAATTATAACCACCACAATCTGCATGGAGGTTCTTAAAGCCATATAGGCAGACAAAAAAAAAAAACAGAAAGGAATTCTTAAGAAAAGACAAGCAGTTATCAGGATTTCCACTTCCATCAGACCCAGAAGCTCTGTACTAGCCTGTCCATAACTGTTTAGTGAGAAGTATTTAACCAGCATGGGCTGCTCTCAATAACCACATTGAAATCAGACATCCTGAGGGAAAGGGAAGTTTCCCCCACCCCTACCTTGCTCTTCCTCCAGCCTTCCCCATCCAGCCAGTAACACTGTTATTCACCTGGCTGCTTGAGAGAAAAAGCTAGAAGTTTGCCTTTATTGCTCGCTATCCCTCATTCCTCATCCTTTCTATCAGCAAGGCCTGTCACCTCTACAAAATATGTCCAGAATCTATCTTCTCTCCACCACTTACTGGCGATCGTCTTCATCTTAGGCAATTGCAGTGTCTGCTAACTGGTCTCCCTGCTCACTCTTGTCCTGATACAGACTACCCTCCTCACAGCAGCCCTAGCCATCTTTCAAGGACGAGCCAAATCCCCTTTCACATCACTCCAAAAGCAGCTCCCACTGAACTTTTGAACTTTTGATTCATTTCTAACTTCTTCATCCCCTTTCCCCCTCCTCCTCCTCTTCCTCTTCTCCTTCTTCTTCTTCTTCTTCTTCTTCTTCTTCTTCTTCTTCTTCTTCTTCTTCTTCTTCAAGAACGAGCACACTGTGGGGGGAAGGGCAAAGTGAGAGAGAGAGAGAATCTTAAGCAGACTCCCCACTGAGCGGAGCCCTACACGGGGCTCCATCTCATGACCCTGAGATCATGACCTGAGCCGAAATCAAGAGTTGGTTGCTTAACTGACTGAGCCACCCAGGCACTCCTGATTCATTTCTAACTTCTTACCATGGTGCCTGAGACTCTGCACACTGTGGCTCCAGCCTTTGTCTCCAGTCACGCATCTCCCGTTCTCTCCCTCAGCCGTGTGGTCTTGTCTGTTCCTTCAGTGTGCCAAGCTTGTTCCTGTCTCAGCGCCACAGGATTTGTTGCTGGCAATGCTTAAAATGCTCCATGAAGATTTCCTCATGGCTGGCTCTTTAGTATTTAGGCCTCAGCTCAGTACTGTTGCTCCATAATGAAACCTTCCAAAATTCAGTGGCTTCAAAACAGCAGTTATTCATTTTGTTTGTATAGCTGTAATTTGGGCAGGGCTTGATGGGAAAGATGCATTTTTGCTCCATGCAGCATCAGCTGGGGCAAATCACCCAAGAATGGGGATCTGCTTCTAAGGTGGCTCACTCACCTGGCTGGCATGTTGGTGCTGGCAGTGGTCCATGAGGTAAGCCAGGGTAGAAGCATGGGAGCCTTGGTTGTTTCTGTAGCTTGGGTTCTAGAAAAGTGCCCCAAAAGACTCAGGCAGGAACTATATTGTCTCTTATGACCTCAGAAGTCACATAGCATCACTTCTGTTGTACTTTATTAGTTCAGCAAGTCAAAAGGCCTGTCCAAGTTCAAGTGGAGGAATCGTGGACTCTACCACTTGAAGAGGGGTGTCAGGGTTCATACGGAAATGGAAAGATTGCTCTTCTGGATAATTCTGGGTAATGCTATCTGCCACAGCTATGTCCTCAGTGTGACTTTCACTGACCACTCTATATAAATTAGCCACCACAAATAGCCATTCTTTATCATTTTAGCCTCTGGTCCCTTCATAGTACCTACCATTATCTTAAATTATCTTGAATGGGGCACTTGGGTGGCTCAGCCAGTTAAGGGTCCAACTCTTGGTTTTGGCTTAGGTCATGATCTCATGGGTCATGGGATGGGGCTCTGCACTCAGCAGGGAGTCTGCTGGAAGATTCTCTCCCTCTGTCTCTCCTGCCACTCCATTCGTGTGAGCACTTGCACGTGCTCTCTCTTTCTTTCTCTCAAATAAATAAATGAAAAGAATGATCTTGTCTATTTATTTGCTCACTTTCAGCCTTACTTAAGAATATACATCCTCTGAGAACAAGAGCCTTGCAAGAAGAGAGGCCAGACGGGCAGCTGATGCACTAAGCCCTGGCAGTTGCAGTCACAGAGGTGACGGCTATTTAGAGATATGTAAGGGTGGAGACGTTGGTGTTCAGACTGACTGACTACGGGGGATGAGGAGAAAAAGGAGGACATTGGGTTGCTGGTCCATCTCAGATGGAGAAAGGGCACGGAACTGAGGGTGTGCATGGCTCAGGATTCCCTGGCAGAGGACATGCTGAGACCCAAATCCCTTTTCTCTTTTTCCCAAGCTTCTGGCCACATTTCCCAGGCCTCCTGCAGTTAGGTGGGGGCCAGGTAAAGCTATGTCAAAGAAATGTAAGTAGAAGCTGATGTGTACCACTCTCTGGGGTGGCCTATTGGATGCCACCCTGTGAGATTCTGTATGCCCCCTTTCCCTTCCCTATAGGAGATGTGTTAAGGATGGCAGCATCACAGAGAGGGCAGGCCTGGCTTCCTGAAAGACCATGTGGAGTAGAAAACCACTCCCTCACCACCTTTTTTATTTCATGACACCAAATTTTTGAAGAGACAAGGACAGCCGTGGTGTCCCCACGTTCAGGATTGATCTCAACGTTTCTTCTTGCTGTTATGTAACTTCTTCCTCTGTTCTTTGTATTTTCTGCCAACTAAAAGTCAGCTCTCTAGCTTGATTAGCTTCAGGTTAACTTTTTTGGTAAGAAATACTTCACAGATGATGTACTTTACATTGCACCCTATCTGGAGGGACATCAGTGTTAGGTGGTCCCACCTCTGGTCATGGTATGTTTGAAGACTGAGTTTAGATGGTGGTTGTTAGATTTATCCATTGTAAAGGCACTTCCCCTTTTTGCAATTAGTATGTAAACTATGAGGTAACCCTTGGTCACAATTCTAACATCCTGTTCCTGAACAACATTTCATCTAATCTTTTTAGCATCCGTTGTGGTTTCTTCCCTCAATTGTTTACTTTTACTATTTTTCTAGCATTTATTAAGCAACTTACTAGGTGCTGAGCACTCTTCTCAGGGTTCAGCCTGTATTTTCTTCCTTCATTTCTTCTTTCTTTCTTTCTTTCTTTCTTTCTTTCTTTCTTTCTTTCTTTCTTTCTTTCTCCCTTCCTTTCTTTTCTTCCTTTCTTGTTTCTTTCTTTTTTTCTTTTCTAAAGATTTATTTATTTATTTGAGAGAAAGCGTGCACACTTGCAGGGTGGGGGGTGCGGGGGGCGAGGCAGGGGGAGAGGGAGAGAGAGGATCACAAGCAGACTCTGGGCTGAGCACAGAGCCTGACATGGGGCTTGATCTCACAATCCTGAGATCACGACCTGAGCAGAAACCAAGAGTCAGATTCTTAACCGACTGCACCACCCAGGTGCCCTCTTTCTTTCTTTTAAAGTAAGCTCTACACCCATCTTGGGTCTTGAACTCACCACTCTGAGTTCAAGAGTTGCATGCTCTACTGACTAAGCCAGCCAGTCAGTATATTTTCTTTTTTAATCATCACAATAACCTTATGAGATAACTTTATTTTATTATTGTTATTTTTATACTTTTTAAAAGTAAACTTTATCCCCAAGTGGAGCTCAAACTTACGATCCTGAGATCAAGAGCTGCGCGTTCTACTGACTGAGCCACAGAGGCACCTGAGATAACCTTATAAGTGAAGACTGAAACAGAGAAGGTGTATTAATTTCCCACTGCTGCTATATAATAAAACACCACAAACTCAGTGACTTAAAACAACATAAATTTATCTTAGGCCAGAGGTTTGAAATGGGTCTCACTGGACTGAATTTTTTTTTTTAAAGAATTTTATTTATTTATTTGAGAGAGAGAGCACATGAGCAGGGGGAGCAGCAAAGGGAGAGGGAGAAGCTGACTCCCTACTCAGCAGGAAAGCCAACAGGGGGCTGGATCCCAGGACCCAGATCATGACCTGAGCTGAAATCAGACGCTTAACCGACTGAGCCACCCAGATGCCTAATCTCAGTCTCACTGGACTGAAATGAAGGTGAAGGCAAGGCTGCTTTCCCTTGGAGGCCTTTTGGGAAAAATCTGTTCCTTGCAGCTTTTAGAGGCTGCCTGCATTCCTTGACTCATGGTCCCCTTCCAGCTTTAAAGCCAGAATTGGTGGGCTGAGTTCTTCTCATATGTTAACACTATGATCTTTTTTTTTCTTTTTTTGAGGATTTTATTTATTTATTCATGAGAGAGAGAGAGGCAGAGGCAGAAGGAGAAGCCAGCTCCCTGGGAGCAGGGAGCCCGATGGGGTACTCGATCCCAGGACCCTGGGATCATGACCTGAGCCAAAGGCAGATGCTTAACCAACTAAGCCACCCAGACGCCCTGTTGCCACTCTGATCTTGCACCGACTATCACATCTCCTTCTCTGACTCTGCTTCTTTATCCACTTTTAAGGACCCTTGTGATTCCATTCCTACTTAGGTAACCCAGAACAATCTCCCTATCTTAAGGTCAGCTCATTAGTTGCCTTAATTCCATCTGCAACCTTAATTCTCCTTTGCTACGTAACCTAACATATTCCCAGGTTTGGGGATCGGGACATGGGCATCATTAGAGAAACCATTATTCTGCCTACCATAGAAGGTAAGTAACTTGCCTTGATCACACAGCAAGACAGCAGCAGAGCTAGGATTTGGGATCTGGCAGTCTGGTTCCAGAGCCCACATTTTTAATCCCTTTACTCTGCTTTCTCTAAAAATGTACTGAGTTGTGGGGTTGGGATAGTTTATTATGACTTGCATAAAACATCCCTCCTGCTCCCTCTTCCTCTGATTTCATAAGGTATCATGAAATTCTCGATTACAATTTGGCTTCCCACAGCATGCTAAATAGAGTGTCTAGATCCAGAGTCTGGAGCTTGGGCTCAAATCTCAGCTAAACCACTTACTTGCTATGATTTGGGCAAATTATTAAATTTCTCTCATTTTCCATAATGTAATGTGTTAATGAAATAATAGTAAAACCCTTACATGGCAACTGCTATGTGTTAGCCAGGATTTTAGTCTTTCTGTATGTTCCTAAGGGGTCACCTGGCCAGACTGGCTTTCTGGCTCTCATCTTTCATCCACCGTCACCAGGTAAAGCAGTCACTTGGAACAGTCTTGCCACAAAGAACACAAAACTTCAATGGAAAACAATTGACCTATTATAGTGACCGATAGAGTTGGTATGAAGATCCAATGACAAATTTTCTTAGAGCAAATCCCACAATAAACTTGATCCCTTTTTAAAAAAATTCTGTTAACTTTTATAGCATTTTTTGAAGAATATTGACATTTTTGCAGCATTCATGTTTTATCATCTTTTTAGAAGTTTTTTTTTTTTTAAAGATTTTATTTATTTATTTGACAGAGAGAGACAGCCAGCGAGAGAGGGAACACAAGCAGGGGGAATGGGAGAGGAAGAAGCAGGCTCCTAGCGGATGAGCCTGATGTGGGGCTTGATCCCAGAACGCTGGGATCACGCCCTGAGCCGAAGGCAGACGCTTAACGACTGCGCCACCCAGGCGCCCCTAGACGTTTTAAATAGACTTTAATTTTTACCTAACGTCCTTTTTCTGATTTGGGACCCCATATTACCTTGAGTTGTTATGCCTCTTAAGGCTCTGCTTGGCTATGAGAGTTTCTCAGATTCTCTAGGTTTTGATGACCTTGACAATTTTGAGGAGCACTAGTCCCTTTTGTACCATTCTCTCTCTCTCTCTCTTTTTTTTTTTTTTAAGATTTTATTTATTTATTTGACAGAGAGCACAAGCAGGGGGAGTGGCAGGCAGAGGGAAAGGGAGAAGCAGGCTTGCCCCAGGAAGAAGCAGCCTGACGTGGGGCTCGATCCCAGGACCTAAGATCACGACCTGAGCTGAAGGCAGACGCTTAACTGACTGAGCCACCCAGGCACCCCTGTGTCCCTCTTATAAGAATACCAATTATATTGGATTGGGGCCCAACCTAGTGATCTCATTTGAACTTGATTCCATCTGTGAAGACTGTTTCCAAAGAAGGTCACAGTCACAAGTACCAGGGTTTAGGACTTTAACATAAATTATTTGCAGTTCTTCTGCATAGATTTCTCCCCATTTATATATATATTTATTTAATCATTTATTTATATCAGTATAAACTGCTACTTTGCTATATTTATTTATTAACTCTGGAAGTTGTTTTGGGGTTTTTCTTTTTTTTCTCTCTCTTTTTTAAAGATTTTATTTATTTATTTGAGAGAGAGAGGAAAAAAAAGAGAGAGAGCTAGAGGAAGGGGCAGAGGCAGAGGGAGAAGCAGGCTCCCCACTGAGCAGAGAGCCTGATGTGGGACTCGATCCCAGGACTCAGGGATCATGATCTGAGCCGAAGGCAGACGATTAACTGACTGAGCCACCCAGGTGCCCCCCAACTTTTCTAAAGATTTATTTATTTATTTGAAAGAGAGAGAGAGAGACATATGGGGGGGGGAGGGAAGGGGAGAGAATCCCAAGCAGACTCCCCACTGAGTGCAGAGTCCTACACAGGGCTCTATCCCATAACCCCAAGATTATGACCTGAGCCAAAATCAAGAGACAGATGCCTAACCAACTGAGTCACCCAGGTGTCCCTGGGATTTTTCTACATAGGTAATCATGTTGCCTGTAAGTCCTTCCCAATCTGTGTGTATGTATGTGTGTGTATATATATATATATATATATATATATATATAATTTTTTTTTTTAAAGTAAGCTCTACACCCAATGTGGGACTTGAACTCACCACCCTGAGATCAGGAGTTGCATGCTCTATCCACTGAGCCAGCCAGGCGCCCCCAATCAGCATATCTTTTATTTCCTTTCCTTGTCTCATTATGGTCACTAGGACTCCTAGACAATGTTAAAAGTGGTGGGAGAAGGACTGAGTGCACCATCCCCGGCCATGACAGCTCAGCAGAGTGCAGATCCTAGTGCAGAAGGGTAGGCTCCTTGAGAGGTCCCACAGCGGGACCATGGAGAATGGATTTACACACGAAGATTATCAGAACACTGCAAAATGGCTTCTGTGCCACACCAAGCCCCAACTTCAAGTGGCAGTGATCAGTGGTTCTGGGTTAGGAGGTCTGGCCAATAAATTAACTCAGGCCCAGATGTGTGACTACAGTGAGATACCAAACTTTCCCCCAAGTCCAGGGCCAGGTCATGCTGGTCAACTGGTGTCTGGGTTCCTGAATGGCAGAGGCTGTGTGATGATGCAGGCAGGTGCCACATGTATGAAGGTGACCCACTCTCGAAGGTGACATTCCCAGGGAGGGTTTTTTGCCTTCTGGGTGTGGACACCCTAGTGGTCACTAATGCAGCTGGAGGGCTCAACCCCAAGTTTGAGGTTGGAGATATCCTTCTGATCCATGATCATATCAACATACCTGGTTTCTTTGGTTTGAGCCCTCTCAGAAGGCCCGGTGATAAAAGCTTTGGAGTTTGTTTCCCTGTCATGACTGACGCCTACAACCGGGATATGAGGCAGAAGGCTCACAGTGCCTGGAAACAGATGGGGGAGTGGAGAGAACGACAGAAAGGCACCTGTGTGATAGTGGCAGGCCCCAGCTAGGAGACTGGCAGAGTCTCACCTACCGCAGGAGCTGGGGGCAGGTGCTGTTGGCACGAGCACAGAACCAGAAGTTATAGCTGCAAGGTGTTGTGGACTTGAGTCCTTGGCTTCTCCCTCAACACTAACAGAGTCATCCTGGATTAGGAAAGCCAGGAGAAGACTAATCATGAGGAAGTATGAGAGGCCAGGAAACAAGCTGCTGAGAAATTGGAACAGTTTGTCTCTAGTCTTCTGGCTAGTGTGCCACTGCCTGGCAATGCCAGTTCACCAGTGCTGGAGTGGTCTGGGCCTCTCTCTAATGGGATCCAAGTAGCTACTACCTACTTTGACCCCTTGCTGGGGTCATACACCTGTCCTTAGGTCCTAGGAGAAAGGAGAGGAAGATCCCTTTCCTTCACCTTCCCCATTTCTCTCACCAGACCCTCCCCTTCTGTGCTGGCTCCTCCTTCGCTCAGTTGTCTCAAAGCAGTTTTCATCTCCATTCTTCCCCAAAACCTAGAGCCCAAGCCCTGCCACACAGCTATGTATATGGCCCGGGTGTAACTTAGGCTCTCAAACTTGGCACAGTAGCTACACTGTCTTTCTGAGATAATGCTTTCATATTCCTTGGGACTCAGTTCTGTCTCCGCCAAAGCACTAGAAACCACATAAGGGCCAGCCAAGTCCAATATCTCTTAGACTTTAATACTATCATATATACTTTTTAAAGATGTATTTATTTATTTGAGATAGAGAGCTAGAGAGAGCATGAGAGCAGGGGGAGGGCCAGAGGGAGAGGGAAAGAGAGAATCCTCAAGCAGGCTCCCTGCTAAGCACAGGGCCCAACACGGGGCTCAATTCTATGACCCTGAGATCCTGACCTGAGCTGAAATAAAGAGTCGGACGCTCAACTGACTGAGCCACCCAGGTGTCGTTTGTTTTTTTCTTAAAGTCCATCCACATGTGAGTGAAATCATATGGTTTTTGTCTTTCTCTGACTGACTTATTTGCTTAGCATTATACTCTGTATCTCCATGTTGTTGGAAATGGCAAGATTTCATTCTTTTTTATGGCTGAATAATACTCCATTTTATAATCTACCACCTCTTATCTATTCATCTATCAGAGGACACTTGGGCTGCTGCCATATTTTGGCTATTGTAAATCATGCTGCTATAAACATGGGGGTGCATGTATCCCTTTGAATTAGTGTTTTTGTATTTTGGGTAAATACCCAGTAGTGCTATTGCTGAATCATGGGGTAGTTCTATTTTAAACTTTTTGAGGAACCTCCATACCATTTTCCGGAAGTGGATGTACCAGTTTGGATTCCCACCAACAGTGCACGAGGGTTCCTATTCTCCCTATCCTTGCCAACTCTTGTTTCTTGTGTTGTTGATTTTAGCTATTCTGACAGGTGTGAGGTGATATCTCATCGTGGGTTTGATTTGCATTTCCCTGATGATGAGTGATGTTAAGCATCTTTTCATGTGTCTATTGGCCATCTGGATGTCTTCTTGGGAGAAATTACTGTTCCTGTCTTCTGCCCATTTTTTAATTGGATTATTTGTTCTTTGGGTGTTGAGTTTTATCAGTTCTTTATATATTTTGGATACTAACCCTTTATCAGGTATGTCATTTGCAAATATCTTCTCCCATTTTGTAGGTTGCCTTTTAGTTTTGTTGTTTCCTTTGCTGTGTAGAAGCTTTTTATTTTGAGGTAGTCTCAATAGTTTATTTTTGCTTTTGTTTCCCTTGCCTCAGGGGATCTATCTAGAAAAAATTTGCTATGGCCAATGTCAGAGAAGTTATTACTGCCTGTGCTCTCTTCTAGGATTTTTATGGTTCTTCTGTCTCACATTTAGGTCTTTAATCCATTTTGAATTTACTTTTGTATATAGTGTAAGAAAGTGGTCCAGTTTCATTCTTTACATGTTGCTTTTACATGTTTTACATGTTCCCAGTTTTCCTAACACCATTCATTCATTGAAGAGACTGTCTTTTTCCCATTGCATATTCTTTCCTGCTTTGTTGAAGATTAGTTGACTATATAACTGTGGGTTTATTTATGGGTTTTCTATTCTGTTCTGTTGATCTGTGTCTATTTTTGTGCCAGTACTATCCTGTTTTGATTACTACAGCTTTGAAATATAACTTGAAGTCGGTCAACTGTGATGCCTCCAGCTTTGCATTTCTTTTTCCAGAGGCTTTGGCTATTTGAGGTCTTTTTTTTTGTTTGTTTCTTTTTTTCATTTTTGTTTGTTTCTTTGTTTTGTTTTGTTTTTCAGTGGGCAGCAAAGCAAATCACTCATAGTTATTGAGTGATAGTACAAAACTCGCAAAGAGGGAGGGGACCTGAGAGGGTTGCCCGCAAGGTCTTTTATTGTTCCATACAAATTTTAGGATTATTGGGGTGCCCAGCTGGCTCAGTCAGAGGAGCATGTAACTCTTGATCTCAGGGTTGTGAGTTCATGCCCCATGTTAGGATTGTTTGTTCTAGCACTGTAAAAAATGCTGTTGGTATTTTGATAGGGATTGCATTGGATGTGTAGATTGCTTTGAGTAGTATGAAGATTTGAACATTTGTTCTTCCAATCCATGAGCATGGGATGCCTTTCCATTTCTTTGTGTTGTCACAATATCTGTTTTTTAATCTGTGTATTTAGAAAATTCACATTTTAAAACTATTTGTAAAATATACTTGGTTTTTTAGAGACGTTTTAGGACTACAGCAAAATTGAGCAGAAAGAGAGTTCCCAGATATTTTCTCTCACTTTGTGGCTTGTCTTATGATTCTCTTGAGACAATTAACATTTAAAGTGATTAATATTCACCATGCTTGTAACTGTTTCCTATTTGTCTTTCTTGTTCTTTATTTCTTTTCTTCTCTCTTTTTTCTGCCTTCTCTGGTTTTAATTGACGATTTTTATATGATTCCATTCTAAACTTGATCTCTCTTTTTTTTAACGATTCATTTATGGGGCGCCTGGGTGGCTCATTCGTTAAGCGTCTGCCTTCGGCTCAGGGCGTGATCCCAGAGTCCTGGGATAGAGCCCTGCATCAGGCTCCCTGCTCTGCTGGGAGCCTGCTTCTTCCTCTCCCACTCTCCCTGCTTGTGTTCCCTCTCTCACTGGCTGTCTCTCTCTCTCTTTTTTTAAAAAAGATTCTATTTATTTATTTTAGAGAGAGAGAGAGAGAAAGAGAGTTGGGGGAGGGGCACAGAGAGAGAGGGAAAGAGTCTTAAGCAGACTCCACACTGAGCACGGAGCCTGACACAGGCTCGATCTCATGACCCTGAAATCATGACCTGAGCCGAAACCAAGAGTCAGATCCCTAACTGACTGCACAATCCAGTTACCCCAACTTCATCTCTTTTTGAAGAAAATTTTTGTGGTTATTAGTTACATTAGTGGTTCTGAAGTGACAATGATTTTGCTTCCTAGGTGACATCTGGCAATGCCTGGAGACATTTTTATTGTCCTAACTGTGGGAGTGTTACTGGTGTCTAGCAGTAGGTAGAGGCTGGTGATGTTGCTGAACATCCTACAATATATACTACTGTCCTCCACTGCCAAGAGTTATCTGATCCTAAGTGTCAGTAGTTCCACATGTGTTCCCTGTGTCCACTGTGTAAAAGCAGCTCTATCTCCTTCTGCTGATCAGGGTCAATTGCCTTTTCCAGTATGGCAACTACTTTCGTTGGCAGGGAGCTGGTGAAGAGCTGTAGCTTGTAGTTCAAAGGGAACTTGTCATGTCCCCTTGGGGACCAGAACCTCCTACCTTGCAGAGTTTAGAGTTGCAGGCACAGGAAGCACAAACTGGGTCATGGGAGAGACGGCAAATGGGCCACTCCTGCTTCCATGCTTTGGTTCCCAGACCCAGGTTACCTTTTCTGGCTTAGCTTACGGGTGGTCTGTTGGCTGCCTACACTCCAGTCTCACTTTGCAGCTCTCCTGCCCTATCTCCTAACTCTGTCTCCCACATGGATTAGTTTTGTCTCCTCAGATTGCCTTTAAGCTCCTGCCACCAGGTCCCTGGCTTCTCCCTCTGGGAGCCTTTACTGATTCCTCAGGCGCTCAGGAAGTTCGGACCAGCACCTGCCTAAGACGTTAGTTCTCCTGCTACTGAAGGGCCCCACAGATCTTTGCCCAGATACAATGTCCTGAGGCAGTACATTTATGAAGAATAGGGCAGACTTTGGAGGAGGACTGCTTACTGCTAAGTTTATATACCTAATTCTTGTTATATCAATGCTTTGGTTAGAATGGGGTATTTCATAGGATATACTCCGAGCCCTGCCAGAGCTGGTTGGTTTTTTTGTTGTCATTGTTGTTTCTTTTGAATGGGTAATTATTCACAATGTTCAAAGTTCAAAAGGCACAAAACAGTATTCAATGAAACGTTTCCCTCCTACCTCTATTTTCCAGCCACCCAAGTTCCCCGTTCTAAGCACAACAAATGTTTTCAGTTTTTCCAGATGCCATAACACACATTTATATTTGTTTAGCCACATGGTAATGTACTATACAATTGTTTAGAAGCTGGTGTATATGGTTTTTGAAAATCTAACAGTGTATCTTATAGCCTATTTCCTCGTTCTATTTTTACTCATCCTTTGTTGTTCCTGTGTGTGTGTGTGTGTTTGCGAATGTAATAATTTATTTAACTTATCAACAAATTGATGGGCATTCAGTTTTTTTCTAATCGTCTGAGATTACAAACAATGCTGCATGAATACCTATGTACATTCTAGGAGTGGGAGTGTATCTGTAGGATAATAGCTGGGTCAAAGAGTATTTACATCTGTCATTTGATTTTTTTTTTTCGGTACATATTCCCTATGCTGTACTTTTCATTGCCACAACTTACTTATTTTATAACTAGAAGTTTCTATCTCTTAATCGCCTTTATCTGTTTCATCCATCCCCCCACCCACCTCCCTTCTGACAACCACCAATTTGTTCTCTGTATTTAAGAGTCTGTTTTCTGGTTTGTTTGTTTTGTTTTTTAGATTACATATATAAGTGAAATCATATGGTTTTTGTCTCTTTCTGTGTGAATTATTTCACTTAGCACAGTACCTTCCTGTTGAGAAACAACTCCCAAATCACCTTCCATAGAGATTGAACAAATTAGCCTTCTGCTCACTATATCTGTTCCTCCAGAGTTCTGCCAACACAAGGTGTTAACAAACCTTTTTAATCTTTGCCAATATGAAAGGATAAAAGTAGTATCTCAATGTTGTTTCAATTTGTGTTAATATTAGCTATATGAAATTGCTGGGTTTTTTAGGTAAAAATAATTGTTGAATATCAGCAATTTTATATGGTTTATTTCTTTCACTGTGAGATTGAGAATTTATTTATTTATTTATTTATTTATTTATTTATTTGAGGAGAGAGAGAGCACACGGCACACACACACAGGGTGGGGAGGGGCAGAGGGAGAGGGAGAGAGAGAATCTTTTTTCTTTTTTTTTTTTTTAAAGATTTTATTTATTTAGTTGACAGAGATAGAGACAGCCAGCGAGAGAGGGAACACAAGCAGGGGGAGTGGGAGAGGAAGAAGCAGGCTCATAGCAGAGGAGCCTGATGTGGGGCTCGATCCCGTAACGCCGGGATCACGCCCTGAGCCGAAGGCAGACGCTTAACCACTTTGCCACCCAGGCGCCCTGAGAGAGAGAATCTTAAACAGTCTCCATGTCCAGCATGGACCCCAAGTCAGGCTCCATCTCATGCCCAACCCTGAGATCATGACCTGAGCCAAAATTAAGAGTTGGATGCTTAACTGACTGAGCCACCCAGTTGCCCCAAAGAATTTTCTTTAAGCTTAAGAGTCACTTACCTGGACGCCTGGGTGGCTCAGCCAGTTAAGCGTCTGCCTTCGGCTGGGGTCGTGATCCTGGGGTCCTGGGATTGAGTCCCATATCGAGTTCCCTGCTCAGGGGGGAGCCTGCTTCTCCCTCTGCCTAACTCTCCCTCTTCTTGTGCTCTCTCTCTCTCTCACACACACACAAATAAATAAATAAAATCTTAAAAAAAAAAAAAAGAGCCACTTACCTATGGGTGCCTGACTGGCTCAGTTGGAAGAGCATGAGAGTCTTGATCTGGGGGTTGGGAGTTCTAGCACAATGTTGGATGTAGAGATTACTGAAAAATAAATAAATAAATAAATAAATAAATAAATACAAACTTAAGAAAAAGTCATTTACCTATAACTTTCTTTTCAAAGCTTTTGTCATTTTTTAATCTGGAGGTTGGTCTTTATTGATTTATAGGAGCTCTTTTACATTAGACAAGTTAAGCTCATTTTCTGTTACATGACTTGAAAAATGTTTCTCTGGTTCATTATTTGTTTTCTGAATTTACTTACAGTGGTTTTTATAATCAAGAATTTTAAAAAAATGTATTTAGTTAAACTTATCAGTCTTTTATTTTATGTCGTCGAGATTCAGGCATAATTAGAAACGCTGTTTTTGGTGGGTGGGGTGTTTGGGTGAAATAGATGATGGGATTAAAGAGCACACTTAACATCATGAGCACTGAGGAATGTGTAGAATTGTTGAATCACTATATTGTACATCTGAAATTAATATAACACTCTATGTTAACTATACTGGAATTAAAATTTAAAAACTGAATAAAATAGGGGTGCCTGTCTGGTTCAGTCAGTAGAGTGTGCAGCTCTTGACATTGGGGTTGTGAGTTTGAGCCCCACGCTGGGCATAGAGATTACTTAAAACAAACAAAAAAGTGTTAAAAAAAACTTAATTGGGAAAAAGAAATGCCTTCGCCCACCGCCCCAAGATTACATAGGAACTTTGTTGTGATTTCTTCTTCTGCTGGGGCAGGTATAGTAGGCGAAGTCAGGTTGACTGTAAGTTATCTCAGGAACAGGTTGCTCTGGAATGGAAGGACTCGGCAGCAACAGTCCGCCTCTCTTCACTGAAACTCTAGGGACTTCAGGATATTGAAGGAGGAGGTTTTGGATGTTTGGTATTAAGATGATCCTCTGCCCTGGGATGGGCTAGGGGCCAAGACTTACAGGAACCAGATAAGAAGCATCAAAGGGTATGTGTGATGGGACAAAGCCAGGAAGCCCTTGGGCTCAGCTAGCCATGAAATCAGTGTGTCTTACTAGGCCACCTCCAAGAGCTTGTGTTTGTTTCAGATCTACCAAATCAAGGTGCTGCATCCCAGCCCAGAGCACTAGTGGGGAACAAATGATGGGAGCCCTGGGTTCTGCACATCCATGAGTATTGAACAGAGCTCCCCACCCCTGGGCTCTGACTTGGTATCACTCTAAGGGTCTGCCCCATCACATCCTGTCTGTTCTGCTTGTTGTGAGCTGCACAGGACTGAGAGCCTTGTCTCCTCTTTTTCTGCAGTGCTCAGTAAACACTTGCCATGTTCTATCTTGTACTGGGCACTGAGGCTGGAGAGAGCAAAGCAGAGTCCAGTGTGGTTCTGCCTCCAGGAGCTCACCACTGTGAGAGCGCATCTGTTCCTGGGGTCCTCAGAGCAGCCCCACCCATCTCAAATTTTTCATGCCTCTTACGATAAGGGACCAGGCTAGCCTGCCTGCCTTCCTGCCTTCCTTCCTTTCTTTCTTCCTTCCTTCCCCTCTTTCTTTCTTTCTTCCTTTTTTTTTTTTTTAAGATTTTTAAAATTTATTTGAGACACAGAGAGAGAGCATGAGCAGGGGAGAGGGGCAGAGGGAGAGAAAGAGGCAGACTCCCTGCAGAGCAGGGAACCTGATGTGGGGCTCATTCCCAGGACCCTGAGATTATGACCTGAGCCGAAGGCAGACGGTTAACCAACTGAGACACCCAGGTGACCGACTTCCTTCCTTCCTTCCTTCCTTCCTTCCTTCCTTCCTTCCTTCCTTCCTTCCTTCCCTTTATTAAGTTGAAGAGTATTTTACACACAATAAAATGCACAAATCTTATGGGTTTTCTGACTTTTCATAATGCATACACCCTTATAACCCAAACTCCAATCAAGATATGGAATGTTTCAATCACCTCAGAAAGTTCTCTGGTAACCCCTTTCACTTATTCATCCCCCCAACCACTCCACTGGTCTGCTTTCTATCACCTTAGCTTAGTTTTGCCTACCCTAAGACTTCAAACAATGGAACTTCTTGTGTTTCTTTCACTCAAAATGAGATTTTTGAGGTTCATTCATGTGGTAGCATGTTAGTAGCTCATTCCTTCTTATTGTTGATTGGGAGATGTAAACTCATAGTGGTGAGTTCTTGGAAGCAGAACCCAATGGGGATAGTCAAATAGTTCTACCACAATTTGCTTATTCACTTATCTGCTGATGGACATTTATCTCTAGTTTTGAGCTGTTACAAATATGCTATCAGCATTTGTGTACAATATATGAGGACCTATATTTTTAGTTCTCTTGGGTAATACCTAGGAATGGATTTGCTAGGGCTTCACCTAAGTGTATGTTTAACTTTATTAAAAACCAAAACAGGGGTGCCTGCGTGGCTCAGGCAGTTAAGCGTCCAACTCTTAATCTCAGCCCAGGTCTTGATCTCAGGGTCATGAGCTTGTCCCCATGTAGAGCCTACTTACACAAAACAAAACAAAATAAAACCTGCCAAGCTGTTTCCCAAAATGGTTGTGCCATTTTACAGAACCCCTGGCAGTGTATGAGAATTTCAATTGCTCCACATTTATACCAATGTTCAGTGTTGTCAGTACTTTATTGTTTTATTTTTTATTTTAAAGATTTTTTTTTTCAGTAGGCTCCATACTGGGCTTGAATTCACAACCCTGAGATCAAGACCCAGACATTTAACTAACTGAGCCACCCAGGCACCCCTAAAGATTTTATTTGTAAGTAATCTTTATACCCAACATGGTGTTCAAACACAACCCCGAGATCAAGAGTCACATGCTCTGACTCAGCCAGCCAGGTGCCCCTGGTGTTGTCAGTCTTTTAAATTTTAGTCATTTCCTTCCTTCCTTTTTTTTTGAGAGAGCACCCGTGCACACAAGTGGGAGGGGCAGAGAGAGAGAATCCCAAGCAAATTCGCTGCTGAGTGCAGAGCCCGTTTTGGGGCTCTACCCCATGGCCCCCAAGATCATGACCTGAGCGGAACTTGAGAGACGGTCAACTGACTGAGCTATCCAGGCGCTTATTATATTTTAGTCATTTTAATGGGTATAAAGTGGTATCTGATTGTGGTCATGTTGTGTGTATGTGTGTTTTTACATCTACTTTTTTTGGCATTTAAAACATCGTTTTTAATTAAAAAAAGATTTTTTTTGGTAGGCTCCAGACCCAACTTGGGGCTTGAACTCATGACCCTGAAATCAAGAGTCTCATGCTTCGCTGATTGAGCCAGGCAGGCACTCCTTTTTGGCATTTCTTTTCTCAATCTCTTTTTTTTAAGGTTTTATTGATTTATTTTAGAGAGACAACAGGTTGGGGGGGGGAGGTTGGAGAAGGAGGAGAGGGTCAAGCAGACTCTATGCAGAGTGCAGAGCCCTACACAGGGCTTGATCCCACAACCCTGAGATCATAACCTGAGCCAAAATCAAGAGTTGAATGCCCAACCAACTGAGCCACCCAGGCGCCCCCTTTTTGGTATTTCCAATCTTATTTTATTTATTTATTTATTTATCTATTTGTTTGTTTATTTATAAAGATTTTATTTATTTATTTGAGTGAGAATGAGAGAGAGAGAGAGTGAGAGAGATCAGGAGCGGGAGAGAAGGGTAGAGGAAGAAGTAGATTCCCTGTTGAGCTGGGAGCCCCATGTGGGACTTGATCCCAGGACCCCTATCTTATTTTATTTTTTCTTGAAGTATAATTAATTTGTGTTTTTAGTTTAATGCATCTTGTAGATTTTTCCACATTGGCACATATAGATTTGCTTCACTAACTTCAATGGCTATACAATCTTTCACTGGATAAATGCATCATAATTTATTTAACACAGTCCTCTTTTTTTTTTTTTTAAAGATTTTATTTATTTATTTGACAGAGATAGAGACAGCCAGCGAGAGAGGGAACACAAGCAGGGGGAGTGGGAGAGGAAGAAGCAGGCTCCCAGCGGAGGAGCCTGATGTGGGGCTGGATCCCAGAACGCTGGGATCACGCCCTGAGCCTAAGGCAGACGCTTAACGACTGCACCACCCAGGCACCCCGAACTAGTCCTCTTTTGATGGACATTTAGGCTGTTTCCATCTTTGACAAGACTGCCACAAACCTTCTTGTTCATGAGTCTTTGTTCAAATGTCTAAGTATATCTTTAGTTTAAGCTCTTAGAAGTAGAATTGCTGGGTCAAAAAATAGGTGCATTCTAAGATTTTGATTGATATCGACTTAGACTATTCAGATAACAGGTCAAATTAGCTCTCCTGGGAAGAACTGAGGCTCCTAGAGCCATTCCTCCCTAGTCCAGTCATGTCACTCATCCCAGCATTCCGAAGGGCTCACCACTTTTGGACATTTGGTCTGACTTGCTCATATGGGTCTCAAGATGTCTCTCATTGGCACGATCTTTCTAAAATTACTTTTTATTTTATAGAATGGATGCCCCACAATCTGCTTCGTCAACTCCCTATTGTTGGATCTTTATTGAGGTGGCTCCAAAACAGAGTTATGCAGATAATCTTGCAAAGAGCATTTTGGTGAACAGGTCAGCTCATGTTTTTGTCAAATATTTGCCCAAGCCAATAATAATGGCTAATGCTTATTGAGCACTTGCTATGAGCCAGGCCCTGCTCTAAACCTTTGTGATGTATTTTCTCAAAAATCCTGTAAGTTGGATATCATTATTATTAGCTTAATTTTATAGATGTGAAAGCTCAGGCATACAGGTAAAAAATATTTCCAGGGCCCTAGGCCTTATAAGGGATGGGACTGGAGTTACAACCCAGTCAATCTAGGGGCACCTGACTGGCTCAGTCGATAAGAGCATACTCTTGTTCTTGGGGTTATGAGTTCAAGTCCCACGTTGGGCATGAGTTAATAAAGAAAACAAAACTAAAACAAACCCAGTCAATCTAGCTCCAGTCAATGGTTTCAGATTGAGGCATTTGGCTCAAAGGGTAAGTACGTTTAAAAGAGAGCTGCTGTTGAATTACTCTCCAGGAAGGTTGTGGCATTCTCCAGGCCCACCGGAGTGAAGGTGAAGGCCCTTTTTTCCTCCGAGCAGTGTATCTTTTTCATTCCCATAACCTGGGTGTAGGGGATATGAAAATGAGATACACACAGCAGAAGGTCCAGCATAAACCAGCTGGGTGCCCTGGACTGCTGAGTAAAGGGCTGGCTGGCTGGCTGGCTGGCTGGATGAAGGGAGGGGGCAGACAAGTGTAGGGCGAGGGTGCCTGGGTGCATCAGAGCAACCACTGCCCAGGGCAGGGTCCTGCCTTGAAAACTCATTCATTTAACACAGTGTGAAGCGTTTATTCTTCTGCTCTTACCGCAGCTAGCTGCTTGGCCTCCCTTGCCCCTTCGTTTAGGTATCTGCTGAAGTGTCTCCTTCTGAGAAGCCTTCCCTGACCACACTGCAGAAAGCAAGAATCCTCACCTCACTCGACAACTCCTTATTCCTCTTACTCTACCTCAGTTTCCCCCGTAGCATTTATCCCCTTCTGACATCCACATACTGCTTTTCACTACTTCTAGCTTGTTTATTGCCTGTCTTCCCTGCCTCCCCTCGCTGCCTCCGCAGCAGAATATAAACCTCACAAGGGCAGGGGCTTTGTCTGTTTTGTTCGCTCATTTATCCCGAGTGCCAAGGCCATTTCCTGGCATTAGCAGGCGCTCAATCAGTATTTGGTGAATATGGCACTTACTATTCACTGTTCCAGGAAGTGAAGGTGCAGCAGCCAGCAAGACAGAGGACCTGCCCTCGGTGCCCGACAGGAATCCTGCTGGCGGTAGCAGCCGGGGGAGGTTCTCCCCACCCTGAGCTCAATGAGGTCTCTCGCCGCCTATCTAAGGAAGCGCGACGGTAGCGACGCTCCCGGGGTCTGCCGGCCACGCCCCCGGCGTCCAGCCCGCCCCGCAGCGCCCCCTGGCGGGCCTCGTTGGCCGGGCGTCCCTGCGGCGTGAGTGCGCCCGTCGCTCGGCGGCGCGCAGACCTCCCCACAGGCTGCGGCGCGGGGAACCCCGGGAGCTCCCGGCTCGTTTCCTCCAGACCTTCAGACACTTCTGCTTTTGCCCGGAGCGGGAAGAGGAAGGAGGGCAAAAGGAAGGCGGAGCGCAGGGCGAGGCTGGCGGGGAAGGGGGGAGGGAGGTCGGGGTTCTGGCGTCTTCTCCCACCGCGTCATCCGCAAGACGTTGTCTTTTCAAGTGCGAGGTCCCCTCAGTTTTGGACGGCCTTGCTTTACCCCGGCCCAGCTCAGGTCTCATCTTCCGGCCCTTCTCCAGGGGCAGCGAGGTCAGAAGGCGGTGGCGAGGGCCGTGCCAATGTCCTCGGGACCCGACGTCCCTCGGCCCTGTACTAGGGTTTGGGAGTCAAAGCAGTTGGTGTCTCTGTGTGTGGGGTCGAGCTCCACGGTCCACGGGCACCAGGCGCGCCCCGTCGAGCGCCCAGTGGGTGCCCGTCCTGCCCCGCGACCTTTGGAGAGGGACGGGCCGACGGCAGCCGGAGCAGAGGTTAGGGTGCCACCTGGCGGCTGCAGCCCGCGGTCCAGACGTGACTTTAAGGTCACTTGGCTAGGGGATCCTGGTGCTGGGCGTCTCCTTCTAGGCCTGCCCCTAAACACGGGATCCCCGGTCCATTTCACTTAGTGGTTGGGGTCCTGGATCATTGGAAATGTGCACGATGCGGTGGGATCAGGTTTTGAAGAGCTGAGAAATGACAAAAGTAGGATAGTTCTTGGTGTTGAAACTCAAATTTTTTTCCCTTTGTGGATGGTGTAGTGGCCCTCCCTCCTCTGTAGTCTTCCCCGCCACCCCTTCTGTATTGTTCCTTTTATTCTGGTCTTGAAAGGGCATGTGTGATTATAAAAAGAATGCATTAAAAACAAAAAAGAGGGGGCACCTGGGTGGCTGAGTCGGTTAAGTGGCTGCCTTTGGCTCGTCAGGATCCCGGGCTCCTGGGATCCATCCCCGTCTGGGGTTCCCTGCTCATCGAGGAGTCGGCTTCTCCCTCTGCCCACCCCCCCCCCCCGCCCCCGCTCATGTGCGCGCACTTTCTCTCTCAAATAAATAAACAGAATCTTAAAAAAAAAAAAAAAAAAAAAAAGAATGCACAGTCATTGTAAAAAAAGAAAAAGTGGAAATATGGTTTCTGTTGGAAGTCCTCCCCTTCACTTGAACATAGGCTTGTGCTCCCTGGGAGTGCAGGTTTCCTAGTTCTCTTTACTTGATCCTGGCAGGACCGTTGGTTAAGGGTCAAATCCACACCCTTCCTGATGTTGGCAGGATTGGCCCACCCAGCACCAGGGCCGGAACCATGATGCAGGCAGCATTAGAACCAGTGGAGGGGGGAGGGGAGCAGCCGGAGGGGAGGCCAGGGGCTTCCCCTGAGGTTTCTCAATTCTCTTTTTGCATAATTTGATTAATTTTTTTTTGCCTTTTTTGTCCTTATAAGGTTCTTGCCCCCTCAAAGACAATTTTATTGTCCCTTAGTGACCAAGGAGGGACATCCATTTGGAATGTAAGTCTCTGAAAACAGAGACTTCACAGTATTGAGCTCAGTGTTTCACCTCTCTGGTCTGTAGCTGGTCACCATCTCTGGACTCTGGGACTTTTGGGGCAGATCTCTGTCATTGCACTTCCCACATTGTTCTGTGGTTCTGACTGCCCACCCAAAGGCTAGCTGGCTAAAGATGGGAACCTCCATAGATATGACTGCTTGGCTGCCCAGCACAGTGCCCAGTACTCAGCAGGTGCTTATGAAATGCTTATTGCCAGAATGAATTACATTCACTTTCACCCTTTTGTATTTCCAATTAAATAATTAAGGAAGTACTCATTGTAAGCTACTTTAAAATGAGAGGGGAAATGGCTAATTTCATGCTGAGAGAGGAAAAATACTTGCTAGTTTTCCCACAGGCTATTTTATAGCCACTTGATTTCCTTTAGGTTGTGTGTTTTCTGTTGGGCAATCTACACTCCACAAAAGAGAGGTCCTGCCTTTCACGGCCCCACCTTCTAGAACAGGGATCTCAGCCTCACTGCACATTAGGAGGGGGAGAGGTTATAATACTGATGCTCAGTGGACCTCTGACCAACAGAGGTGAGGTGGGGTCTGAATGTTGGTTTTTGGTCGTTTTTTAAATCACTTTTACCAGCAATTCTGATGTGCATCAGTGACTGAGAACCTGTAGCCTAGAAGTATCTTTTGGTGCTCTAGCAACTGAGAGAGACGAGGGGATGTAGTAGGAGGAAGCTGTGGACAAGGAAGGGAGACTGGGGTTGCAGGCCTGGTCCCCCACTTGCTGTGGTTTAAGCCCTTGGTTTAATCTTTTGTGAAGTGGGGATGATGATGGCTGTCTATAGGATTGTTGTTTGGAATATCTGAGTGCCTGGCACTGAGTTAATGCTTGCGATGGTTATTTTATTTATTTATTTTATATTTTGAGTAGGCTCCATGCCTAATGGGGGGCTTCAACTCATGACTCTGAGATCAAGAGTCACATGCTGGGGTGCCTGGCTGGCTCAGTTGGAAGAGCATGCGACTCTTGATCTCAGGGTCATGAGTTCGAGCCCCATGTTGGGCATAGAGATTACTTTAAAAAAAAAAACCCACCTTAAAAATAAATGAATAAGTAAATAAATAAATTTGTTTTTTAAAAAAGTCGCATGCTCTACCAACTGAGCCAGACAGGTGCCCCTGCGGTGGTTATTTTTATGTGTCACTGGTCTAGGCTACGATGCCCAATTGTTTGGTCAATCATCAGTCTAGATGTTGTTCTCTGGTTATTTTTCAGAGGTTTTTTTTTTTTTAAGATTTTATTTATTTATTTGACAGAGAGAGACAGCCACCGAGAGAGGGAACACAAGCAGAGGGAGCGGGAGAGGAAGAAGCAGGCTTCCAGTGGAGGAGCCTGATGTGGGGCTCGATCTCAGAACGCCGGGATCACGCCCTGAGCCGAAGGCAGATGGTTAAGGACTGCGCTACCCAGGCACCCCTATTTTTCAGAGGTTCTTGACATCAAAATCAGTAGACTTTGAGTAAAGCAGATTACCATCCAATAATGTGAGAGAACCTCTAAAGAGGATGAAAAGACTGAGGTCCTCTGAAGAGGATGGACTTCTGCTTCTGGACTGCCTTAGGACTTGAGCCTGGAACACGGACTCCTGCTGCAATTTCTAGCCCGCTGGCATGCCTTGCAGGCTTTAGGATTTCAGACTGGCCAGCCCGCATAATTGCATGAGCCAATTCCTTAAAGTCTCTCTCCTTCTGCTCTGGAGAACTTTGAGTGGTACTCAGTAAATGATGGCTATTGTTCTCATCTAACTCTTGGCTCAAGCTGCTTTGGATTAATAAGGCTGTGGCTTTATAGGTCAGGGCAATGGGCATTATTTTAAGGAAGTGATAGCAATGAGCTCCCGCTGTAACATTCCAGAGTGTGAAGTCCAGATGCAGTGACAAATGCACGGTGCAGAAATCCTTGTCTCTTTCTTCGTCTGAAATATGGCGATTTCCCTCAGGAGGGGAGTCCTGTGGCACATGGCACAGACCCGGGGTCTGGAGGCCTGGCTTTGGCTCCTGACTGGGTCACTAACTTACTGTGTGACCTTGGGCAAGCCCCTGCCTTCTTTGGTTTTTGGCTTCCTGAGGGACTTGGGCTGGGCCATGTGGAAGGAGCTTTCTGTGTCAGAGCCTCTGAGTCTAGAGTTTCCTCTGTTGCTTTGACTTGCAAAGCAGATTTCCCACCAGTTTGTTTGTTTACCTGCTGGAGTTTGGTTTCTGCTTCCTAAGTGGTTGCAGGTTGGGGCACTTGTATTTATGCTCAGGAGAGACGCCACAGGGCTGAATTGTGGCTCTCACATCCTGGCTTGAGAGGATGCCTCAGACCTCACCCCCAGCTGTCCCTGTGCCCCTAGGGGCTAGGAGGCTCCAGGACATGGCAAAGCCAGGCCCCTACAGGTCTCTGCCGCTGGAATTCCCTTCCACGTCTGCTCAGGCACACCGGACCTTTCTCCCCCTCCAGCGTGCTCTGAGAGGTCAGGGACCACACACAGAGGACCTAATGCTGTTCTGCAAACAGGCATGTGAAAGAAATAGCACAGCTGTGGTCCTCTTCAAGTAATCCTGATTCTGACTAATATCCATCTCACTTGATGTCAGGGGCCAGACCTTGCTGCCAAGTTGTTTGCTGTCCCGGGCTGCGTGGTCCCCTTGGCCTGGCATCGCTGCTGTTGCACCTTCTGCTGGTGAAGCTGGGAACCCCAGGGTAGCCTGTGGCTACTTCCTCTGAGCATTTGCCTCCTCCCCGGGGAATCCTCAGGAAAGCTTACTGACACGTAGGTCCACCGAGCCTTTCCTGTCAATGGGTAAGTGTACCCAGCTCTAACCTTGACTTCAGTCTCCATCTGCAGAATGCAAGACCTCAACTTGCTGCGAAACTACCCTGTCCCCTCATTGCTGCCGGAGTTGCCAGGGAAGTGTTCGGAGAGCTCATATGGCTCTCACCTTGATCTACTCGGGACTGCCCCGCCCCCTTGTGGAATTTTGCTGCCTGTGAAGTCACTTGAGGGTGGTGGCTCCTCACTGTCCTGGCTGTGAGGCTATTTCCCTGTCCAGGGGGCATGACCCTGGCTGGCAAAGCTGCAGTCCTCAAGGATCCAGAGGGACCATACTGTTGTGGTCTCCCTGCTGCCACGCCGTGACCTCCCTTGAATCGGGGTGGCATCTGGTGACCTGGGCACGGATGCGGCCCTGCTTGTGGCCAGGGGCTCTTAGAACCCCCCTGAGGAGGACTTCTGTCTCAGCCCGTGGCTGCAGAGGACCCCAGCATATAACCCTGATGACCTAACTCCTCAGTCCCCACGTGTTAGTCAGCACAGTGCTTTTTGCAGTGAGGGAAACTCAGCTTAAGCTCCTCATGGTTTTTTGTTTGTTGTTGTTTTTTTTTAAGGAAATTTATTATTTTATATTACTGAAAACTCATGGCAAGTCTTCAAATATGGCTGGAACCAAGAGCTCAAAGAATGTGGTCAGAACTCAATCTCTCTCCTGTCCTGTTTCCTTTCGTGTTGTCTTCACTCAGGCTGACTGTTTCCACTTGGCTGATCCCAAAAGTTCCAGGCTTCTATCTTCCTTATAACTATCAGTCTTGGTGAAGAGGGATCTTTTGTCTTTAGTCCCTACACAAGTTCTGAAATTGGGTCTCCCTGGCTTAATTCATTGCCTGCTACTGAAGCAATCCGTGTGGAAGGCAGGGTGAAATAGATGTCCTCTCCCAGGAGACTGGAGATGGCCCATCTCAGCTACTGGAATAAGAGTGAGGGGAGGTCATTCTCTCAAGAACATCAAGGTTCCCTTTGAAGAAGGAAGGAGAAAGAGATGCAGGTAGAAACAAACTTTCAGGCGTGTTTCACACCAGGCACATCTGCCTCCCTGCACTGAGAACACGTGAGGCTTGAGCTGGGCTCCCAGCTACAGCTAAATGCCAGTACAGGAGAGGTGTGATGACCTGTCAGGTAAGAGGCACAGGTAGCAAAGGCTGTGAGAGTTCAGAGGAGAGGGTGAGTGTTTGGATTGCAGCTGTATCATAAGAGAAGGGCTTCTCAAATTTTGATATGCATGCGAATCACCTAGGATCTTGTTAAAATGTAGATTCTGGTTCAAAGTCTTAGAGCAGTGGTTCTCAAGTAGGGGTGATTTTGTCCCCCAGGGGACACTGGGCAGTGTCTGGAGACATTTTTGTTTATAACAACTGAGGACAGGAGCTACTGGCGTCTAATGGGTACAGACCACTGTTAAAGAACAAAAATTCAACCGAGTGAGTATGAAGATCTAATTGGCTTTATTAAGTGAGTCATGCACTAGGCAGCATTTCGTCTATCAAGCAGAGGGGAGTTCTAGGGGGCTGTGCAAAATGGAGCGTTTTTATAGGAAGGACGGTGACATAAGAAATTATTAGTGAATGAAAAGAAAGGATTGGTCACAGCAAAGTTAGCTTCCCTTACAGGGAAAGACAGGGGGTGTTTTTGTATTAAAGATTTTATGTATTTGTCAGAGAGAGCACAAGCAGGGAGAGCTGCAGGCAGAGGGAGAAACAGGCTCCCTGCTGAGGAAGGAGCCCGATGTGGGACTCGATCCCAGGACCCTGGGATCATGACCTGAGCTGAAGGCAGACGTTTAACCTTAACCGACTGAGCCACCCAGGCGTCCCAACAGGGGGTCTTATTAGGTGGATTACCTCATCGTCCTTTGGGGGATGGAGAGGGCCTATGTGACAGATTACCTCATTAGTGCTTTTCAGAAAATTCCTGACTGGCTGGGACTTAGATTTCTAGGGGAGATTGAAACTACAGTTAGGTTAAGTAGTAAGCCCCGGGTTTGGTGACTTGGCCTGGTCCAGGTGATGCCATTTTGGACCTGTGGTTTTCTTTGTAACACCAGGAATGTTGCTAAACATCTTCTGGCATACAGGACAGCCCTTTGTAACAAAGAATGATCTGGTCCAAAATGCCAATAGTGCTGCAGTCATCTGGAGAGCGTGGAACTAGGGGAGGACCTTTGAAGCAGAGGAAATGTCCAAGCAAAGGAACTGAAGGAGGAAAGTGTCTGGTGGATGGGGGCAAGTCTTAGGCAGCCTGGCAGGAGGGGAGGGTGCCTGCTGATGGAATCTTAAAACCTTATCCATCCTGGCTTGGTAGAAAGTCTGAGGGTGACCTACAACTTTGCTGTTGGATGTGTGCTCCAGAAGAGCTGCAGATGTGTGGCCTGTGTTTTAGAAATGCAGAGCTCGGGCCCCATCCTCGATCTTCTGAATTAAAATCTCCCTTTTAATCAGACAGGGAGACAGACCATAAGAGACTCTTAACTCTAGGAAACAAACTGAGGGTGCTGGAGGGGAGGGGAGGGAGGGACGGGGTAACTGGGGGATGGACATTAAGGAGGGCATGTGATGTAATGAGCACTGGGTGTTACATGCAACCAATGAATCACTGAGCTCTGCCTCTGAAACTAAGAATACACTCTATGTTAATTAAGTTGAATTTTACTTTATTTTTAAAAAAGATTTTATTTATTGATTTGAGAAAGAGAGAGAGAGTGCACAAGCAAGGGGAGTGACAGGCAGAGGGAGAAGCAGGAAGCCCAACAAGGGGTTCCATCCCAAGGACCCTGGGATCATGACTTGAACCAAAGGCAGACGCTTAACTGCTTAACTGACTGAGCCACCCAGGTACCCCTTAAATTGAATTTTAAATAAAAAAAATTTTTTTTAAATCTCCATTTTAACAAGATCCAGTTGATTTGCATGCATGTTAAAGTTGAATAAACACTGGTCTATAACAACTGGTTAGGATGAGTTGACCAATTAGCTTTTATTTATTTGAGCACCTACTATGTGCTCAGATTTGAATTAGATAAAGAGTTGACTTACCTGGAGTACACATTTGGTTATAGAAAAGCAAAATGAATTCCAGATGTCAGATCTTCTAATGGGAAGTGCCCTGCCCCGTCCCCACTGGGACTTCCCAAAGGGGCAGATTTCAGCAGTCAGGTTTCATGACAAGTGACCCTGCCCCTTTCCTTGGTCAGAGCTGATTGGAGCTGGGGTAGCTAGCTCATTTCTTCAAGGCAGCCACTCCAGAGGCTGGCCAGGCCAGCAACCTCTCAGGTGGCTTGTCTTGACAGGATAAGCAGCCCCAAACAGACTCACTGCTCTTGGCGATTGGAATTAGGAATTTCAAGAGAGGTTGTTAATTTGCAGAGGAGTTGGGGGGTTGGAGGGGTCTTGGAGGCCACCAAATGGAGGGGGGACCCAGTGGTTTGAGGGAGCATTTGAGAAAGTAGAGACAGAGACCAGGAGGACATGTGGGAAGCAGGGAGGCACTGGGTGATACCAGGAAGTCCAAGAGAAACAAGGCCAGACCACAGAGAAAGGTCTGATCTTGACAGCAGTCTGGTCTCAAGTCCATGGACATGGGTCTCTTTTTCTTTTTTCTTTCTTTTCTTTTTCTTTCTTTTTTATTAAGTTCAATTAGCCAACATGTAAGTACATCATTAGGTGTTTTTTAAAAAAAATTTTAAGATTATTTATTTATTTATTTGACAGAGAGAGCCAGAGCGAGAGAGGGAACACAAGCAAGGGGGAGTGGGAGAGGGAGAAGCAGGCTTCCTGCTGAGCAGGGAGCCCGACGCAGGTCTTGATCCCAGGACCCTAGGCTCATGACCTGAGCCGAAGGCAGACGCTTAACGACTGAGCCACCCAGGCATCCCACATCATTAGTTTTTGATGTAGTGTTCAGTGATTCATTAGTTGTGTATAACACCCAGGGCTCATCAGATCATGTGCCCTCCTTAATGCCCATCACCCAGTTACCTCATCCCCCCACCTCCCTCCCCTCTGAAACCCTCAGTTTGTTTCCCGGGGTCCAGAGTCTCTCATGGTTTGTCTCCCTCTCTGATTTCTTCCCATTCAATTTTTCCTCCTTTCCCCTATGGTCCTCCATACTATTCCTTATGTTCCACATATGAGTGAAACCTTTTGATAATTGTTTTTCTCTGCTTCACTTATTTCACTTAGTATCATCCCCTCCAGTTCCTTCCATGTTGATGCAAATGGTAGGTATTCATCCTTTCTGATGGCTGAGTAATATTCCACTGTATATATGAACCACATCTTCTTTAACCATTCATCTGTTGAAGGACATCTCAGCTTCTTCCACAGTTTGGCTGTTGTGGACATTGCTGCTATGAACATTGGGGTGCATGTGCCCCTTCTTTTCACTACATCTGTATCTGTGGAGTAAATACCCAGTAGTGCAATTGTTGGGTCTTAGGGTAGCTCTATTTTTAACTTCTTGTGGAATCTCCATACTGTTTTCCAGAGTGGCTGTACCAGCTTGCATTCCCACCAACAGTATAAGAGAGTTCCCCTTTCTCTGAATCCTCGACAACATATGTTGTTTCCTGTCTTGTTAATTGTGGCCATTCTAACTGTGTAAAGATCCCAACCACATCTCATTGTGGTTTTGATTTGTATTTCCCTGATGCCAGGTGATGTGGAGCATTTTTTCATGTGTCTGTTGGCCATTTGTATGTCTTCTTTGGAGAAGTGTCTGTTCATGTCTTCTGCCCATTTCTTGACTGGATTATTTGTTTTTTGGGTGCTGAGTTTGAGAAGTTCTTTATAGATCTTGGACACCAGCCCTTTATCTGTTATGTCTTCTTCCATTCCGTAGTTTGCCTTTTAGTTTTGTTGACTGTTTACTTTGCTCTGCGCAGAAGCTTTTTATTCTGATGAAGTCCCAATAGATCATTTTTGCTTTTGTTTCCCTTGTTTTTGGAGATGTGTCTTGGAGGAAGTTGCTGTGGCCAAGGTCGAAGAGGTTACTTCCTGTGTTCTCCTCCAGAATTTTGATGGATTCCTGTCTCACATCGAGGTCTTTCATCCATTTGGAGTTTATCTTTGTGTATGGTGTAAGAGAGTGGTCCAGTTTCATTCTTCTGCATGTGGCTGTCCAATTTTCCCAGCACCATTTATTGAAGAGACTGTCTTTTTTCCATTGGATATTCTTTCCTGCTTTGTTGAAGATTAGTTGACCATAGAGTTGAGGGTCCATTTCTGGGTTTTCTATTCTGCTCCATTGACCTATGTGTCTGTTTTTGTGCCAATTCCATGCTGTCTTGATGATCACAACTTTGTAATGGAGCTTGAAGTCAGGCATTGTGATGCCCCCAGCTTTGGTTTTCTTTTTCAGCATTCCCCTGGTGATTTGGGGTCCTTTCTGGTTCCATACAAATTTTAGGGTTGTGTGTTCCAGCTCTGTGAAAAATGTCGATGGTATTTGATAGGGATTGCATTGAACGTGTAGATTGCTCTGGGCAGCATAGACATTTTAACAATGTTTTTGCTTTCCATCCATGAGCATGGAATGTTTTTCCATCTCTTCGTGTCTTCCTTAATTTCCTTCATAAGTGTTTGCAGTTTCTAGAGTACAGATCCTTTATCTTTATGGTTAGATTTATTCCCAGGTATCTTTTGGGTGCTATTGTAAATGGGATCGAGTCCTTAATTTCTCTTTCTTCAGACACATCATTAGTGTATAGAAATGCAACTGATTTCTGTGCATTGATTTTGTATCTTGCCACATTGCTGAATTGCTGTATGAGTTCTAGCAATTTGGGGGTGGAGTCTTTTGGGTTTTCCACATAAAGTATCATGTCATCTGCAAAGAGAGAGAGTTTGCCTTCTTTTTTGCCAATTTGAATGCCTTTTACTTCTTTTTGTTGTCTGATTACTGAGGCTTTGAGTCCCTTTTTCTTTTTCTTTTCCCAAAGAAACTGCAGTCTAAGATGGTATCATTTGACAATTTACATTTAACTGATTTACTTAAGACTATAGACAGATTTAAAGAAGAGTAATAATATTCCAAGTGTGTGTGGGTGGCAGGGAGGAAATTTTCAAACTGCTTTCACTTTAGCTCATATACATTACTGATTTGGTACATTTCCCTTTGGCACATTCCCTCAGTCATTCCCTCCTCTTCCTTCTTCAGAGAACCCTAATCTTGTTCAGGGATGCCACTCAAATACTGCAGAGACCCTGGCTCCACTCTGGACCAGATTCTACTTTGTCTGAGCCAGCCACAGTGTTCTCATCTTTTTTTTTTTAATTAAGATTTTATTTATTTTATTTCATTTTTTCAAATTTTATTTTATTTAAATTCAATTAATTAATATATAGTGTATTATTAGTTTCAGAGGTAGATTCAGTGATTCATCAGTTGCATGTAACACCCAGTGCTCATTACATCACGTGCCCTCCTTAATACCCATCACCCAGTTACCGCATCCCTATACCTACCTCCCCCTCCAGCAACCCTCAGTTTGTTTCCTATAGTTAAGAGTCTCTTATGGTTTGTCTCCCTCTCTGATTTTGTCTTATTTTGTTTTTCCCTCCCTTCCTCTATGACCCTCTGTTTTGTTTCTTAAATACCACATATGAGTGAAATCATATGATAATTGTCTTTCTCTGACTGACTTATTTTGCTTAGCAAAACATAATACACTCTAGGTCCATCCATGTCATTGCAAATGGTATATTTTTCTATTTTACAGAAAAAGAGAGAGTGAGAGTGGAGGTTGAGGGTGTGCGTGGGGGAGCAGAGGGAAAGGGACAAGCAGACTCCACACTGGACTCAGAGCCTGATGCAGGGCTCAATCTCATGACCCTGAGATCACCACCTGAGCTGAGATCAAGAGTCGGATGCTCAACCAACTGAGCCACCCAGGCGTCCGTGGTGGTCTCATCTTTTTGCCAGCAAATAGGAACAAGTGTGCAGCTCAGCCCGGGGCCCATGAGATGAGTGGGGAGGTCTGCTGAGGGATTCTGGGAAAGTGGTCCGGACTCCTAAGAAAAAGCCTGGAAGAAATGGATCCTTTTCCCATTGGATATTTTAAAATCTGAATGTGATGCTTGGACCTGCTATGGTCCACAGAGTTAAAAGCCAATAAGTAGAAGGTCTCATGCTCAAATCTCTGAGTGACTGTATCCATAGCTTAAAGCCACTAATCTCTGTCTTTTCTTTTGTGAGCTAATAAAGCCCTCACTGTTTAAATTCAATTTAAAATAATCCAGAAGTGCTGGGACACCTGGGTGGCTCAGTCGATTAAGCCTCTGCCTTCTGCTCAGGTCATGATCCCCAGGGTCCTGGGATCAAGTCCCGCATCCGGCTCCTTGCTCAATGGGGAACCTGCTTTTCCCTCTGCCTGCCGCGCTCCCTGCTTGTGCTCTCTCTTTCTAATACATAAATAAAATCTTTAAAAATAAAGTTATTAAAATATAATATACACTTCTCAACAATTTATATTTATTTTTCCTCAACAAACAATTTAAAGGAAAGAAACAGTCAATATCGAAGATCCCCACTTCAATGTGTTCTTTTTTAAAAGTGAAAAACTTGGTAGGGGCGCCTGGGTGGCACAACGGTTAAGCGTCTGCCTTCGGCTCAGGGCGTGATCCCGGCGTTATGGGATCGAGCCCCACATCAGGCTCCTCCACTATGAGCCTGCTTCTTCCTCTCCCACTCCCCCTGCTTGTGTTCCCTTCTTGCTGGCTGTCTCTATCTCTGTCGAATAAATAAATAAATAAAAAATCTTTAAAAAAAAAAGTGAAAAACTTGGGAACATTCTAAATGGGGGAATTAAATAAATTAGGCCACATCCACATGGCCGAATATGATGCAGTTGTTAAATAGTTATAAACTGTGTAGTAATGGGGACAAATGAAAATACTTGCTTTGTCAGTGGTCGAACTTTGAATGATTCTTGGTTTTCCATTGCAATTTTTTTTTGAGAGAGAGAGAGAGAGAGAAAGAAAGAGTGAAAGAGAGCGGGGAGAGAGAGAGAGAATCTTAAGCAGGCTCCATACCCAGCCCGGAGCTGATGTGTGGCTGGATCCCACGATCCTGAGATCATGACCTGAGCTGAAATCAAGAGCCTGCCACTCAACTGACTGAGCCATCCAGGCGCCCCTTTCCATTGTATTTTTAAGTTGCCGTGATTACTGGAATATTGTTTGTGCAATAAGAAAAAAAATGAATGAAGTCAAGGAAAGTGAGTGTGAAGTTTCACAGGAACATTAGGGCCTATTGTGTTACATTCTTTACCCTGGTGGTTGTAGGGGTGTCTCCTGGTTCTCCAAGCCATGGCAGGGCCCCCACACAGAACCTTTACCACTCTGGGGAAGCTAGGATGTGGAAGGCACAGCTCCTTGATTTGGCCAGGGTGGTGGTCTGCTTTCAGCATCCCCTTGTCTGCAGGATATAGTAAGGCAGGGAGACTGGGTGTGGCTTTTCTGTTTTAGTATTCTCTTCACTGATGTTCGGTACTATTCGTAAAATGGGTGCCAAACTAGGAGAAAGACAGATGTAGCACGTTCCCCTGAGCAGCTGTGAGGGACCTGGACTCAGGCGCTATGTAAACAGGTAAAACGGAAACATTTTCTAGGGTTCTGGGGAATTCCTGTGATGCTTTCCTCCTTAGGTGCTGCGTTTGGTAGGCTGAGGTCCTACAGCCGAGCGCCCCCTGAACTAACTTCCACTGAAGCGATGGGGTCTGGAAGTGCCCTTTGAAGAAGGGCAGTGCCTGACCCCAAGGAGCACCACCAACGATCTAATGGCAGGTACCGTGCCTGCCAAGCAGCAGAGGTGAGCTCTTTGGACGGCCCGGGCGGGCTCCGGCCACCGAGTGCCGCTTTTCTCTGGGGCCATCTGTAACCAGGGCGGGGAGGGGGGTCTCTGGGTGTCGCGGCGCAGGGGCGGGTCAGCTGCGTCGCGTTAGCGGGGACAGGCTCCGCCGCGTAATGGGGACCATGCCCGCGCTAATGGGAAGCAGCCGCGGCGCCCGGCCGAGCCTCTTCCTCCCAACCGGCCCCAGAGCGGCTGAGATAAAACGGAAGCGCCGCGAGAGGCGCTTTGATTCCAATACGAAACAAATTATTCCTCCCGGAATGGAACAAAATAAGTCAGAGTGGAGTCTCATGGCCGTCATTCCTCCCCGCCAGGCCACTGCAGGCGGCCCCGGGCCTGCAGACCCCGCGACACTCGGCGGGGACCGTATCCTGGGGGGCTGCCCGGCTCCGCGGGCGGGGAGGTTGGAGCCCCCCGGTCTCTGGCGCGCGCCCGGGCGTCCTAATCCTGTAAATCAGTTAGGCACCCAGCTGCTGGGCTGGCTCCTCAGTGAGCCAGAATCACCTCCCTGCCAGTGATCCTCAAACTTGGGTGAGGGAGCCTCAGAATCTCCCGGAGGACTTGTTAAAGCACAAATTGCTGAGCCCCACCCCTAGAATTTCTGATTCTGAAGGTGGGGTGGGGTCTCATAATTTCCATTTCCAGGTAATGCTGGTGCTGCTGGTCCGGGGAGACTAGACTGAGAATCACATGTAGGCGGGAGCAAGCTTGGCTGCACTGCTCTGACCTTCAGCTGGCTGAGCCTCAGAGAGGTCCACAGGGGTAAACTAGCCAGTAACTGCTCGCAGGACCCACCAACTGATGAATATGCTTAGCTTCACTTTCCTTTGGAGCCTGTTTTTGATTGACCACCTTTGTCCAACAGTGAACCAAGCAAGCCCCACTCCAAAGCTCAGGGACTGGAATTTCCCAGCAGCCTGTGTAGGTAAGGAGGCAAGAGCCAAAGGCCTTTGAAGAACACTGGTAGCCACCTTAGGACTCCATGCAGTGTGATGCTTCTGTTCAGACCCCTGGCCTCTAGAGAGGCCCCTGGCTCTGTGTCACCGTGTTTGGGCCAGAAGTCTTCTCTGGCAGGGAGAGTCTGTGTGTTGGGGAGGAGGGGGTGTTATAGGGAGTGGGCGGTTGGGGGGAGGACAGTGGCAGTAATTCTTGCTGGGGTGACATCTGAGGTCATGGAAACTGTTTCGAGATCTAAGAACCTGGAAGAGGTTAGACTTATTGGATGTTTCAGGAGGGGGCTGTCTGGGATAAGTAACTGCCTCCCCTCCCTGCATTCCCTAGAGTAGACCAGTAGTTCTCAAACTTGAATGTGCATCAGAATCACCTGGAGGCCTTGGGCTGTCCCCACCCCCAGAGTTGCTGATTCAGTATGTCTGAGGTGGGGCTGAGAGTTTGCATTTCTAACAAGATCCCAGGTGATACTGATGGTCCATTTTCCGCATTTTGAAAACTGCTAGCTTAGGCTATATTTGGCATCTCCAAGCCCTTTCTGTACGCTTAAAGTGGTCATGGTACGTGTGCCCAGACTGTACATCCTGCATCAGCCACCGGCCTTTTATGACTGCCTTACCCAGTTTTCTGAAGGTGATTTGGTCTTGCTGTCTGTCCACCTGGTACTGGGGCCAGGGAACAGCTCCCAGGGTCGTTTAAGCTTGGGAAGGGCAGCATCCCCAGACTCCCATCCCCATTCCTGCACTCAACCAGGCATGACAGTTCCCTTCTCCTTCCTGTCATCCCTTATCCTCTCGCATTTGCTTGAGTCTCAGCCCCGCGTCCAGCTGCAAAGAACAGGAAGTTGAGAAAGGGATCCCTTTCATATGCTCTTAGGATTCATGCAAGGCCAGGCCTAGAGGGGTCGCTGTTGCACTTCTGCCAGTAACAGGATGTCTCTGGGATGATACTTCTCTTTTTACTCTGTACCTTGCACATCATAGCTATCTGGGAAATATTTGCTGTTTGGCTGATAAATTGTTTGGGAATTTACTAGGGAGGGGAAATAAAGCAAAACAAAATGAAGACACTCCTCAAGCCTGCCATAGACTAGGAAAAGGTTTTGGTCGTTGTTAGCCAGCTGGGCGAAGGAGGCACAGACTTTGGTCTCCTGTGTTGCAGGCTTCTGCGTGGGAATCAGCAAGCACAGGCCTGTGGGCATGAGCAGACAAGGTCAGTGGGATTCAGTGTTGGGAGCTTTGAGACTGACCCAGCAAGCTAGAGACCTTGGAAAAGAAGGGGCAGAAGGTCTTCGGGGGACTGGGGTCAATCAAGGCCATGGGGAGGCATCTGTGTTCTAGTGGCTCAGGATCTTTAGAAAAGGCAAGTTTCTTTAGGAACGTAACCAAACATTTACACCAAGAGGTTTAGAAAATGTTAAACGTGAGGGACACCCGGGTGCCTCAGTGGGTTAAGCGTCTGCCTTCGGCTCAGGTTATGATTTCAGGGTCCTGGGATTGAGCCCCAAGTCAGGTTTCCTGCTCAGCGGAGAGTCTGCTTCTCCCTCTGCTTCAGCCTCTCCCCCGGTTGTTTGCTCTCTCTCTCTCAAATATAAATAAAGTCTTTATTCACATTTAACATTTTCTTTTTTTAAAATCATGGCATTTGAAATTTGGATTAGGATGTCAATCTCCAATTTTGATGAAAATCAGCCATATGCATCCCATTAGGTTTTAATAATTTTCCTCGTAATTACTTGTACTTTGAGGCTGTGTATTTAGGAAATGGCTAAATTGGCTGTAGGTTTCTTATTTGGTTATTGCTGTGATTCTCCACCCTAGCTGTATATTGGATTCACCTGGGTTGCTTTGAAAACTCCTGATGCCCTGGCTACACCCCAGATGTAGCATCCAAGTGCACTTTTTCTGACTCCCCAGGTGATTTTTGGAGCACAGCTAGCTACTTATTGCATTGTTGGAGGGGCCAAACTGAGACAAATCAGAGTTTGGGGGGGTGTCTGCTTAGCCTTCAATGAGTGCCATGACTGCTCTCTCCCCACAGGAAGAGACCATCAGAAGTAATTACAGGACCCTCCACCCTGCCAATAGCTCCATTTGACAAGACCAGGGGTGGACCTCCAGGACAAGTTCTGACCCAAGTCAGCCAGTTTCTCTCTCACAGGAAAATGAATCGGGACTCAGGGATTATAGCTATACCTGCAGTCCTGCCCTGAACAGAGCAGAGGAGAGGCCTGGTCAGAGCATCAGGAAAAGTTAGTCTGCAGAGGGAAGCTAACTGGGTTCCTGTCATCACCTCAGCCCCCCGTTCGAGCCCTTCAGGAAGTCTGGCTGCCACCCCACTCAGGGCTCCAGGGCTCACCTACAGGTCCTTATAACAACCCTACACCCCCACTGTTCGGTTTGAGCCAGCTCTAGTGGATTTATGTTATTGGTGACCAGGAGGCCTGATGTGTATACAGACAACAGCACAACAAAAGCACACAAAAACAAACATGCATTCACTCCCCCCCCCCCCACACACACATCCGGTGTTTGAACCAGGCTCTTTGTGACTCCATGTGGTCCCAATGGAAGATTCTTTGGAATCTGTATTTTCTGGAGCTGGCTTGGAGAAACCTCAGCTTTCAATTCAATTGGGAACAGCAGTGGTTCCCTACTGTGGTGCCATAGGCTTCATCAGAATCACCTGGAAGAACTGACCTACAGATACACACATACATAGATTGCCAGGCACCAGCCCCAGAAAGGCAGAGTGGCCCATTTGAATTGGATCCTGAAATCTACACCTTAAAAACTTTCTCCATGAGATTTTGATATGCCGTTGAGTCTACTTGGGATCAGAGTAGGTAAATTAATGTAATTTATGAAATTCCTCTTTAGTCTCATTTCTAGATGGAGCTGGTATCCCTATCTAATTTGGGAGATGGTATTTTGTTTGGGAGATGGATAAGAGCCCAGTCTGAGGACATGCAAAATAGGACTCAGTGACGTTCAGGCTTGTTGGAGCCCATATACACAAGCAATCAGGCCAAAGGGACCCCTCCAGATTGACTGCTTGAGCTGGTCAAATGAGCCAGGTCATTTGCTCTGCCCTCTCAGCTTTGTAGACACAACCAAAAAAAAAAAAAAAAAAAGAAAGAAAAGAAAAGAAAAAAAGAAAAAAAAAGTGTGTGTGTGTAAAGCAGCAAATGTACCTTTTATTTTAGAAACAAAAATATCATTTCTGACCCAACAATAGCCGGATCCCTGTGAATGAAGGGTTTGCATATTTTCCTGTTTTAACGGTTCTAGTATAAACAGTCCAAGCCCAGGCCTGATTGTCAGAAGGTCCTGAGCAGCCCAACCAGAGTGCTGGAAATGACTTCTTCAGCCCTGAGAACCTGGACCCGGCTTGGTGCCAGGATTTGGGTTTGTGTTTAACAGTAGCAATGGGGTCAGGAGTTGAGGGAGAGGGCAATTGCAGTGATCTCCAAGACCAAAGCTAATGCCAGAAGCAACAGCAGAGGCAGTAGGAGCAGTAACTACCATGTATTGAGGATTTCTTTGTACAGGCACCAGGCTAAGTGATGTAATTATTTTTTTGAACACTTTAAAAGTTCAATGGTAGCGTTATTTTTCCAATTCTAAGAATGAGATTCAGAGAGGTTGAGCAGCTTTTCTGAGGTCACACAGCTCTAAGGGGAAGATTCAGGATACAAATGAAGGCATGTTTGTCTCCTAACTATTACAAGATACTGCACACAGGGGTGCCTGGGTGGCTTCCTTGGTTAGCATCTGACATCAGTTCAGGTAGTGATCTCAGGGTCGGGATGGAGCTCTGAGTCAGGCTCTGTGCTCAGTGGGGAGTCTGCTTCTCCCTCTCCCTCTCCCCCTCCCCCTGCTCCTGCTCTCTCTCTCTCTCTCTCTCTCTCTCAAATAAATAAAATCTTTAAAAACAAACCCAAGATACTGCACACAGAAGCCCAGGTCACAGACACCATCCTGTGTGCCAGCTGTGGGTATAGGGCTTCGGTCCTAGAAGCAGTAGTCCAGGGCAGCTCTTCCGATACAATGCTGGTCCCTGCTTTCTTTCAAGACATTTCTCCCAGCACTCCAGCTCCACTGGTCTCCTGCAGGGACTGGAAGGCTCTTTCCCAGCTCCAGGCAGTCCCAAATTTTGGAGTGGATCCTTTGTGCCCTGCGGGTGGAATGACTCTCCTTTTTGGGCTAACAAAGGACTCAAGATTTATTGATCAATGACTAGATTATTTAGTGACCCAGGGAGTGAGACTAAGACTTTCCTGGACCCAAAACAAAGAGATCTGTTCTGTTATATAAAAAATTGTTGTTCATCCATATGGATTATTAAGCATTCGTTGAAAATCATGTTTCAGGGGCGCCTGGCTGGCTCAGTTGGAAGAGCATGCGACTCTTGATCTCGTTGTTGTAAGTTTGAGCCTTATGTTGGGTGTAGAGATTATTTAAATAAATAAGCTCTTAAAAGAGAAAATCGTATTTCAAAGAATAAGATATGGAGAAACCCTCATGGTGGAAGGTTAAAAGATGCAGGATACAAAGTTGCAAATTCTATATAAAATATGTCTTTAATGATGTAGCAGTGTATAAAATATATAAATAACAGAGGAAAGTCACCAACATGTTAACTGTGGTAACCTCATGAGGGAGGGATAGGATTTCCTGTAAGTTTTGTTTTCTTTATGAATTTTAATGTTTTATTTTCTCAATCTGAATTATCTTTGTAAAGGAGGAAAAATGTGAAAACGCGAGAAGTCCTAATATATAGCATTGGAAGTACACAGGTATGATTATTGTTTGATTTGTATCTCAGCTTGGATTTCATCCCATAGAAATGTCTTTCGACTCACTGCTTAGGCTCTTTTCAAGAGCGAGGATGGGGGCACTTGGAACCAGTTCCGTCAGCACTGGCAGAACCTGAGAGAGGTCTTTCTGTGTGGGCCAGGTCGGAAACTGGCCCCTGCCGGTTCTTGAGCGCTCTTAGTTTGGTGGGGGAGACAAGTGCACTACTACAACGGAGGCATCCAAGCGCCAAGGCTACTGTTAAACGGGGTTGGAAGTCAATCGGAGCGGGAGGGCAGGATTTTCTTGGCGTAGGCTATAACCCTCGGGATACGAATCAGTGCTATGGTGCTGGAATAATGGGGCTTGAGCACAGCCCGGGGCTCTCCCTGGGGTCCCCAGAGCCGGTCAGTAGCCTGCAGGGAAACGCCTGACGGACGTCTGTGGGTTGCGGCTTCCCACGCCCCGTCCCGCTCCTCCCTGAGGGCCAGTCGGCTGGGGATCCCGGCGGAAGCCGCAGAGCAGCTGGATTGCCAGCGTAGAGCTTTGGCTCTCCAAGCCGCCCCCTAGTCCCAGAGACTCAGAGTCTCTGGTGCCGGCGCGGGCAGGGGCCAGAAATTGAGAAATACCGGAGGATCTCGACAGTGGTTGAAAGTGGGGCAGCCACTCCCAGGATCCAGCGAGAATGGATCGCCCTGCCCTGAACCCCTCGTGGGCTCAGGTTCTGGGCCGCTGAGGGAGGTGGCGATGATGTCTCTTGGTGCCAGCAGAGGGCAGCCTCGAGGCTATGCGGCAGACTGGCGACCTCGCCATGCAGCGGGCTCCCTTCCAGCGCCCAGGCTTTGCTGGGTGAGGGCGGCCTTGGAGCCCGGAGACGAGCGACCTCAGTCTGCAGGAGTCGGGCGCCAAGGCCCAAGGGCACCTGGCAAGTTGTGGTCAATTACACCCCTCCGGCAATCTCAGTTTCGGAGACAAGGGCTTGGGGTCGGTGGTAACCAAATGCGCCAGGAGAAGCAAGAAGCAAAACCCTACACACACACGGAATACGCGCGCGCGCGCGCGCACACACACACACACACACACACACACACACGTGTACATATATACACACAACAGATTCCAAGCATGTAGGAACCTTTTAAACGATGCTAGTGAGAGCTAGGATATTCATGTCTTTGGGGAGTGAAGTCAGAGGCTAGGAGCTGGGTGGCTGCCGGAGACGTGGATCCAGCAGGGATCTGGAGCTCAATGCTGGGGACAGAGGAACTGTGGTCTAGCGATCCCGACAGAGATAACGGGATTCCAACCCCGACTATACACTTCTGTAAAATGGTGGGTCGGGGTCTTGTAGGGTCTTGAGAGATTCGAGAGAGCAGAAACTCAATGAATTCAAGTTTCATCCGTGCCCCGGCTCTGGCACAACACAGGGCTCCTGGGTTAGCTGCTCAGTTGAAAAGATCCTGTCACAGCGCCGTTTGCCTGAGTGGTTGTATTGGAGACGCAGGACCAAGTTGCTGGTGGCCGGCCTGGAATCTTGGGCGCTCTATCTCCGCCCTCCAGAGAGCCCTGAATTCCCCCGTCTTCGGCACCGGGGTCACCGAGCTCCGGCAGAGCTCAATTATCGGCCAACGAAATGAAGCCCAGCACCGGGCGCGTTGAGACTCTCGGCAAGCCTGGCGAAGGGCCAAAGCCAGTTGGGCCTGGGGTTGCTTGGCGCTAACCAGGCCGACCTCGGAGTGCACTGGGCAAACATATCTACGCTCCACAGCAGGCAGTCTTTGCCTGGCCTTGGTCTCTTACGGGCTGTGTGCATACGGGCATCCATTACGTTCTCTTGGTTTGTTTCTCCATCTATAATTCGAAAGGAGAGCATTTCCCAGGGTAGTTGTGAAAATCGTGATTGAAAATTGGATAGGCCTGTGTAAACGTGAGACGTGATTACCACTCAAGAACAGCCAACTTCGTCAGTGTTTGCACAGCGTGTGAACAGGATACATACAAGAACAGTATCCAACCGTGTGCACACGCACATCACTCGTGTGAAAATGTGTATGCCTGTCTCCCTGGATGCATGGCAAATGCACACATGTATGCATCTACCGTACATGCACAGAGATACGGGACACCCTCGTGCAGACGTGTGCATGCACATGCCGCGTGAGAACTCTGCTGTAGGTGCCTAGAGTCAGAGTGCGCGCGCTGCTCAGCTGCCCTTTTTCTCTCGAACTGGGTCACTGCCATGGGTGAAACGTGCCGCTCCAGGGTGCGGGAAAGCCCGGATCCGGTCAGCGACTCGGCGCCGCCGAGCTCCTTTATCTCTCATCTGCCGGCCAGTGGGCAGCTCCAGTTTCAGTAGGGACCAAGATCCCCGAACCGGCTGGTGGGGGCAAGGGGCAAGAAAAGGACGAGGTGGAGGGCACTCCAGACACCCGAGGCTGCAGGGCCTCACTCCTCAGGTCTGTCGCTTTTTCTTTACCTCCCTAGGTTGCGTCCCCAAGGAAGACAAAAGAGGTACCCTGATCCTCCTTCAGCTCAGGAAAGACGGCTTGGGCCCCCTACGCATTAAGAAGAGAGGCGAACCGAGGGTTCGGCCTCCGTTGAGGAAGATTCGCCCTTGGTTGAGTTAGATGAGCGGCCGCAGCGCCGACCTGGGCGCCAGGGCCCGCGGTGGTGTGCGTGCGAGGCGCGCAGCGTGGCTGCGGGAGGTCGCTCCACCTCCTCCCCCGCAGGTCGCCGGGCTCGTTCTTCCGTCTTGCGTAGGATTTAAGCCGCGCGGCCCTCGCATCACCTGGGTGTGCCTGCGGAGAAAACGAAACACGCGTACTCTGGGAAGCCAAGGCCGCAGCCATGCAAAGGCAACGCCGCGGAGACTTCAGTTCCGCGGCGACCGGTGTTTCTAAATCACAGAAAGCGATAGGATAGGGTCACAAACGCTCTCCCGTCGTCTCCGCAGACCCTTCCGGCGGACAGGACAGCATCACGCAGAAAAGTTGAGGCCAAACGCTGGGGGAGTCTCTGGGGCCGCGAGAAGGCACAGAGGCGCAGCGGCGACAGACACCGCACGGGTTCGGATCCTGTTGGCCAACCGAGCCCAGCCGCCGCGAACGCGAGTCTCCGCAACACTGGCGCACGGTGCCACTTCTGAGGACCACGTCTGGCGAGGTCCGGCGGGGAACCACGGCCGCTCACCCTCTGAGAGCCTTGAAGCAGGAGAACGTCATGCTGGTGGGAACTCAGTGGCAGAAGGAATTTAGTGGCGGAAGGCTTTCGGGGAAAGTCGGGCAACTCGGCTCGGTACCGGGGCCGGGCCTGGGGTTGGGGGAGCAACCCCTGACCTGGTCGCCCGGGTCCGGCAAGGCCGGCCTGTTGCAAGCGGCCAGTGGCACGGCCCCGCGGCCCCCTCCCTCGGGATTCCGCAGGGCTCTGACCCGGCCTTTATCTCGGCGCGGTCAGCAGTCGTGGGGGCTTCAGGAAAGAAGACAAAGGCCCGGTGTCACTGCAGGCGGGGGCTCGGTTTCCTGACTCTCTGCTCACACTCACAGCCTTTAGCGTTGGCGGGGGGGAGATTTTTAAAAAATATGTGTCCAATTTCCTTCCCCCCCTCCCCGAAACAAAGAAAAAGCAAAAAGCGTATTCGCCTTTCCTCCTCGTCCACAGAGATGAAAGTTTCCTGGGATCCTGCCCTTTCCTTTTCTTTGCCTGCCTAGAGAAGGAATTTTCCTTCGGACATAGAGGAAAATCCCGGGAAAGGTTTTGTTTGATTCGGCTTGTTAGCATTATTACCAACAAAAGTCAGGCTGAGCTCCCAACTCGGAGAACCGGAGTTGGCCTCCCGGCGTGGCGGGGGCTCGGGTGGCCTCTGCCCTCTGCGCTCGGCATCGCTGGGGACGTTCAGGGTCTCCTGCGCTTCCTCGGCCCGCCCCGCGGGCGGGAGCACCCGGGGCTCACACGGGCCCAGTCATTTCTCCCGAATTTTGTTGAGAGCTGCCGGGGAGCGACCACCCCGCTCCCGCTGCTCTGCGCTTGCAGCGCCGCCACCACGCCGGCAAACGGGAGGCTCCGGCGGCCCAGGCCCCGGTCTTCGGAGCCACTGGCCCCACACGGCCCCCGCTCCCCACCCGCCGGCGGCGCCTCTGCTCGCCGCAGCTCGGCCCAACCCGCTTCCTGCGTTTGCCCCTCAGGTTTCCCGTTTCGCCACAAAGACCGAGGGGGGCCTCTCCCACAAGCTGACCTCCGCCACCTCCCGCCCTGTCGCTACCTACTGCTTTTCTGAAAAAAGGGGGGAAAACATTCAAACAGCGCCGCGTTCCACAGGGAGGCGCCTGAGGGCGGGAGGCGCCGGCCCAGGAGCCTGAGAGTGGCGGCTGCGCCTGGACTCAAGCGCCAGGCTGGGTGTCACTCCGCAGGTCAGCCGGGCCTTTGTCAGAGAAAACCTGGACTAACGGTGAAAATTGCCTTAGGAGAAGAGAGAGGGCGATTGGTGGAGCCCTGGGCTAGGCCCGCTGTCTGTGTCCCCAGGGCTTGGGTATTCACCGCCACGACAACAGGATGCCCTCTTGCTAAGGGCCAGGGGGCTGAGGCAGGGTAGACGCAATCGCCTGCGTTCCGACTTGGAAAGTGTTCCATGGTCTGGGCTCTTGGGGGCACAGGGGTGACTGTGGCCACTGGGCTAGAACGTCAGACCCTATGGGATTATAACCCAAGGCCTCCCTCCTTTCCTCCTTTCCTCCTTCCCTCCCTCCCTTCTTCCCCTCTTTCCCTCCCTTTCCTACCCTCCTTCTCTTCTTTCCTCCTTTTTTCGGTACCAGACGGAAAACCATATTGACCATCTACTACAAAATGGGCACTTTGTCATTAGAACCCTTAATTACTTTAATAACCCTGCGAGGTAGGTATAATTATTTCTATTTTATAGATGAGAAAACTGAAATTCAGAATGTGTGTTTTGCTCAAGGTCACACAGTTACTAAAGTAGGTTGCTGGGTTCTATACTAGTTCTTTCAGGCTGAGCGGGCCTTGCCCCATCCTGCACAGGCCACTTCCCTGGGCTGACACGGTCTCAGAACCACCTTATCAGAGCTTGTCAACAAGCTGGAGCCTGTGTAGCAAAAAGCAGGCACAGCAAAATGTTCTGGGGGAACAATCTGCACGCAGCTCAGTCCTGTGCTTCCTTCTCCTCTGGCTGGCTGCCCCTTTGCCCAGCTCCCCGAACATCAAACATTGGCCTGCAGGGCCTGTGCCACTCTGAGAGCCCAATGGGCAGTTGGGCTCAGTGCTTTCAGATCTCTCTATAAAACTTCCAAGGCTGTTTGCCCCACAGATAACTAGCTGACCCCTGGATGGCCCCTTCTCTTCTCAGGACCTCTGGTTCCTTAAATGTAAGCTAAGAGAGTTGGGGTCCATTCTTTTGTGACAGAATGGCCCCCTGTCTCAAGAAAGTAGAAAGCAGATAAGACTGCCTGGTTTCAGGAATCCTTAATTTCTTGTTGTCCCTAAGGCAGAACTGGGGCATGAAGGTTACGCCCAACCGCTCCATGCCTCTGGTCCCCACCACACAGGAGAGATGTGCTTTCTGGTCCCATCCTTTCCTATAGGTCCCACAGACCTACTCCAAGAAACAAAGCCAGGCCTATGGAGGTACCTGGACCAACAAGGCATGGTCACCACCAGCTTAGATCCACAGAGTGGGGCACTGCAGGGCTCCTGAGCCTGACCAAGCAGCTTCCTGGCCCTGACACCCTCCCTGGCCCAGCGGTTGTGGTGCACCAAGCCTCCATTAAGGGAAGAGCTTATTCATGGGCAGGCTGTCTTGGGTCTGACCCACTTTCCTGGCCCATCCTCTCCTGCTCCACTGACTGCAAGCAGCCCTGGTCTGCCCCTGATTTTTGCACACCGCTAGGGGGCTTTTAGAAACCTGAAGCTCCAGCCTCCTCTAGTGGGAGAGCCAGGCAAAGGGCTGGAGGGCACCTAACCTCAGGTGAAATGTCCTGAGCTTCATGCCCACCCAAACTGGGGATGTGGGGGCAGTGAACTCTTATGCAAAGGGAAAGCAGGCCCAGGACACCCTCTGGAGTAGAGAGCGAGGCTATCCCAGAAAACACCCTAGGTCCCCCCATTCCGCAGTTCCTTGGTGCATGTACTGCACTGGCAAGGATTTTTCCCGCACCCCCCCCCCCCCCAACAGGACACCTTAGCCCCTTCAACCCAAGAATTTTGTCTGGGCAGCCTTAGGGGGCAGGGATGACCAAGAATTTGTGTGTAAATGTGAGGAGGGGGATTCATATTGTCAGTGATGAGTGTGAGGATGTTTACATGCATACAAGCACATACACACTCCTCATTCAATACCATATGTAGCAACTCATTATCCAGGACATGCAGAAATTGGCAGGGTATTTGCATCAATCTCTAAGTTGTATTTATAGTATACCGTGACAAACGTAAATACGTACACCCACATGGTCCAGCCATCTAGAACAGACTATGCTAAGGTATAATTGCTATATATCAGGAACTCTCTTAAACACTTTTGCCCTCACTTAGGAAATTCCTTAAATCATCTTCTCTAATAGAAACTCAAAAGGGCAAAGAAGGAGAGGAGAGAAAGGAAATGAGAGATGAAGAAACTCAGCCATTGCCTCAAACTTTTAGCACTGGGGGAAATGACCAAACTATAGAGTTATGGAGAAACCCCTAGGGTTGGAATTAGAGACAGATGTCTTCCTGTGGGCATCCATTGGGAAGTGGGGTATAATCTGTCTCCCTTCTCTGTGTGGGATCTCTCCTCCAATTCCTGTGTAGAGCAGGACTCCCTCACCGATTCTTTCATTTCATCCTCCATACTTGATGAAACTGCCACTCAGCTTTGGGTGTCTCTTGCCTTTCAGCTCTTGGGGACAGACAGAGGCTGTCCTCCAGTGCTGGCCTAGGCCAACTTCCCCTATTTCCCTGAAGCCTCTGCCCTGGAGACTTTCTTCTTTTGCTTTCTCTGCTTGGGATAGCAGTTAGGGGGTGCCAAGGACCAACCCTGGAACAGATAGCCTCAACCAGCTGAAGCAAAGGCTGTATATGTATTGTTTGTTATCATTCAGCAAGCCAGGATTATATACCAAGAACATAAGTGCACACATTACCAATGACTTATGAACACAACACACACTGTGGTACCAGTAAGCACTCCTTCAGTATTAGGCATTTCATTATTACAATGCCCAAAATATATGCTCTCTCCGAAGGCGAATGACAGACATACACACCTCCCATCCTGTCGCCAGGACACGACTTACACTGTACACACATATTTGCAGCAGGCATAGACTACACAACCGCCCATGGGATATATGTTCACACCCCAGAAAGCACAAACATACACACAGCAGTCCACTTTCTTTTTTGCAACTCCTCTTAACCAGACAATGGTGCAGTGGTTCATTAGAAGCACCCAGATACTAGGCCTGACCAGTCTCTTGGGCTTCCCACCCCAGCTGAACCTCCCTCTCCAGCCTGCTCCTTCTGGCTCCCTGGCATTCGCAGGCTCCAGTGGAGGTCGCAAGGTGATGCTTCTCAGAACAGCCGCAGCTTCATCTTCCACCTTCCAGTCTCCCTAGGGATGCCCAAGGGAGGAAAGGTGTCCTGAGTCAGAGCCACTTCCCCTTGGGCCCAACTACACGTAACAGGGATCCCACTATGATGATCCCATAGCATGACCACCAGTATAGGCTGTAGTGGGAGGCCTGCAGCCATGGTTCCTCTCACCGCTGGTCAGCCTGGACCTGTGGCCCCTGCTGTCCAGGCCCAGAGTGGGGGCAGTGAGGGACACATGGCTGGAGTGGGGTCCAGCCCAAGCTGCACCTCGGTGGAGGGGAGAGCTGGCTGATACCTGTCATCTCATCAGCACATTGAAGGCCACCACCCCTAAGACCCCTTGAGCTCCCGGGGCTGTCATACGGTCAAATGCCCGTGTGCCTCTGAGGAAGCACTGGTCTGAATTCGTTATTGGAAGAGTCAAAGAAGGAAACAAAACAAAACAAAACAAAACAGATTTTTACAGCCACGCAGTATGTTCATTCCTCTCTGATATTCCTAAATCTCTTACACATATCTCAAGGTAAATGAATTCTGATTATTAAAAATAATAAGGCAATCAATGTAAGTTGCTCCTTACATTTGTATAGAGGTTTGCAGCCTACAGAGCATTTCCCCAAACAAGATTTTTATCTATTTAGAATAAACTCTTCTGGTTATTATATTTGTCTGGAAAAATAGAAACGTATGAGTTCAATATAATGAACACACAGTCCATACACCTAGTACGACTGTGTAAGAGGTAAAATACAAACTTGAATAGGTGCAAAAATTGAACAAATCCTACCTACACTCATGCCTTGTGAACGAACGACGACTGATAAAGTCTCTTTGATGACGTTAGACAGCCACTACAGACCAGCGATGACACAGAAAACAAACAATCCCCCGGAAAACAGAGCAGCAGCAACAACCACAAATGCCCTCCACTCGGGCTGCCCTCAACCCTTATTTATCTGAAAAAGGATAAAACTCGGCTGGAAATCTCCCTCTTTTAACCAGCTGCTGAACAAACTTAGGCGAGGCAGAAATAATATAAGTCCGTGTTAAAAGAAAGAACAAAAAATTTATTTTGGAATTGACAAGACGATAACAACAAACAAACAAAACAACAAAAGTGCTCTAGTTCTTTCTAGAAAATTTGGTCCTCCAAACAACACACTACAGAACAACCAGGTCTAGGGTTTTTGGGCCAGCCGGCTCCGGGCCACAAGCCCGCCTGGTCCAACTGCTGCCAGGTTTCACATTTCTCCTGCCCAAGGTGGGAGAAGCAAGACGTTTGCAAAAACAAAAATCAGAAAGAGAACGAGCCGTCTCTGCACAGTGTCCACCGGGCAGTCAGTGATCTCCGGGCACTCTGGGCTTGCATTGGAAGATCCGGGGAAATTTGTTTTTGATTTGTTTGTTTTTAGACAGATAGAGGGGGAAACCCCCCAATTCGTAAAGGAAACCAACTTTTACTGAGCATATTCTCCTACCTCTCTGAACATAGCTTTTTGAAGGCCCGGCAGGAATTCTGCTTCAAATCTCCTGGAAGAGATTTTCATGTTTTACTTTAGCAAACTCCAAGGCCACCATACTTCACCGGTTTTCCCGGTTAGTTTTTTTTTCTTAAAAAATATTTTTAAATGTTATTTAAAACAGCCCTCCCGATCTTTTGGGAGAAACATTAGCTAGCCTCCGCGGGCCTGGAGGTGCCCGAAGCGCCGAGACGGAGAGCGGAGGACACGCAGCCTGTCTCGGAGCGGGGATGTGCTGTAAACCCCAGCGCAGGCCGCCGAGCGAGGCAGCCGGGCTCCCCGCTCGGGCCCAACCCCCCGCCCCATCCAGTGGGCCCCGGCAAGCGGCTTCTGAACCGCTTCAAGAGGTTACGTGGAGCAAACACACGTTCGTCCTTTTCTCGGGCGGCGCGGGTCTCGTTGCCCGCCCGGACCGGCGCTTCCAGCCACGGATTGAGCGGCTGCCGGGCGGGGAAAGCCGAGCGCGAGCGCACCGACCTGTGTGAGAAGGCCAAGAGGTCTGCACCGCCGACGCCCGGCTGCACCTCGGCCCCGGCACTTCCTCTCCGCTCTGAATTTTGGCATGGGGTGTCCAGCCCGGACGCTGGGACACCGGGAGGAGACGAGGCCTGCAGAAGGCGCGCGGAGAGGCGGCCAGGAGGCTGGGGGAGCGAGAGGGCAGAGAGGGCAGGGAGGCGAGCAACAAGAGGAGAAGCGGAGGAGACAAAAGAGGGGCGAGAGGAGCTGAGGGGAGCGAGGAGGCGCAGAGGGCCTTGGACGCTGGCTCAGAAGATGGCCCCAGAGGGCGCGTGGTCCGGCCGGCCGGCGGCGGTGGCTGAGGCTAAGGCCGGCGTCGCACGTCCCTGCATCCTCAAAGCCGGCGTGCGCTGGGCTCTCAGAGATCGAGGCGCGAGTGCAGCGCGCCGGTCTTGCTGTCGTGGTCCCAGTAAGAGCAATGCATCATGGCGAGCTCGGGCTGCCGGGCGCAGGCGAACTGCAGGCCCGGTGCGTTGGTGGGCGCGGGCGCCGGGGGCGCGGCGGTAGCCGGGCTGGCTGGGCTGAGCTGGCCCGGGGGCGGTGCGGCGGCCCCGTGGTGCGGCGGGGCTGGCGGGGGTGCGGCGGCCGCGTGCAGATGGTGTGCGTGCGGGTGTGAGTGGGGGTGCGGCGGCGGCGGGGGCGCGGCCGGCGGGCCTCCCAGGCCGTTGTACGAGTTCACCACACCGGGAGGCAGCGCCATGCTCTGCACGCGTGAGTACGGCCCATACGAGGCGCCCGGGCCACCCAGCCCCTTGACCACCGCGGCCGCGCCTGGGCTGCCCGGGCCCGCGGCGGCAGCGGCCGCCGCCGCCGCCGCAGCAGCCGCCGCCATCTGGCAGGAGGCGTAGGGCATGGGTGAGGGCGGCTGCGGTAGCGGCCAGGAGTTGTTGAGGAAGCCGGACTGCAGGTACTTGGGGGGCGCCAGGTAGCCATAGCCGTCGGCCCCCGCTCCCGCTACGCCGCAGCCGCCCGCGGCGCCTCCGGCCCCGAAGAGCCCCTTGCCCGGCTGGAAGTGCGCGGGCGGCGGCCGGAAGGGCCGCTTCATGCGGCGGCGGCGCCGGTAGTTGCCCTTCTCGAACATGTCCTCGCAGGCCGGGTCCAGCGTCCAGTAGTTGCCCTTGCGCTCGCCGCCGCCCTCGCGCGGCACCTTGATGAAGCACTCGTTGAGGCTGAGATTGTGGCGGATGCTATTCTGCCAGCCCTTCTTGTTCTTCTCGTAGAACGGGAACTTGGCGATAATGTATTGGTAGATGCCGGACAGAGTGAGCCTTTTCTCCGCGCTCTCGCGGATCGCCATGGCGATGAGCGCCACGTACGAGTACGGGGGCTTCTGCGCCGGGTCGGGCTTCTCCGGGGCTGTCCCGGCGCCGCCGCCTCCTCCCTTGCCGGGGCTCGGCGGCGGCGGCGCCTCGGGCTCCTTGGCTGCGCGGCCGGTCTCCGGCGCCAGCAGGGCCCCTGCGGCGTCCTCGGGCTCGGGGTAGCTGGCCATCATGACAAAGCCGGCGCGCCGCGGCCAGGCAGCCCCTGCTGTTTTCCCTTGGCGCTGGGGCGGCAGAGTCCGGGCGCACAAGTCTGCTCACGGCCGAGTCTCAAACTTCTGGAGACTGCCGATGCCGCCCGCGCTCGCTCGCTGGCGGCCTCTCGCTCCGCTCCTCTCCTCTTTCCCTTCCCCTAGGGAGCGGCCGGCGGGAGTGGAGCTCAGCCTCTGGCCATGGGGAGTCCGCCCAGCAGAGAGGGGCTCCGGCCCCGCCGCCCCACCCCGCCCAGGCCAGTCCCCGCCTCGGTGGGTTTTCTTTCCGCGCTCTTCCCCTCCCCCCACCCTCCGGTTTCCCGAGGCACGACCCGCGTCTCTGGCGGAGCTGCCTTCTGGAGTCCCTAGTGCGCCAGGAGCCTCGCTCAGTTCTGATTCGTATGGGCTCCGCCGAGTTCCGCTTGCGTCAGGCGCCTTCGCCCCTATAGCGGGGCGGCCAGTCGCGCACGGGCGAGTTCATCTCCAAGTCACTTTTTGTAAACGCCCCGCACAGCCCGGACCGGCCTGCCCCTCCCAGCGAGCTGAGGGGGCCCGGCGGACGACCGGGCTCACGCTCTCTCAAAGCCCTTGCAATCCGCGGGTGCTCGCTCTGCGGACTGGGCCGGGAGATGCCGAGGGCCCCGGCGAGGTCCGTCCTCACTCGGCCAGTGCCCAGGGAGCTCGGGCCCTAGCGAGGAGAGGCGCGCCAAGCCTCCTCGCGGCTTTCAGGTGAAAGAAAACGACTCCCCTGCTCTGCCCTTCGCTGCTGTCTTGGGGCTAAACTTCTGGCTTGGGGCTGGGGGAGGGGCGGGACGGCGAGGGGGCCGGACCGCGGTGGGGTGGAGAGAGCTGCGCGATGGCTTTGGGAAAATCAGCCCAGAAACGCGTGTCACTGAACCAAGAAACCTCGGCCTGGCCTAGCCTGTCCGTCGCGCTTCCAGAGTGGCTGGGCCGGATGGGGCTGGGGAGACGATAGGGGAAGAGGCGCCCAGGAGCTCGGCCTGAAGCCCCTCTGCCCTTCCTTGCGCTGCCCCTGGACCTAGGGACCAGACCACCTCCTCAGAATTCGCGTTGTAATCCTACGACTTGGATGTGTGCTTTAACGACAAATAGAACCCACTCCAGTCCTGCTCCAACACGGGCGCGAATGTTGCTGTGGGGCTTTGGGGGAACTTTATTTGTATGTGCACCGGTATCACATGTAGAAATCATGGGGAGGGTCTGTCCTTGAGACACGTGAGATACCAGCTGCCCAGGTGCACACGTGCTGGTGCAAAAACATAGGTATGCACACGTACAAGGTGAGATTTTTATTTACGGGGTAAAACATATATAGTTACAGATATGTAATGGTACATGTGTGTCACCTGTCAGTTAATGTGGTTCAGGGATGAGCATCTTCTTTCTTTATCCTCCCTCTCCACTCTCCTCCCCTCTCTCCTTTCTTCCTTCTTCCCTTTCCCTCTTTCTTTGTCAATATTCTGTCACAGACTGGGAAGAAAAACAAGAGGCTGTGAGGGAGGCATTTGTTCAAATCTCTCTCCTGACAAGACATTTGCTCCGATCTTTCTCCAGGGCTGAGGGGTGAGTGCTTGCCTACCTTCAGTAGAAGTCTGAATGGTGCCCAGTCACACCTGCATGCCGGGAGATTGTCTCAGGGGAAATTAATGCTGGCAGGAAAGGCAGCTGTGCTTTTTAACAGTTAACTTAGCCTTAACAAAAGGTCTGCAACTGTAAAGTGTGAGAGAGATGTCTGTCCGGTGTTTTGAATCCTCATGCCCCAAACTGCTTGGTACTGAATGGGGCCAGGATACTTGGGGGAGGAAGGTGGACTGCATGGGTGCCATGCAGGGGTGTGTCCTATGTCTGGATTGGCATGGCTTGAGTGGCCGCCCCAATGCTCATTACTACCACTTCTTCCTAGGCTGCCTGAGGAAGCCTGAAGAGCCCTTAGTGGCCTATGGGCCCAGCACCCACGGCCACCTGCAAGTGTTGCCTGCTTCCCACGCAGCTCTCTGATCTACATTCTGAGATTAAAGGAAAGGAGAACAGGGTGATGGGGCTCTTTGGAATTCAGCATCTTGAAAATGATTCCAGAGAGGTCAGCAGGGCAGTCTGGTCTGACCATCACAGTAAGAGAGAACAGGGCTCTCCTAAACTCACCTCAGTAAATACCCTCCTCTACCCACCATTGAAAATATCTAAGTAGCTTGATTGTTTTCTCCCTCTGCTCCCAATATACACCGGGGTAAGCAGCACCTCTTCAAAACCTCTGTGGCTGTCTCCTGAGCAGGAGTGCAGGTGTTTTTCTTCTTTCTCACACCCATCCATGCCCAGGCTAGGGGTGGAAGTGGTGTGTGTGAGGTTTGGGGCTGCTGCAGATTGACCCTAGCGCCCATCCTCCCCCTCCGCCCGGGAAGGGGAAAAAAAAACAGCTGGGTCTGGCCCCAACCTGTGTGTGTGTGTGTGTGTGTGTGTGCTCTCTCCTCTCCTCTTTTTTTCTGACCACCCAGGCTGGCTCTCTGTCTCTCTCACCCTCACAGGCATTTCCGCTGCTGGCCTGCAGCAGCCAGGTGTAACAGCATTGTTTTGTGTGTCATCACTTCCCTGAATTCCAAACTCGGCTCCCTTTTCAGCCTTTAAAGAGTGTGTGAGTGTGTGTGTGTGTGTGTGTGTGTGTGCGCGCGCGCGCGCGCGCGTGTGTAGGGAGTGGGGGTAAAGGAAGGAGTTCCTCTAAAGGATTTTCTGAGTGGACAGAAGAGGAGTCCTGCTACTTTCAGGTATTGATCTCTCCAGGAAGCGGTGGGGCGCGCCTTGGTTTACTTCTCAACCCTCTAGGGCGGGCTGGGTAGGGCCCCGCTTCCTGGCGAGGTGGGGATCCCGTCCGGCAGGCAGACCGCGTCGAGGCTTGTGTGTGTGGGGGCATCCTCTTTCCCCGTGGCACTGCGGCCACGCCGAGCCCCAGCTCGGTGACCTCCGGGCGGTGCCCACCTCCGAGGGCCGGGCGGAGCTCCTAGCCTCTCCGCCCGGGTTTCCCGGGGCCTGCAGTTGCAGCTCAGGAGCAGCCCGTGCCTTCTGCCGGTCCTCTCGCGTGGGCGCCGCGGGCTGACGTGGTGCCGGAGTCCCGCGGCCCCGGCGCGGCCCCGCTCCTGTGCCTGCCCCGCACCCGCGAGGCCCCGACAGCCGCCGCGAGCAATTCACTCGGCCCTGAGGGAGGAGTAGAGGGAGACACTTCTCTTCTTACCGCCGGGAATCCTTCAGCAGCCGCGGAAGCGCCCGCGTCTCTCGGGATCCCGGCGGCCGGGTCCTGCCAGGTGAGCTGCCCAGCGGCCCCGATGCAGGCAGCGCTTCCCGGGCACGACTCGCCTGGCCCCGCGTCGCCGGCTGCTCGAACCAGGTGCCGAGGTGCCCTTTCCTGGCGGGGCCCTGAAACACCCACGGGCTTCCCGCACTGCGCGAGAACAGAGGAACTGAGCCTGCTGCAGCCCTCTCCGTGTGGGTACTGCCTCTGCGGCGCGCGCGGCGGGAAAAGGGAAGCCTGGATGCGTTCCTTAGCACATCCCTACACAACTGCACACCTCAACTGTCAGCACTACTCCCAGCTCCTCCTACACCCCCATGGACTCCAGGTCCATTCCTCCATCCACTTCTCTCCAGTCAAGCCTGTATCCCCTGCACTGCCCTCACACACTCACCTGTTAGGCATACTAGTTCAGATACTGCACATTTTTGTGGAAAATGGGTCACTCTGATGCCTGGACTTTAAGCCTCTTTACACACTCAGGCATTCAGCTATCTCAAGACACAGACTGACCTCTTCTCTGCGATCTGACTCCCAGAAGCCTGTTGATTCTTCGATATCTTTGGCCCAGGGTTAGGGTGATTGGGCTGCCACCTGGATGTTCCTTGGCCAGGTTGCTGCTCAGTTCTTTGCAAAACTCAGGTGCATATCCCGAGACACTTGAATACACACAGGCCGTTCACACAGGCTTCCTCTCTGTTTCATAGCTGAACTCCCTGCCACTCTGACAGGCTGCAGCCTGAGTGGGGGCTTGGTTCTTCTGCACATGCCCACACAGCCCCAGGCCCCAGGCCAGCTGGCATTATTCTTCTGCCTGGTTGGGATTAGCAGAGACACTTACCCAAGTATGTGCTTGGGAGAAAGAGTGAGAGAATAGGGAAGTGGAGAAGGAGAGAGAGAGAGAAAGAGGGGAGAAGCTACTACCCATTCTGGGGAAAAACTCAGATGAGAGCTGTTTCCAGTTGGTATCTTAGTGAATCCTACCGCCCACACCCTGTGGGTGGGCTGGGCTGGGAGTAGTAGGCTAGAGTTCTGGGCTCCTTGCCTCACTGATGTTGCCCCTCAAGTTCACTATCACCTCTTTGCCCCAAGGAGTGTGTGTCCTACCCTTTACCAGGCAGACTGCAGGGCAGTTGTAGGCATTTCTCCTGGTTGAGCCTAACTCAGGGAGAAAAGGCAGGGGGGCTGGTTCCTGGATTGTGGGACCTTCCCTCTCCAAAGACTTTTGGGATGCTCTCAGAAAGACAATCCTAGGGTGACAGGAACTGCTGACCAGCTTTGGTATCTTGTGGCCATGACTCCCATGACCCAAAGCCATTTTCTGTGCCGCCCCCCCCATGCTTGAAAGTGTGATGTGTTGTTGTTTAAAGTTGCCTTGTTGCCTTTCTCCACACCCAGACTGTAAGTCTTGATGGGTAGAGATTCTGTCCTCCACTTGTCACTCAGTGCTTCCCACCAGGATTGACTTAATGCATTCTAATGGCATTGGAAAATGCCTCCACTCCACAGATAGAATTGAGAGATGCCCCTTTCCTTGTCATAAAGCTGGAATTTCCAAGAAAGGGATTGCAGGTAGGGAAGAGTAGCCAGACCATGGAGAGCCAGCTCAGGATCTGAGAGTCCCCAGGCATTTGGGATGATCTTCTCATTAAGGCTGAACAGCCATGATGCTGAACCTTAGGCAAGGACACAGGTCACCTTCCTCATGCTGAGGGCCTGTGTGAGACACTAATTTTACTAGAAATAGAGTGGTCTTTGCATCTGCAACAGCCAGCTTATCAGGTAAGGCCTGCTGTCTGGAGCCCCAAGAGGGCCCATGAGGGGGTGGCCGAAAGAGCCCTTCCTCTTGGTCCTCCTTCCCCGCTCAAGTTTCTCTCCATGAATGGACACCGTGTAAAGGGCCTCCGTGCAGGAGGGCAGTTTTAGATGCCTATCTTTGGTGAAGTCCAAAGGAAGGGGAAGAGAAGGGCGGGGTTTTGTGTTTTGTACTCCTGGCCTTCTGAAGATTTCCCTCATGCCAAAATGGTGTGTGTGTGTGTGTGTGTGTGTATGTGTGTGTGTGCTGTATAACTTGCATATGTAAACAATATGCATCTCAAGTGTACAGCTTGATGTGTTTTTATATACAGTACACCATGTAACCACTGCCCTGATCAAGATATGGACTGTTAGGGCACCTGGGTGCCTCAGTCACTTGAACATCTGACTCTTGGTTTCCGCTCAGGTCACGATCTCAGGGTGGTGAGATCAAGCTCTGAAGTTGGGCTTCACACTCAGCAGGGAGTCTGCCTGAGATTCTCTCTCTCCATCTCGCTCTGCCCCTCCCCACTGCACTCTTTCTCTCTTTCTTTAAAATAAATAAATCTTTTAAAAAATATAGGGAATGTTAACATTTTTTCACCTCAGAAGGTCCCCTTCTTTTTTCCTCTTCAATACCCACTCCCAAGAATAACCGTATTCTGATTTCTATCACCGTAGATTAACTTTGCCTGTATGTAAATGGGGCATGCAACATGTACTCTTTTGCGTCTGGTTTCTTCTGCATAACATATTTTTGATATCCATTCATCTTGTTGCATACATCAGACATTAATTTCTCTTTATTGCTGTATAATATTCCATAATTTGCTTATCTGCTCGCCCATTAATGGACATTGGTGTTGTTTCCAGGTATGATGTATCAGAAATAAAGCTGCTGTCAATATTTTTGTACATGTCTTTTTGTGAAGGGCATTTTATTATTCTTGAGTGAATACCTAGGAGAATAGGCATATGTTTAGTTTTAGAAGATATTGCCCAACGGTTTTCCAAAGTAGAACAAACCACAGCACTGTACAGGCAGACAGACAGACAGACTGTAACAGGGCCTTTTCTTTATAGATAACATTCTCTAAAGACCACTGTGTACCTCCAGCTATTATCATCAGCATCATTATAAAGGAATAAAATAGATACCCTTTATTAAGCATTTATTTTGAGCCAGGAAATTTACATGCATGCTCTCATTTCATTTTTATGACAAATCCAAGGTGTTGGTACTATTCCCATTTTGCAGATGAAGAAACTGAGGTGCAGGAAGTTAAGTAACTTGCCAAAGGCCTCCAGTCAATAAATGGCAGCTTGACTCTGGAGCCCTGCATTCTGAGCCCTTGAGCCCTGAGCCTCTATTTGCTGGTGCAAGGTCAGGAAGTCCTTCCTTCCATCTGACCAAATCTAGCTGTTATTTGTGAGATCCATTTCCTATAACCTCTGGTCTTCCCCATGTACATTGTCACACCCAGGCCTGAGATCTATGTACACACACATGCACACAGTCTTTCTCATAGCCACACACACTCACTGTGAACAAGGGCATGTGGGCCAATTCAGTGAAAAACACCAAGCCCTGGGCTCAGCAACCTAATGGTGTGCCTCTTAGGTTAGGGAATTTGCAGAAGATTGGCCCAGGGACAGTTCTGCTTCTGGATGGTACAGAGCAGAATTCAGAGGCCGTCCTTCTGAGAAGAGATGGGCATTTGGTCCTCCTCCCAAATGCTGAGCTAAGCCCATGACCATGAACCTTTAGGGGCTTTAGCCTGGGTATCTCTCCATCTGCAGGGTTTGTCCAGGAATGTTCATCTTCTAGAAGGAGATGAAAACCTGGGGATGTTGCACCTTGCCTGGGAAAGTGTGAAGTAGGGAGGCAGAATTGTGTGGTCTGAGTTGGGAGAAAGCATGAAGTCTGGAGAACTGCACTTCTGGCGAGAGGATTTGACCCGGCCCTGCAGGCAATGGTCACTTGAAGGAGAGCCAACAGCCTTCTTGTGGTCCTAAGGACGTTGTTCCCAAGTATCCAAGCCCCTGGGCTTGAGTAAGAGGAGTGTGCTGGCCCTGTGGGTGGAGGCGAGATATGGGCACTACACTGTGCAGCTGGCTCCCCCTCAGGCTCCTTTTTAGACTAATTGAGGGCTTGCTGGGCTCTGGGTTTGTAATTGGGGGTAATTGCTGACAGGCTGCTGTGGTGGTACAAGCAGGCTTTTGTTGGGGAAACAGTGGTCAGGATTTTGGTGCTTTGAGTGGGAACAGTCCAGCGTTCTGGTGTGCTCTGTTCCAGGTACTTCTTGGTACCAAGCCTTTTGCTAGGAGGCAACATTTCTGAGGAATGGGGACTGGTAGCCTGTTTGAACAGGAAGGGGCCCACTCATTTAGGTGACGGGAACTGAGGTCCGGAAATATACAAGGTCTGCTTAAGGCCATAGAGGTAGTGCAGATGGAAGGGAGGTCCTGGTACTATAATTGATGCAAAACCCCCACAGGCTGGGAGGCACCATGGTGGAGTGGTTAACACAGACCTCTGCCCCAATTCTTCTGGATATCAGCCTGGAAAATTGTGGAAACTTGCTGAGTTTTAGAATTTTATCATTTTTAATTTTTTAAAAAAGATTTTATTTATTTGAGAGAGAGAGCACGTGCACATGAGTGGGGGGAGGGGCAGAGGGAGAAGAAAAGGGAGAAGCAGACTCTCCACTGAGCAGGAAGCCCTACATTGGGCTCCATCCCAGGACCCTGAGACCATGACCTGAGCTGAGGGCAGATGCTTAACCAACTGAGCCACCCAGGTGCCCCCAATTTTATCATTTTTAATTAGGCAATATAGTCACACATACCAAAATTTAAAAATATAGAAGGCTTACAGGGAAAAGTCTCCCTTCCACCCCTGTCCCCAGGTCACCCATTTCACAGGTAGCCAGTGACTCTGGTTTTACGTATATCTTTCCAGACATATTTTATGCATATTCGAACACATGCGCATACACTCTCCTGCCCTCCTTCACCTTTTGCACATGGCGGCATGGAATGCACAGTGTTCTATACCTTAGAAATCTTTCCACATCAATGCATTTTTTTAGAGCATTAGACTTTAGAGTATTAGGTTTCTTCCAATCTTTTGCCTTTTTTTTTTTAAGATTTATTTATTTATTTTAGAGAGAGAGCTTGTGCAAGCAGGGGGAGGCGGAGGGGCAGAGAGAGAGGGAGAGAGAGGCAAAGAAGTAGACTCCCTGCTGAGCATGGAGCCCCCATGCAGACTCAATCCCAGGACCCTGAGATCATGACCTGAGCTAAAGCCAAGAGTCAGAGGCTTAACTGACTGAGCCAGCCAGGCACCAATCTTTTGCTTTTATAAACAATACTGTAATGTATAATTTTGTATACATCTAATTTTGTAGCTATGTGCATATAGCTGTAAAAAAAATTCTACAAGTAAAGAGTTAGGTCAAAGGGTGTCAAAGGGTGTGTGCATTCGTAACTTTGGGATATTACCAATTACCCTTCTTATTAATGGAACTGCTGTATACTCCCATAAGAAGTGTATGGGATTCCTGTTTCTCCACAGCCTCACTAATACACATCTTTCTTTTTAAGAAATAAATCTTACATATATAGTTGAGGACCCTCCTGTACCTTTCCTTGATTCCTCTCTGCCCCACCCTCTCCTGAGGTGATCACCAGGTAAACTTGGTACTTAATAATCCCGTAACTGTTTTTATACTTATACTATATGTGTATTCACTTCTAGGCAATACTTAGTATTGTTCTGTGTTTCAAACTTTATATAAATGGTATCCTGCTGTTGTAGAAAGACACGTGCTTGCTGTTTCATTCAACCTTATGTTTGTGAAAAGTTCCTAGTTGATACACAAAGACAAGCTCCATTCATTTTCACCATGCACCCTTCCATTGTGTGCACACACCACCGTTTATTTATCCACGTTCCCGTTGAGGGACGGTTGGGTTATTTACTATTCTTTACTCTGTTACCAGTAGTCCTTCTATGAACATTCTTCTCTATGTCTGCTAGTGCTCATGTGCTGCAGTTACTGAAAGATGGGACCGCTGGATCAAAGGGCACAGACATCTTCAAACGTTACTAGCTATTGTTGAACAGCTTCTTCATCTGTAAATCAGAGAGAGTGATGCCTGTACCCTGGGAAGTCAGTGTCAATGAGTGAGATGGTAGAGTTGGAGAGAATCTGGGTTTGGATTTCAGAAGATCTAGACTTAAATCCTGGCTCTGTGATTTATTTGCTGTGTGACTTTGGGCCTGTTATTTAGCCTCCCTGTGCTTCAGTTTCCTCATCTGCAAAACAGTAATGATAGTATCTAGGTCACAGGGTTCCTGAGAAGACTAAATAGGATTCGGTGTGAAAAGTAACACAGGGTCTGACAGAGGAGGCACTAAAAAATCTCAGCAATTATCATTATTATTATATTTATTTTTTATTAAGTAAACTCCACCCCTGGTATGGGCATCAAACTCACGACCCCAAGATCAAGAGTGACATGCTTGGGGTACCTGGGTGGCTCAGTCGGTTAAGCTTCTGCCTTTGGCTCAGGTCATGATCCTAGGGTCTTGGGATGGAGCCCTGCTCAGTGGGGAGCCTGCTTCTTCCTCTCCCTCTACCACAACCTCCTGCTTGTGTGCCCTCTCTCTCTGCCAAATAGGTAAATAAAATCTTAAAAAAAAAAAAAGTTGCCTGCTCTACTGACTGAGCCAGCCAGGTGCCCCAGTGATGATGATGATGATGATGTCTTTGATCTCTTTGTTTAACTTGTTATTATGGTAGATTTCAAACCTAAAAAATAGGAGAGAGGATAGTACAATGAACCCTCATTTGCTTTCCTCTATGTCTCTACTCTCTTCTTCACCCATCCTTGATGAGATTCTTTTGAAGCGAATCCCAGAGATCCCATCTATTACTTCACTCATAAATATATAAATTTATATTCCTAAAATATGAGCACTTAAAAGCATAGCTACTATACCATCACCATACCTAAAAATTGAGAGGGATTTTTTTAGTATAGCAAATTCACAGTTAACATTCAAATATTCTTCATATATTCAAATATTCTTCTCAATAATCTCAAAAGGATTTTACCCCTGGTTTGTTTGAGTCAGGATCCAGACAAGATCCATACATTACATTTGGTTAATATATCTCTAGTGTCTTTTAATCTATAGCTATCTCCCCTCTCTCTTTTTCATCCTTGCAATATGTCTCTTAACAATAGTGGGGCATTTGTCCTCCAGAGTTTCTCCCAGCCTGGATTTTGCTAATTTCATCCCTGTGGCATCTTCTAGCATGCTCGCCTGTCCTCTATTTCCAGTGCATTGTGGATCTAGAGGCTTTGTTAGGTCAAGTTTGATATTTTGGCAAGAACACTTCACTAACAGTGTTCTGTAGTTCCATCAGGGGACACCAATGCCTGTTTTTTTTTTTTTTTCTCTTTTGGATTTTAACAGCCATTGATGACCACTGTTTAGAGCCATTATTCATTAGAGTTCATTAGCAGAATGGTGATATCCTAATTCTGTCGTTTCTTCTTTATTGATTAGCTGGACTATTCCATGAAGAGAAACTTCTCCTTATCAACCATTTGCCTTCCCTGACGTAGAGTCCTTCAAGGACAGGCAGGGTGAATAATAGAGTCTTCTTATATTTGATGACAGTGACAGTGGGACTGTAAGTGATCATTTAGCACACGGCTGGTTTTGTGGGTCCTGAAAGATGTTAGGCAGTGTCTTCCATTCAAAAGCAGAAAGGAAGAAAAGAAAAAAGAAGTGAACGAATGCACCCTAATCACATCATTTGTTTCTTCACACACATTTGTTGGACCCTTTTCTATGCAGTGGCTCTTTCGGGCGTGGGGATGCTGAGAGGAGTAATGCATGATTTCTGCCCATGGGGAGCTCCAGGTGACAAGCGCTCAGCCTGAACACAGCTCCCCCAAACCAAGACACAGGCGCCATGGGATGGAAAATGAAAAAAGGCAGGAGTTCTGGCTGGATAATCTGGGAAGGCCGGATGGGTAAAGGTCAGGTCCCCCAGGAGAGGCCATAGTAGGGCTGAGCTGCCTGGCGATGCCACTGCAGCTGCAGGGCCAGAGGACAGCATGGTACTGCTCTAAACAAGGGATGCTTTCAGCCGCGTACCTGTCATCTGCCCGGGGAAATGCCAAGTGCTCTGGCAGGTATAAGAAACAACCTTATTTCCACCCTTGAACGGTTTTCTTCAGTCTGATTGGGAAGAAGAAACACACATTTGACCCACAACAGATCGGCAAGCACTGGGTGTAATTCAACACGTTTTTGGATGTTTATTGTCGACTCCAGAAGCCGGCTCCGAAGGTGAGCTGGATATGACCCCTACCTCCAACAGGCCGTTTGATCATCTCAGCAGCTTCGTGTTCTCGGTGCTCTGTACACCCCTCCTCTCACCCCAAACTAGAGGTGTGTCCTTAGTCATGTGGGCCCTCCGGCTGCCCTACTAGGGCATGGTAGTGGTGACTTGCCTATCTGCATCTCCTCAGCTGCTTGCTGTTCACCCTTCAGGTTGGGTCATCACCTCTTGGAGGTCTTCCCTGGCTCGTTCCCCTACATCAGCGGGCGGCGTTGGGGGTTAGAGCTCCCATGGCACTTTGTGCTTCCTTGATCGCAGCAATTATTACCCTCTTTTGTAATTTATTTACTGATATATATATATTTTTCTTTTTTTTTCTTTTTAAAGTAGGCTCCACGCTCAGTGTGGAGCCCAACACAGGGCTTGAACTCACGACCCTGAGATCAAGACCTGAGCTGAGATCAAGAGTTGGAGGCTTAACCAGCTGAGTCGCCCAGGCACCCTATATGTATATATGTTTTAATTGATTTTTTCCGTCTTCTGCTAGACTGTAAACTCCCTGAGGGCAGTGGTTATGTTCTTAATATCTTTGAATACTTAGTGCCTGATGTATCTGTGTGTCTGGCAGAAAATGTTAAATGAGTGTCTGTAATACCATACTTAGTGCTTCTTTCTTTCAGGTGAAGATTAGTCTGAGAAAAGATTAGATATTCAAATGTTGTAAGTCATTGACACTTCAGTATGAATTGCTCCAGGATTTAATTATAGTTTTGTAAGAGGTAGAAACTGGGAGTGGGAAGGAATCTAGGACAAGTGTCACGGGTCCAAATGTACGTGTTCGATGATAGTGAGGAGTCAGCATAAAGAGGAGGGGAATTCAGGATAGGAGAGGGTCCTGGAAGTCTCTAGGGCAAAGGCAGTCAGCAGCCTCCATAGGCTCTTGAGTGTGGGAAGTAAGGCACAGCGTCCGGGTGTGCCAGGCCTGACGGCGCGCTGGGGTGCAGGTCGCTGACCAAGCGCAGCGCGTCCCATCGGGCCGGAAACGGGGCTCGTCCGAGTGTGGGGGGCTTCCTCGCTTTGTACCGCGCCACTTCCCCCGCCGGAAGCGGCGGCCGGCGTTCGGAGCGGGGCGGGTGTTATCTTTCCCCGCGGCGCGCAGGAAGGCCGCAGGAGCCCGAGCCCAGCACGCAGCACTTTACCATCCAGGCCTGGCGCCTGGGCAACAGGGCGCAGGAGCGCACAACGCGCACACCGTGCACAAGGGGCGGCCCGGACGGGCTAGGGGTTCTGCACTGCGGTCGCCTCGTCATCACCCTGCCTCCTTGATGCCTTCAGCGAGACCAGGCGGCCTCTGACTTTCCTACCGTTAAGACCGGCCAGCTCTCACTGCCTCCCACTGCTAAGCCCTGCTTCAGATGCCTGTCCCAGGAAGGGGACAGAGCATCGGTCCTGAGATCGGGGGTCTGACTGCAGCTTCGTTGTGGCCGCTTCCGGAGGCATTTTAACGGGGGCTTTTAAGGCCCAAAGGAAGTGTAGCTAAGGCATTCTTTAGGTAGGGGCACCACTGGAGACAAGGTGAAGTCCACATGGAGGGAACACCTTGTGTAAGAATGGCTGGCACTTCATTAAGGACAGCCCCACGACTGCCTTGGCCCTAGTTTTTTTTTGGTTTTCTTTCTTTCTTTCTTTCTTTCTTTCTTTCTTTCTTTCTTTCTTTCTTTCTTTCTTTCTTTCTTTCTTTCTCTTTTCCTTCCTTCCTTCCTTCCTTCCTTCCTTCCTTCCTTCCTTCCTTCTCTCCTTCCTTCCCCTTTCTCTCTCTCCCCCTTTCTTTCTTCCTCCTTTCCTTTCCTTTCCTTTCCTTTCCTTTCCATCCCATTCCATTCGAGAGAGAGCTGGCATGTGCCAGGGGCAGAGAGAGAGGGAGAGAAACCTCAAGCAGACTCTCTGCTGAGTATGGAGCCCTATGTTGGCTGGATTCCAGGACCCTGAGGTTATGACCTCAGTGGAAATTAAGAGTCCAGGGCTTCATTGGCTGAGCCTCCCAGGCGCCGTGGCCCTAGTTTTCAATGAGAAATGGGTGCCCAGGGGTTGTGGGACTGGGCAAAGGCTTCTAGGGCATTATTTATATGTCAAGGGATGGTCTTTCCTTAATTTGAATAGTATTTGAATAGAAAACACAATCATGTAGGCTTGGGTGTGCCCATGGCACACAGTTGCACGTTCATTCTGCATACTTGTGTGCTCACACATGTACATGCAGTAGTACACACAGATATATGTGTGTTTTCCCTTGTTTATGTGCAGGATGCATGCGTACGCGTGCGCACACACACACACACACAACCCTTTTGTGTCCAGGTTGAGTCTCAGTAAATCTGTCCATATAGAATGCCTATTATATATGGCAGTCTGTGTTTACTGAATGCTTCCTGATAGTTCGTCATTTTTCAGGTCTGGGAAGGATATTTCTGTTAAGATCTCACCAGATTTTCTTTGGCTCCTGGGCTTTGGGGCAAAGTTTTTTTGTTTTTTGTTTTGTTTTGTTTTCTAATTTTAAACTATAGGAGCCATCTGGGAGAAGGAGGCTTCTGCCACATATGTAGGTTTGCCCCCCAAAGACTGCCCTTAGGTGCTGCTCTGTGGTTGGTAGAATTTGTCATTCATTTATTCATGCATTCAGAGGAACTTATCTAGGCACCTTCTCTGAACTGGCCCTTAGCTAGGCCTGGGGATCTAGAGAAGAAAGCTTTGTTCTTGCCCTTGGGGGAGAGCAGTTTAGTGGGGAGTTGGATGGGTAAACAGACGAATGAAAATATGGCTGATAAGAACTATGATCAGGGAAGGTCAAGGCTTCGAGAGTTTGGGGGAAGTCTTTCTGGAGAAGGTGATGCTGGGGCTAAGTCTTGAGGGATGAGTTAGAGCCAGGGAAGGTGTGGGAGGGCATTCCAGTAGGAAGTATGTATATAAAGGCCCAGAGCTGAGGGAGGGAGTGCTGCTCTCTGAGAACCACCAGTGGCTGGGTTTAGCAGTGTCCGGTGTGGGGGAGGGGCAATGGGCAGTGGGCTGTGAGGCTGGACAGGTTGATAAGGTCTACATCACTGAGGGCTGAGGGTCCCTCCCTGAGGGACTTGGACTTCATTCTGAGGCCACTGGCGGTGTTCTATGGGAGTGGAAGGGAGGGCTTTTATGTTGGGAAGATGATTCCAGCTGTAGTGTGGAAAATCCAGGGGAGAGATGATGGACCTGCACTAAGGAAGGACCAGGTAGATGGAGACAAGGGCACACCTTGAGAGGCATTTAAGGAGTGGAATCTATGAGACTGGACTGATTGGAGGGGGAGGGAGGGAGGAATCAGGACCACTTCCAGGTTTCTGGCTTGGGCTGCTGGACATAGTGCTGGGCCATTCCCTGAGACAGGGAAGCCTGGAGGCACAAGTTGCTTGGGCCAGATGACTGTGTGGAACACGTTGCATTTGAGGTGCCTGAGGGGCATTGAGGTAGAGATGTCTGGAAGGCCGTGGGACACACAGACCTGGCCTTAGGACAGAGGTAGGGCAGGATGAAGTCACGCAGGGAAGGTGTGGGGAGAGAGAAGAGAACATTGAAGGAGAGAGATGGGTAGAGTGGGGAGCCTGTAACATGCCTGGGCAGGAGCAGCCAAAGAAGCTGGAGGTGACCAAGTGTGCCATGTTGCAGAGACCTTGGGAAGATGTTGGTCAGGCCTGCTCAGGACCCTCCCTCCACCCACCCTCTCTAGCTCCCCGGGCCTGGGGCACATTGCCCTTATGGAGTGATTGGTATTTCTGTGGTGACAGAGTCTCTCTGATGGAGAAAATTCAAATACTGCAGTAGACTAGTTGTGGGACGAGGGGGGGAAGGCTTCTTATGTGCTTTAAATATTCCTATTTATGCAACTCTTATGAGGTGCCAGTTACACACTATTATGTTTGACCTTTAAACAACTCTTTTCAGATAGATAGTATTTTCTCTACTTTACAAATGAGAAAACTGCAGCTCAGAGAGGTTTAATGTCTTGCAGGGTCCTACAGCTGGTTAAACTGGAGCTGGGATGTGGGTTCAGGTCTTTTTGCTTTACAGGACCCCCATTTTGTTTGTTGTCTTGTGTTTTACTGCCCTATGCTTTTTCCCTTAGCACAGGTTCAGTGGTGGCTGCTCCTGGTTTGGCATCTGAGGCTGGCCTGGCTTGCCCACACCCTTCAAACCTCCAGGCCACGGGGACTTCAGAGGAGGCCTGTATCCCAGATTAGCCCTAAAGACAACATGCTCCCGAAGAAGAAAGAGGAGGTCTAGGCACAGCCAAGGCCTGTGATGGGAAGGGCTTCCCGAGAATCAGTGGGGAACTTCCTCCTGGAAAAGCCATGAGAGGGGCAGTTCCTCTCCTGGGCCAGGCATCAGGGAGTCAGGGCCCCAGCTGTTCCTGCCCAGCCGCCCGCAGCCCTGAGCACCCACCGGAGACAGGAGGCCCTGCCTGCTCACTGCCCATTGTCCCGGCACCACAGCGCCGCTTCCCATGCGCCTCCTGTTTATACAGGAAGCCCCTGCTCTGGATGCCACCTCCTAATCCTGATGGCTGGATGCAGGCTTGAATTCCTCCCAGGCAACCCCAGTGAGCGAGGACTAGAGTGAGTTATCACTGCTCCGTGACTTTAAGAATTAGCGTAGCAGAGTGGGTAAAAGCGTGGCCTTGCTGTGTGGCTGTCGTGGGTTTGAATCCTACCCCTCATTAGCTGCATGACCTGGGGCATTCACACCAACTCTATGAGTGTGGGTTCCTCCTCTGTCACATGGGGAGTGTTATTTCTACCTATCCCACAGGTTTCGTGCAAGGATAGGTGAAATATGGGAGTAAAGTATCTGGAATACAGTATATATGCTCGATAAATTATAGATTTCATTGTTGTTGTTGTTATTACTTGTTCTTCTCACTTTTAGTTGCACCAAATTTCAGCTGTGTTTCAATTGCAGGTGATAGATTTAAACTATGACCTCCAGGGGCACCTGGATGGCTCAGTCAGTTGAGTGTCTGCCTTCGGCTCAGGTCATGATCCCAGGGTCCTGGGATTGGGCTCCCTGCTCAGTGGGGAGCCTGCTTCTCCCTCTCCTTCCTGCTCGGGCGCTCTCTTGCTACCTCTATCTCTCTCTCTCAAATAAATAAATAAATAAAATCTTTTAAAAAATGTGGCCTCCAAATTCTCTGACACTTCTGCCATTGAGAGGTAGGGTCTACGTGCCCCCTCTTTGGATCTGGGTGGGCTTGCGACTACCTTGACCAATACGGTACCATAGAAGTGACACTGAGCGATTTCTCAGGCTTTGTTTTGGTTGTTGGAACGTTTATACTTGGAGCCCTACATCACCATGTAAGAATGGTGGTAGCTGGCTGGCTCAGTCAATAAATCATGTGGCTCTTGATCTCAGGGTCATGGAGTTCAAGCCCCACATTGGGTGTGGAGCCTACCTAAAAAGAAAAAAAAAGGGAATCTAACTACTCTGGCGTTTGGTAGGCAATAAGAGCATTCTTCTTGGGTGTGCTATCAGTGGGTAGGAATAGTTTTTTCCGTTTCAACAAAAACATAGAGTTTCAAAATGGTAGACTGCACTCAAACTGGAATTTCCTCCCTTACCGACAGAAGAGGTAAAAATTAAAAAGATAAAATAACAAAACAGAGTTGCACTTAAATTATAAAGGGATACTCTTGGTGGTCCAGTAATGATAAATGTCCCTGGAATAAAGAAGTAAATAGAATGTGACAGCCATAAGTTGAAGACCTTCGGAGTTCATGGCCAAAACATATGCAGAATTATGTCTCAGAAGAGGTGCACACAATTAAGAATTACCAACAGATAAACATTTGTCAAGCACTTATTATGTGCTAAGCCTTTGTTGCTGTTATCTGTGTATTTTTGCAGATAATGCTTTGTTTAGAGTTACCTACATGTTTCCATTTTCTTAGCTCACCCATTCCTTCCTTCTGAGTTCAATTTCCTTCTTCCTGAAGTAGATGGTTTCATGGTGTTTTCACGAAAAGTCTGTGCGTAGTAAGTCTTTTGCTGAAATTTAAAAATTTCATTCTCCCTCTTAAATGTGAATTTGCTGGATATAGAACACTGAAGTTGACAGTTATTTTTCTTTAGCACTGGAAGATACTTGGAAAATTCTGTTACTTTCTAGCATCTGTAGAGAAGTTGAAAAGTCTGCAGTAAACCTAATTGTTCCTTTGTAAGTAATGTGTCTATTCTCTCTAGTTGCTTGTAATTTGGTGGTCTGCAATTTTAATATGATTTGTCTAGGCATGGAATTATTTTTTATAGTCTGCTTGGGGATTGGAGAGATTTTTCCTCATCAATATTCATATTTTTATCATTATCGATACTTCTTGGTAATTATGATATTACCTCTCCCCTATTCCTTTTGTTCTTTCCTATTGCATATTTGTCAGACCTTCTCATTCTCCCTTTCTTTTCTTTTAATTATCTTTCATACTTCCCATTGCTTTCTCTTTCTGTGGAATCTTTTTTTTTAAAGATTTTATTTATTTATTTGAGAGGCGCCTGGGTGGCTCGGTTGTTAAGCATCTGCCTTCGGCCCAGGGCATGATCCCAGGGTCCTGGGATCAAGCCCTGCATCAGGCTCCCTGCTCAGCGGGAAGCCTGCTTCTCTCTCTCCCACTCCCCCTGCTTGTGTTCCCTCTCTCACTGTCTCTCTCTCTGTCAAATAAATAAATAAAATCTTTTAAAAAAATATTTTATTCATTTATTTGAGATAGAGAATGAAAGAGAGAGAGCATGAGTTGGGGAGAGAAGGGGAGGGAGAAGCAGGCTCCCCACTGGGAAGGGAACCCAACTTGGGGCTCAATCCCAGGACCTCTGGATCATGAACCTGAGCTGAAGGCAGATGCTTAACTGACTGAGCCACCTAGGTGCCCCTCTCTCCGTGTAATCTTATGAGTGATTTCCTCATAGTTGTTTCTTTTTTTTTTTTTTTTAATATTTATTTGACAGAGAGAGAGAGAACACAAGCAGGGGGAGAGGCAGAGGGAGAAAGAGACTCCCCACTGAGCAGGGAGCCTGACTCGGGGCTCAATCCCAGGACTCTGGGATCATGACCTGAGCCAAAGGTATACACTTAACCGACTGAGCCACCCAGGTGCCCCCCTCATAGTTGTTTCTAATTCAGTAATTCTCTTTTCATCTCCATCTAATCTACAACTGGACTCATGTATTAAAATATTAATTTTGTCTTTCTAGAAGTTTTATTTGGTTCTTCAAAAAACCTGCCTGTTATTTCATTATGGTGTTTCTTCTCTTTTCCTTTATTATTTTAAATATACTTATTTTATTGTCTCTCAGAATGTTCAGTTATCAGAAGCTCTTGATTTGCTATTTCTATTGTGTCTGAAAGTTCTTGTTGATCGTAAACTTTTTTTTGTATGATTTGCCATTTTCATTGGTGATTTCTTTCCCTAAAGACCTCTGTACTGCCTGGGTTGTAGGAATGACCCTCCAGAGAGGTTTTATTTTGCTTGTATTTTGTTTATTTGTTAACTGTTTGACTTGGGATATCTGCGCAATGTAGGTGGTATATTAAACCATCATCTGGTGTAAACTTGGTGTTTTGGTTTCTCATGAGAGGCCAGGAAGAGACTCTCTGTTCTGCGCTGCTGGGGAGTTTTTCTGGCCTTCTTTTCACTAAGGGTGCATCTCTTCAGAGGTCCTGACTTTAGATAGGCTACTCCTAATTTAACTTGAATGATCCCAAAGCCCTTTCTCTTGTCCCTGTAAGATGGTGAGAACTGAAGCTTCTTATCTTTAGAGATATTTTGCAGTCTGTAAGCCCTCTGCCCCTATTAAGGATTTCTCCAGTGTCAGTTCATGTGTTCCTCTTCTGGCTTTGAGTTCTATTTCTGGTGTCTAAGGATTTCTCTTTCTTGAGAGCTAGAAGTTGAAAAATGGATATATTTTAGTTATTTTTAAGACTAGAATTTCTGTGAGTTTGTAATGGAAGACTCTTTTCTTTTCCTTTATAGCTTTTGGTCACAATGCACCTTTCCGAGCCCTTTGCCTATGTTCTCTCATATCATTCTCACAAGAGCTCGGTGACACAGATGTTATTCATCAGCTTTCTTTCATGTGTTATGAGACTGAGACTTGGCACGTTTAAGTGTTGTCTTAGATCAGATAGGTAGGAAATGGCCTTGGTAGGATTTGAACCCAGGTTTCTCTGATTTCACTTAACGTAACATGTCGGAAGTTATGGTAACTCCCTTCCCCCAGGCATTTTGTTATGAAAATTGTAACATAATACATATACCATCCATCCAGATTCTAGAATTATCATTTTTCTTTATTTGTTTTATTAATATATCTACCTACTTACCCATCCTTCTCTCTCTCTCTCTCTTTTAAGATTTATTTACTTGAGGGGCGCCTGGGTGGCACAGTCGTTAAGCGTCTGCCTTCGGCTCAGGGCGTGATCCCGGCGTTATGGGATCGAGCCCCACATCAGGCTCCTCCGCTAGGAGCCTGCTTCTTCCTCTCCCACTCCCCCTGCTTGTGTTCCCTCTCTCGCTGGCTGTCTCTATCTCTGTCGAATAAATAAATAAATTAAAAAAAAAAGTACTAGCTAGAGTGGTGTTAGGGGGTCAGGAACAGTATATATACCATATATAACATAAATAATATATAATATAAATATATTTAATAATATGTATATTATATTATAAACAATATATTATAAAAGAAATACATATAACATGTACACATATATAAATTAAACCCATATATGTATATATGTATAAACATAAATGTATTTCTATTTAATGGGAATAACAGAAGCCTGTTTTTACAGTGGGAGAAGGAAGGGAAAGGAGGGAGGAGATGGGAAGCCTGGCTTCTGGGGACAGCCCACGGCTGCCTGCCCTGGGTGTCTCAGGTTCTGGGCAGAGCCCATGGTCCCTGTGGCTGCTCTCTGCCTTCTATTGGCAGAGTCTCAGGTCCTGAATCTTCTCCTCTGCCAGTCCGACGTCCAGATTGACAACTGAAGGGACAGCAGAACTCTGTCTTGGCCATCTGTTCAGGCTGCTGATGTGCTGGGAGGGAGGGACGGCAAGTGTCACCGAGAGATGGGGTGGCCTCGCTGGGCAGCGGGGAAGAACCTACTCACAGTGACCAGGCTGTCTCTTGCGGTGATGATTGAACAGACCTTGCCATGGGAGAAGTGCCAAGATTCCCTCCAGCTCTAAGAAGCTGTGGCTCAGGGAAGGGCTGATCCCTCCCTGGTGAGCAGCTGCTGGTGGGAGCTGCTCGGTGAGATCGCCTGCTGCCTGACATACAACAGTCTCAGGCAGGGGCCGACCCATGGGCTCGCTTCTGCCCACGTTTGGTTCTCAAGATGATTTGTTGGATTGATAAAAGAGAATCCACTTTTAAAAATAACTCAGTCTTAACTGGGTGTGGGTAGGCAGGCTGGACCAGGGAGTTCTCGTGACTCTTCTAACCATCGCTTTCTGGGTGAGGTCAGGTTGTTATGAAGTGCTTTTCCCATTAGGCTCTCATACTGGACTTTCGTTGCTTTAAAAACTCTTTCTTTATTGATTTACGTCACACACATGTATTTTCCTCTTTAAAAACTCAACTCTACTGAGGTATAATGCAATAAAATGCATATATATAATATATATATATATATATATATATATATATATATATATATATATATTATATATATATATATATTGGGGGAGTTTTGGCACATTCAAACATCAATGTAATGAATAATCACAGTATAGAACACTTCCATTACCCCCCAAATTCTTTTGTGCCCCTTCCCAGTCAATTCTCCACCCCCCCCCAACTCCCCCAAACCACCGATCCGCGCTCTCTCACTGCAGATTAGATTTGTCTTTCTGGAGTTTCATGTAGGTGCAATTGTACTGTATGCTGTCTTTTGTATCTGACTTCTGTTGCACAGTGTAATATTTTCTAGAATCACCCATGTTGTTGAGTTCTTCTGTGGTTCATTCCTTTTTATTTGAGTAGTATTCTGTTGTGCATATAGATTCTAATTTACTGAATAGGTAATATGAACACATGGTGCAAAGTTTATAAGTACACAAGTTTTTCCCACCCTAATGCCTAAGCAGTCAGTTCCTTTTTACAGGCATGCAGTACGATCAGCTTCTTGTGAATCCTTTTGAGTTATTTTATGCATTTAGAAGCAGGTATGTATGTGGGATCTTCCTTCAGTCCTTCAAGAAATATATCTAATTCTGCATGTGTGTAAGTATAATCTTAGAAGTGGGATTACCAGAGTAAGAAGTTCACCAAAAAAAAAAAAAAAAAAAAAAAGAGATCATACACATGTGATTTTGACAAATATTACCAAATTACCCTCTACAGGGGTATTATAGATCTCCCCAACATTTTTCTTTATTTATTTAGTTTTTGAAAGACTTAAGCATAGAGAAAAACAGAAAGACTAGGATAATGAACACTTGGTCAGTACAGGGTTCGACTTTGCATACACTTGGGTTTTCAGCTTCACGCTTTGTGAACCTCAAGTGAACCTGCGTTCAGTCCCACAGTCTTTGGGACCTGCGGCTCTCGCTCGTTGGGAGGTGATGGGCTTCTCAACACCTGGGGGTTGGGGCTCGGGCTTTAGGATGTTTCTGGGTTGCTGGGTTCCTGACCAGAGATGGACAAGACAAGCGTCCCAGCCTGGCTTGGGTCTAAGGGGAGCTTGGCCCACAGGAGCTCTGATTCCTGATTCTAGAAGGGGAAATGATTGGATTAGATGGGTAGTGCCTGCGTGTGCATGTGTGTGTATGTGTGTAAACAGTCCTTACCCATGCTGCAGCCAGGGTGGATCTTGGAATATGCCGATCTCGCGCTTTTGCTCCAGTGGCTTGTTCGGGGAGCTCTTGGGGACAATCGGAAATCCTTACCTCGGCCAATAAAGCCCAGAGTGGTGTGGCCCTGCTGTCCCCCAGCCTCCTCTGAGGAGCTTTCCCTGGGTTGCCTGCACTCCACGCATCCTGGTGTTTCAGTTCCTGTCTTTCTCCTTCCCAGCTCATGTGGGTTCTCTGCATCTGGAAGCACTCCCCTGTGCCCACATGGCCCTCTGCACCCTGGCTTCTCCTAGTTACCATAGATTTATCCTTCAGGACTGACCACACACAGGGCAGAGCCTTCTGGTACCGTTCTAGAGTGTTTATCACAATTTGTGCTTATATATTTCTCCAGTTTGACCACCTTAGTGTCTATGTCTTCTCTTACTTCATAAATGTCACGCAGGCAGGGGTCATATATGCATCCTTGTATTCTTTGTGCTCTAAAAGAGATTAGCACATAGTAGGTGCTTGGTAAACTTTATGAGGCATTTTGATAGCACATGCATGTAGCTTATAGCCAGAACTGGCAGTGAATTCTATTTCTGCATCTTGGCAAGTTACCTAACCTCTCCGATCTGCAGTTTCCCTATCTGAAAAATGGGTATAATGAAACTGAGTCTCGGAGCAGTTGGGAGTACTTGGAAAGTACCAGACATATAGCAGGTGCCTGAGCCCGGGTAACTATCATAGTAGCATCTTTGAGGCAAAGCCAGGGAGCATTCTTGTTCACGGGCAGTTTGTGCTTCTGGTGACCAGCGACACATTGGCCTCAATGTCTGGGGTCACACTGGGCCACAGGTGTGGGTTCAGTGTCTCCCTGCCCCAGGAGGTGAGAGTGACGTTGGAGCTGGGGGTTGAGGAGGTCACTATGCCATTTGGCAGCTGCCACCAAGACCTTGGAGGGAAGACAGCCCTGGGGCACCTCCAGTCCCTGGTTTCTGCCAGGACGGTGGAAGGGAGCAGCAGGGAGCCATGGGAACAGAGGAGGGCGGGGAAGCCAGGTGGTCCCAGGAAGCTGCCGGCTTGGCTGGCAGGCGGGAAAGGAGCTGATGAGAATGTCAGGGCTCTGGAGGGGATAGGGTTTCTGCCGCCTCCAGCTGCCCTAAGCTGCCTCTGCTGTTTTCCAGAGGGACCCAATTACAACCCCCTTGTGGAGTCAGGGCTGCCAGAGATCCTGCAGAGATAGGAGGCGGCTCTCAGCAGGGCAGCAGGGACCTTTTAAGCTCCCCTAACCATACACCTGTTCCTGATCATCTAGGATTTGGGGCCTGGTTTGGGGCAAATGTTAGGACTTCTGAACATGGTCCCTCAGATCTCCACAGAGCCTCAGGCTTTCAAAGTGTTCTCAAAAGTACCGACTCATTTGATCTTCTTCACAGCTTGGGAGCTGCCTGGAAGGGTTTGTTAGCTTCTTTGGATGGTGTCCCTATGGTCCAGAGAGAGGGAAGCTAGTTGGCTACAGTCACCTGGCAAGCAAGGGACCAAGGACTTCTGTCTCTGCAGAGCCTCTTCCCTGTGCCACTCAATAACCGGTCAACATACAGCAGGGATGTCCAGCTTGCCACAGGCCCCACCATGCCCCATTGTGTACCATCAGGAGGGCATCCCTTATCAGGGTTACCTGACTGGTCCTGGAAGACATTTGAGCAGCAGCTCCTGCCCAGCATGCAGTGTGTGCTCAGCTTTATCCTGGGTGCTTGCTGGGTGCTGGAGGAAACAAAGGAAGGTGGAGTGTTCTCTGCCCCCAAGGAGTGGATGGCCAGACATGCCCTCTGAGGGAGCATCGTATAATGTTGGGTATACTCTTAGGAAGCTGTGTGATGTCAGCCCTGAGGATGATGAGTGGAGCCTTGAGATCGGCCTCCATGGGGGATTTAGTTAGGCTGAGAGAAGGAAAGGCATTCCCCTGTGAAGCCTATACTAGCAAGTATGGGAGGCAAGAAGGGATTGGGGTTTTCCAGAATGGAGAGTCGGCTTTTCTGTGTAGAGTGGAAGGAAGTTTGGAAGTTAGATGGCTTTAAATCCATTCATACCACAAGTGTTTCTTGAGAACTTACTGTGTGTTGGACTCCTACTAGGCACTCTACACACCTTATCTAATTTCATCCTCCATACAGCCTTGGAGATATTTTTCTCATTTCACAGATAGATAAGTATGAGTATAGAGATGAGGTATCAGGAAGTTAAATGATTTGCCCAAGCCCAGTCTGACTCTAAAACCCATGTTTTTCCATACAGAAGGCTTTGGGGGAAGGTGAGTTTGGGTATGTATGAGCAGTGTGAGTAAAGACAAGGAGGCAGGACCATATTGGCTGTGTATGGTAGTCAGTGTGGTAGAGGGTTTGACTCATGCAAAACTTCCTCTTCGGGCCCTGATCCCTCCATCAGGGGCCTTGTTTGGCCCACTCAGGGGTCTAGCTGCCTGATCTACCTGTCTCGTCCAACCAGAGACTTCGCCAGCTGGCACCTCCACAGACTTTCTGCTACTACCAGCTCTTTTGTTTGCCCCCACCTGAATGTCACCCCTACCCTCTCCACCTGTCCAAATCCTGTGTACCCCTTAGGAATCCACTGGAAATTTCAGTTCCTCCAGGAAGCCCTCTCTGACCTTGTCTGTAATCTTTCTCTCCTTGGAACCCCAGTTGTCCTGCTTCTTCGCTGGGTGTGCCCAGGTGCCTTTTTAAAGTCTGTCCTATCTCCCCAGTTTGTAAACACCCCATGTTCTGTCAGGGGGCCACAACCTCAGCCCCCAGTTTGCAAGTCCCACAAGCCTCATGGACAGTAGCAGACCGTTGATAAAGTGTTGTTGTGGGCCAGGCAAGGGGGCAAGCCCTTCACACAAATTTCCTGATTCAGTCCTCATGGCAAGCCCTGGATCCTGACTAGTCCCAAGTGTAGAGGTGGCTTAAGCAAGGTCCCCGCTCACAGGCACCCACAGTGAGAGATGTGAGTGCAAGACAGTGGGGGCCTGTCAGGTGGCTGGCCCCTTACAGGTGCCTTAGAGCACACTCTTCTTATTTTTCCACTTTTCCTTTTGCATGCTGATGGGGTGCATGTGTGTGTGTGTGTGTGTGTGTGTGTGTGTGTGTTGCAGGGGTGGGGGGAGGTGTTCCCATAAACCCATCCCTGCCTTTAATCAGTTTCCACTTGGAAAGTGAGCCTGGGTGGCCGTGGTTTGAGATGGTACAAGATAAACCCATGGGGTGATGATGAGGGCATTGTGGGGACCTGCACCAAGCCCAGCTGCCCACAGCTCAGCTCACTGAGGCTCTGGGGCCCCCATCCTCCTGCTTAGGAGGGATGAAGTGGCCTGGAGGCAGGCAGCAGAACAGGAATGCAGCTTTCCGGCTGGCTCCTTGACAGGGCATCTCTGGGAGGCCCCCCAGCTCTTCCAGGCTGCTGCTCTGCTGGGGAAGCCAGGGATTAGGGGCCTAATTCCTCCGAGAATCCTGTTTTTCTTAGCTTCACACGCATTGCTCTTTAGGAAAGGCCCCTCATCTAATTAGCCTGAGTCAACAGCTCCATTTATTTGGACACGTGATGTTATGAAATGGGCTGCTGCTGGTGTGTTTTTGTACCGCATATCTGGGCTGCCCCTCCAGGATGGCATTGAGACCCCGGCCAGGGTGAGTCCAGCCTGAGAGGGGCTCCAGCGGAGGCCGGAAGGGAGACCCCAGGTTTGCTAGCCAGGCGGGAACTGCTCACTCTCGGATTTCATAACAAGAAAGTGACCCATGGAGTGTCCACATACCCAGCTTCCTCTCCTGGTGGTGTTTCTGAACCAAAATAAAAAAGGGATTAGAGGCCCTTTGACTGAAACGCCTTCCTCTGTCCCCGATCAGACTCAAAAGGGACTTCTACAAGGGCCTTTTGATGATGACAAGCCTTTTTACCACATCCATAAGTACCCAGGACTTTTGGAGGAAAAATGAGTACCAATAGTTACTATTTATTAAGCATTTACTATGTGCTAAGCATATTGTACAATAAATCACATACACACAGTTAGCCTAATGGGGGGGGAGTGCAAGCCCCCCTCCTTTCCTGCATTCCAGCCCCTCCCCACCTCTCTCTCCCCTCCTCCAACTTTGCTGTGTATCCTTCCAGATTCTTCCCTATGCATTTATCATGCATAGGTATCATATGTCATTTCTAATTGTAAAGACAACTGTTTGAGGAAAGTACCGTTATCCTCGTTTCACGGACCAGAAAGCAGAGGTGAAGAGAGGCTAAGCAGCCCGCTCAAGGCCACACAGGCAGGAGGGCACAGAGCTGGGCTCTAAATCCAGGCCTGCGGGACTCCAGAGACTGACAGGAAAACGCTTGTCCCCTAGCACTGCACGCATCCCCAGCGGGTCACAGACTTGGGTCTTAGCAAATTGTTGTGTGCTTCTTACCTGTTCCTCTTCTTGCCACCCCTTCTCCATGCTGTTGTTATTTGTGGCAGATGGCTCAGTCGTGGTGGGCATTCAGTCCTTGGGGTCACATGGAAGTCACCCTGAATAGAAGGGACCAGAGCTCTGCCTTGTTGCCTCCTTCTTGTTCCCTGAATTACCGTGCACCTCACTGTTGTACCTGGACCGCTTTCTGCTTCGTGCGCCCAGAGCCAAATGGAAGCAAGAAACACCGTCACCCTTTCCCCGGAGTAGGGCTGATCAACGTGCACACACCCCAGACCACAGAGCGCTTAACCCCTCTTTGGACAGGTAGAACATTGTCGTGAACAGCCACAGTTTAGCAGAGTTCGGCACACGTACCGCGCGTGGGGAGTCTGGGAGAGCAGCTGCTCCTTGCCTGCTCCTGCCGGGGAGGTGAACCCGGTGGGGGAACTGGGCTCCTAAATGTTGGCCTCTTCTAATGGGGGTTTGTGGCCAGGAACTGCTGTGTGTGTAAGACACTGAAAGGAATTCTCACAACTGATGTAGGCTGGAAAAGCAGAGGCCAGGGAGAGGCAGGAGTCAAAGAGACATTATTTGCTGGATCAAAAAAAACCAAATTCCAGTACTGGGCCTGGAAGCTTCTTAAAAAAAGGTAATGGGACCTTTTTTCCTGTTGAACTTTCAAACCTCACTGACCCTGCACTTTGTGCTCTGGAGTTTATCAGGGACACCGGGGGCCAGGAGTGTAGCACGACTAAAGTTACTAGGGCAAAGCTGGAGGCAGGTCAGCCCTCCACAGGGGAGTCCCAAGGGCCTGCGGGCAGCCACTGCCACCAAGAACTTCTAAGGCCAAGAAAGGGAAGCCTCGAAACCAAACATCCCGGCACGGTCCCAGGCAAATGTGTTCCTCATCAAGGCAGATACAAACAAAGTTTATTAAAAAGCCTTCTAAAAGACATTCCAAATCACCAGCAGGCCTCTGTGAGGTGACCGTCCATTCTCCTGCAGACTCCCATTGCAGCCTCATTGGAGCTTTTCAAACACCAAGTCACCAATGTGTCCGGGAAGGAAAATAAACAGGGGGCTCCAGTGGGCGGCCCCGCAGCTCATGGTGACCCGGCTCTCAGTGCCGGCCTGCACTTTTTGACACCACAGCCGGCAAGGTTGATAAGCATGACCCGGGAATAGAGCACAAACAGGGCGGTGAGGCCTCTTGGCCTGTGGGGTGGGCACTTCCCAACATGTCCTAATGGCAGCCCACCAGGCAGAGGAAGGGCCCCTGTGGTTGCAAAAATGGCGGCTTGGTACAGTGGCGTGAACTCTGGACGAGGAATGTCAGGTGCCCTTTGTGTTCTGGGAGGAGAGGAGACCTCTGCTTCCAAGTAACTGGAAGTTTCCTCATCTGTAAAATTGTTGATTTTCCCAATAGACAGGAGTGGGGTTGCTCTCATTAAAGGAGGCGCTGGAGGTCTCAGAGCCAGTCCATGTGTTTCCCAAAGCATGTCAGGGTACCCCACAGAAACCTGGGCCCTGTGGAGCACAGTTTAACAGCCTCCCTTCCTGGGAGGGAAGCTAAGAGTCTGTGATTTGACAGTAATCAGAATGTACACAGGGGCCCATAAGCAAGCTGTGAACCATTGTGCGTTGTAGTAATAGGACAAGGGACAGGCAGAACTCTCTCTCTCTCGAGTCAGATAGGCCTGCATTGCCACCACTACTTGTGTCGCTTGGGCAACTTCATTGCCTAAATTTCCAGAACCAGGAAGAGGGGATCAGAGTCGTTGCCTCGTGCTGTTGATGTGAGCATCTGTGCTAAAGTCTAAGCCGCTAGCGAAGAGTCAGACATGTAGTTGGTACTTAATAAGTGGTAACTATTGTCATTTTTATTTATTTGGCATGTCCGATGGCCCTTGCACTGTTCAACGTTCTGAGGAGCCCAGGGGGGGTATCCAGACAATACAGCGGGGGAGGAGGGAGAAAGAATGCCCCTGGAAGGTAGGAAGAACTTTACTACTGATAAAATTATACCTGTAATGATTTATTGAGAACTTTCTAGGGGTGGGTCCTGTGTATGGAGATTATAGTAAGTCCCTCCCGTGATAATTTCACACTTCAGGTTACTGTGCTTTTTTTTTTTTTTTTCCTCACAGGGGAGGTAACTGAGAAAGCTTCAGTGGTTCAGGGTGCACACAGGGAAAATGGCAGAGCTGGAAATCATACCATTGAAGGGGTGACAAATGATAGGATTCTCGTTACTGGGGAGACCCCAAGGGTTGCTCAGTGGTAGAGCCCCTCAAGACCTACTTCTGTGTCTAATTCTCTCATCAATTCATCCTTTCCTACCAATCCAGCCTCATCCAGGCCGGGCTTACATTGTCACCTGACTCTATGCCACAGATGAATGTTTGTATCCCTCCACCCCCAAATTCATATGTTGAAAACCTAATTTCCAGTGTGATGGTGTGAGGAGGTGGGGAATAGGTCATGGGGCCAGAGAGCTCCCTCGTCCCTTTTACCACGTGAGGGCACGGTAATAAGGCTCAGGTTAGGAACCAGGAAGATGGCTCACACCAGATCTGTGGGGTGTCTTGCTCTGGACTTCCTAGCCTCCAGAACGTGAGACATCTTTGTTGTTTATAAGGTACCCAGTGTATGGTATTTTGTTAGAGCCGCCCGAAGAGAAGGAGCTAGGACCCAGGCTGTCTGATTCCCAAGTCTGTGCTCTCAGCCTCTCAGGGTCACAGATCCCCCATTCTGAGGCAAGGAGTGCCCTCCTCCTGTCACAGATGGTCGTTGTCTTGAAACACAGGAGCCCAACCAGAGCTGCCAACTGTGATGCTTGAGAAACCCTTCCTGTCATGGCGTCTTGTACAAGGCCAGGGAATGATTTCACCAGTTTTGGCAATGCCAGCTTTTTTGGCTCTAAGCTAGTGATTCCCACCCCTGGCTCCACATTAACATCACCTGGGGAGCTTTGAAAAATCTCCCCTTTCTGAAAAATCCATGCCACACAGGCCACCGGACCAATCACATCTGTGTCGGTGAGCAGGGCCGGGCATCAGTAGCCTGTTGAGGTCCCTGGTGATTTCAGAGAGCACCCAGGCCTGAGAATGACTCTGAGGGGCAGCAGCATGTTTTGAAGTCCTTGTTCCCTTCCACCGAGGGGCTTCGAGTAGAGGAGTTTTGAGGCAAGGATGGGACATGGGTAGGGAGGCAGTAAAGGGGAGAGATGAAGGGCTGACAAAGAATGTAGCGTGGGTCCTGAGGCTCAGAAAGGTTAAGTAACTGGGTTCAGGGTGCACACAGGGAAAATGGCAGAGCTGTAAATCATACCATTGAAGGGGTGACAAATGATAGGACTCTCGTTACTGGGGAGACCCCAAGGGTTGCTCAGTGGTAGAGCTCCCCAAGACCTACTTCTTTTTTTTTTTTTAAAGATTTTATTTATTTATTTGACACAGAGACAGCCAGTGAGAGAGACAGCCAGTGAGAGAGAGACGAGCAGGGGGAGTGGGAGAGGAAGAAGCAGGCTCCCAGCAGAGAAGCCTGATGTGGGGCTCGATCCCAGAACACTGGGATCACGCCCTGAGCCGAAGGCAGACGCTTAACGACTGAGCCACCCAGGCACCCCCAAGACCTACTTCTGTGTCTAATTCTCTCATCAATTCATCCTTTCCAACCAATCCAGCCTCATCCAGGCTGGGCTTCCATTGTCACCTGACTCTCAAATGTCTATTTTCAGACTAGAGTGTTCCTTGGACCCTCAAACCTATGATGTAGTAATTCACCTGACATTTCTTTTATTTTTTAAATTATTTTAAAGATTTTATTTATTTATTTGCTAGAGAGAGAGAGAGAGAGAGAAAGAGAGAGAGAGAATGAGCACGGGGGAGGGGGCAGAGGCAGAGGCAGAGGGAGAAGCAGGCTCCCCACTGAACAGGGAGCCCAATGCAAGGTTTGATCCCAGGACCCTGAGATCATGATCTGAGCTGAAGGCAGATGCTTAACCAACTGAGCCACCCAGGTGCCCTCTGACATCTCTTTTAGATGACTCCAAGACACCCAGGATTTTACATGCCCAAGACTAAACTCATAGCCATGTGTACCCTTAGCCTCGTCCTTCTGCAAGGTCCCAAGCCAGTGTCTGGCACCAGAGTCATGCTGGACTGTTCCTTCATTTCCCACCCACTTGCATCATCAACGCTCTCCGCCCAACCTTCCAAGAACCTGTACAGCCTGTTTTCTCTCCACCTCTGTTGCTACCCCTTTAACCAAGCTACCATCATCTTTGGTAATGTATCCTTTTTATTTTTGGTAATTTATTCTTGCTGGTATGATTGTTTATGTCTCCCTCCTCCACTAGTTTACACACTATGTAAGGGCAGGGACTACAGTTTTTTGTTTTTGTTTTTGTTTTTTTGATGCCTTTTGTCTCCCCAGGACCTAGCACCTTACCTGGTCCTTGCACCTTACTTGGTCCTCAATAAGCATTTGTTGAATACCCAAGTGAGTGAATAACTTTATTTTAAACTTTAAATTCATTCTGAGGGCTGCACTATCATGGCTGTTCCATCAGAGCCTGCTGCTTTTTAGCCTGAAAGCAGGGATGTGCTCAGGTGATTCTGCATTCCATGAGGTCTGAGGGCAAAGAGGGCTTGTCTACGGAGACTGAGCAGAGGGTCTGAGGGGACCATGTGCTCTGAGATGAGATCCAGCCACACCACAGGGCAGGCGAACACACACACACACACGCTTGTATCCATCCCTGGTCAACTCTGGCCTGCTTACGCCGCAGACATTATCTTTATTCGGAGAATCAATTATGAAATCAATCCCTCACTATTTCTCCAATAATGTAGCTAATAAAAAGAAAAGCTATTTGGATGGTGTCTGGTTTTCAGCTAAAAGGAGGGTCAAAACAGCAATTTTATCAGCTGCCCTTTGAAAGTGCTTCTCTTGGTCACAGCAGTTCACAAGGGGAAACACAATGACTCCAACCCCATTCTATATATTGGCTCCTGCCCGAGGTGACAGATTGTGTTACCTCTGCACCAGGACATCTGTGGGTAGACGTCAAGGTCAAGTCAAGGTTACACCCTGCTGGCTCTGTCATCAGAACATGGCCCAGCTCTCCCCCCTTGTCTGATACAGTGAAACACCAGTCAAAATAGCACCTCTCTGGGATTCTGGCAGAAGTGGGCCATGGGAAGTAGCCCCAGGCCCTGGGCTCTTAGTGCAAGCTCCTCTTTCAGAACCTCCTCATCTTAGATTCCTTTCCAAGAAAAATGTCCCAGCTTCATGGTGGCAACGTGACTGTTGTTCCTGCCCCCAGTAGATGGAAAAGCCCTTAAGGCAGTAACCATGGTCTTTCCACTCACCGTCCTCACTGTCTGAACCTTTACGGTGCTTAGGATTTTCTTGGGTGGTAAGAGATATAGCCATGAAACTGGCAGAAAGTAGGTACTGGCATCAGAAGCTAAGCCTGCCTCCTGGACCTGCCATTTTCTGGCTGAGAGCTTTGGGCAAGTTACTTAACATCACTGAGCTCCAGTTTTCTCACCTAGAAGATGGGGACCATAATGGTAGTTGTACTACTTGCATAAGATTTTTTTTTTTGAGGAGCATTCAATGAGATAACACATATAAGGCACAAAAAATGCCAGTTTTGGAATGAATAAGGGTGGAGGTGCCCCTTCTTGGGTCAGGGGGCACAAGAGATGCCGGCACATACTGGAATCCGTTGGAGATGGTGTCTCAGGCCTTCTAAGTTCACTATTCCTTTGAATCTGATTTCCAAAAATAGAAAATAGAGACCACTGCCTTTTACTGCCAAGGCCCAGTTACAGAACTCATGTATTTTGCAGATTAAATGTCATCAGAAGACGTAAAACAGATTGCAGTGTCCCTAGGCAGCAGCTCCTTTACTCCTGTGTGTATCATAGACACAAGTAGTTAATTTTATTTGTTCTTCTCACTAACCCTTTTTATTTAAGTATATATTTTGGGAACACTTAGTCCATCAAAGAAGCATTTAAAAGAAACTCATCAATTATTCTTGGGTACCAAAGAATAATTATTAAATAAAAGCACAGTGCTTCACTTTCTAAGGTTAAAACTCCAACCATCCTGCTTCTATGTGCTTACAGTCCCTAATGAAGGTCAGAAGAGCAGTGATCACCTCAGCAAGAGCTTTAAAGCAGGTCTGTGCTTAGCCAGGGCCTACAGTTGCTGGTATGAACAGAGAAGCCCAGGGCGTGGGGTATGGTGTGGCTTGGATGAGTTCTGCTGATTTATGGCTGCCATCTTGTGGCAGTTGCTCTGACGTGAGTCTGCCTGTGGGTAATGGGTTTCCTAACTTCTCTAAGGACATGCTCCCCTGTGATTTATATAGTACTTGCATACATTTGCAAATGGGGCTCTGGGGTCCTAACTCCAACTGTAGGAAAAGTGAAATGAACAAGAATGGGAACTTCTGCAAGTGGGACATCCAGGCCAGCAGTGGGTGGCAGGTGTTTAGGTGGTCTGTCTGGGGCAGTGTGGTGCCAGGGCAACAGTGAGAACTGCCATTTGTTGAGCATTTACTCTGCGCTAAACTTGTCTTAGCACTTCCCATTTATTATTTCATTTAATACTAACAACGACCCTCTGAGCTAAGCCCTACCATCTCCCCATTTTATAGGCGAAGAGGCTAAGTCTTCTTCAGGCACCTGCCAAAGTTACGAGCTAGTGTGGGGTAGAGCCGGGACTCAAAATAAGGTCTGACAGATTGTCAGAGGTCTTTCTCACCCCAGAGCATGTACTTTAAATCTCCCTGTGCAGTCGTGGGTGGGCTGTAGAGCCACAAAGACCTGGGAGCCTGTCCTGGCTCAGCCACTTGGGTAACGTGAGCTTGGCTTAGTCACTTGGCCTCTCCCACTCTGTTTCTTCCTCTGCAGAATGGAGCTTCTTCACAGGTTAATTGCACGGATTAACCAGGATAACTGATGGAGTTAGCATGGTGCCTGGCACAGGGGAGGGCTCAATAATGTGGGTTTCTTCTTTTTGCCCGTGGGCAGAGAGAAATGGGAGGGCCACCTCCCTAGTCGGTCTTCTTACCATTTCAGCCTCCTCTGCCTCCCTCGGGCTGCGCAGGACCTTTTCCACCAACACCAGAAGGTCTTTGATTCCTGATTATTTAATCAATTTCTCAGCTGAATCATCTTGGCTACATGGGAAAGGCAGCGCTGGATAGTATAAAGAGTCTTTGACTAGCATTTTAAAGGCCTTGGTACTAGTTCGGCCCTTGGTCTGAGGCTTGGATAACTTCTGTCTCTCTGGGCCTCAGTTTCCCTATCAATAAAATGTGGGATTTGTCCATAGATAGGACCAATGTGCACATGTAGTCCACATTTAGACACTCCCTAGTTCTGTACTTGCTGTAGACATGATTAATCAATTGCGGCATCTTTGTCAGTGATCCTGGATGTGGCTGCAGAGCCTTCCCCCACACGTGGAGGCAATCACCATCAACCAGTTAGAGTTAAAATGATAATTACAACCTCTTGGATATTCCTGAACAATTTATCGTCTGTTAAGGGTCCTTCTGGTTCTGACTATGCCACCCGAGTCTTTAACGCTGTGAGGGACTATGCAGAGAGCAAGCATCCGAAATGAGGAGAATGGATTCTAGCTTTAGCCATATTGCCTAGCAACTGCGTGACCTTGGCATGTTGCTTACACCCTCTGAACCTATTTCTAGTTTGTAAAAAGAAAGTCTTAACATATGCTCTGGCTGTTGGCATTGTTATGAGTCTGACATCACTGTAGCCTCCCTGAATGCAGGGCCCAGGTCCCTGCCAGTGCTGCATCCCCTGTGCCCTGGAGAGTCTGGTCAGGAGCAGGCTTTCCATGAATTTTTGTTGAATAGAAGCATGATAAAATATGATATTTATAGAAATGGAAGGAACTACAACCTGGTGAAATACATCTCTAGAGAAGAAATTCTCACTTGTGTAGAGCAGAGGGGGATCAAGGAGCCCTTTTGGCATGCAGATTCCTGGACCCTACCACAGGAAGCTGATCCAGGATGCCTGGGGTGGGACCCAGGAATCCACAGGTTTAATAAGATTGCCTGGGAATTCAGCTGCAGTGGTCTGGTGCCCACTCAGTGAGAAATAGAGCTCCAGAGTTGGGAGGCTCCGAGTGGAAGTTAAGATAAACAGAGAGGCCTTGGTTTGCTGCCAGTCATTCTCTAGGAGTTGAGTTCTACCTTGGAGTTCCCGGAGCCATTGCATCTGTGAGGGAGTCACCTGGAAGGACGGTTCCCTCCAGCCCTCATCGCTGCCACAGAGGCCCGATCCGCAGCTGACTCATGCTCTCTCTGTGCTCTGACCTGCGAAGCCCACGTAGAAAGCAGCCAGGCCGGGGGCATTTCCCGTTTTATCTCCAGTAAAATGGGAGTGGTGGGGGTCTAGGTTGCCAGTGCTGCCTACCACCTATTATCCTGGGAGGGTCGTGTGTTGCTCTCCCCAACTCCATTCACAAGCCTCAGACCAGGATCCTCCAGGAAGGGCAACCAGGAGGCAGGTTGTCTGGGGCTCAGCCCGGTACTCTGGTTGAGGTGGTGGTGGTGGTAGTGGTGTGTGTGCGCGTGTGTGTGAGAGAGAGAGAGAGAGGGAGGAGGGAGAGTGTGTGTGTGTCCTGATGTTGGCCGTCTACATGGTTCCTAAAGCAACTGAGTAGAACGTGAAAAACAGTCAAATATCTGGGATTTTTTTTTTTTTTTATGTTGCTGAACATAGAGATCTTTGTAAACACCCATGTAAATGTTTCATCCTTAGGTTTCAGGGCGATAATGCCATTTGCAAGTAGATGACTGATTAAAACATATTTTGGGGGTTGCCTGGGTGGCTCAGTCAGTTAAGCATCTGACTCTGGATTTCGGCTCAGGTCATGGTCTCAGGGTCAGGATCTCAGGGCATGGAGCCTGCTTAAGATTCTCTCTCTCTCTTCCTCTGCCCCCCCCCCCAATAAATAAATAAAAATTTAAAAAACCAACATATTTTAGATGATGTTATTTGACTTCACAGTCATATTCATTGTTGTCATCGTCATCATTCAGACTGAATTCATGAATTATTAAGAGAGAATTGGATTTTGAGCTCTTGTTAAAAATTCAAAATATATTCAATTAAAAAATTATGGTTCTTTCCTATCCTCCCAGAGCCTTTTCCTCACAGTTAACAAGTTCTATTAACTTCATGGGCTTCTTATAAGGATTAAACAAGTTAATATGTGGAAAGTGCTTAAAACAGAGCCTGGTAAATTCTCATAAAATGATGCCCATTTTTCTTTACTACTACTGCTACTACGACTAGTACTACCACTGCTACTAGTATTACTACTAGTATTACCACTACTACTACCACTACTGGTACAATACTGTTAACATAAGTCCAACTGGAACAATCTCTTAATTATCCCAAACCAATGGGGAATTGGGATTCTCCAACCAATGGGATGTCCTACAGATATTAACTTCTCAGTCAACTGAACTCTTATACTTTACAAAAGAAGATCTTTGTACTATTAGTCACCTGGGCCGTGGAGGCCACATTGCATTCTTTGCCTTTGTAAGTAAAGCTTGATGGGCACAGCCCAATTTTTCCCAATTTACTGGGCTCAGAATGCAAAACACCAGCTGAAGACTGTCAGACCTTTTCATGGCTGACAGCAAGTGTTTCTGGGGTTTTTTTCCTCCTTGTTTTTTATGGTGCCCCCTACCTGTTCTGATATTCAACTGTCTCCACTTTGGGGACTCTTCTCTCCTCTCCCTTCTAACTTGCTGTACCAAATCTGTCAGGCCTTTGGCACAAGGAAGACAGATAATGCTGTCAAATTTGTGTGAAAACTGGGTATATCCAGGCACCTGGCTGCTCAGTCGGTGGAGCGCACAGCTCTTGATCTCAGGGCTGTGGGTTCCAGCCCCACGTTGGGTATAGAGCTTACTTAAAAATAAAATCTTAAAAGCGCTCATATCCAATGCCAGAAAGCTGCTTTAACTTAATCCTAGGTTGTTAGTGATGTTCTGGAGAGTTATGACTTTCATGCCAATATCTTCCAGAGAAGTGCAGTGTGTGTTATCCGGACATTACATTCCCATGGGACATGGAAGACCCTCCGAATCCAGGGGAGAACCAGTTATGCTCAGCCATCCCTGATTCAACACCTGGCCTGGTCAGAGACTCTAACCAGCCTCCTTACTTGGGCTCCCTGCTGTCCTAGCTGGCTCAGCCTTGTCCCAGAAGTGAAACCAGATGGCTAGGGTGGGTAGTGCAGGAGACCCACAAAAAGACCCCAGGGAAAACTGAGCTCCTGGTCCCACCCACTGCCCCAAACTGCTTCTGAATTGGTTCATCCATGAACAAACCCAAAAATTCCTTTTATCTCCAAATCACCAAGAATCTGATCCTTTATTTAGTCCCGAAACTCGGAAACTAATCTTTTATTTATCTCTACTGTAATCCCACTTCAAGCTGTGTATGGAATACACCGCTTGGGAACAAACCTCTAGGATTTCAGAAGGACCCTCAGTCAGGGAAGCGCAAGGGCTTATGAGGGAAAGTAAAACCAGGGCCAGGATGTTTTGGTTCCATGTGCGAATTGGAGGAAGAACGCGCGGCCCATCTGGGCTTGTGTGATGGAGAATGAGCCATAGGCAAACTCCCTAATCACCAAACCACAGTAGAAGGCGGGAAAATGGGTGGCATGATGTCAGGCCCCAGCAAGGCAAGCTGGTTGGAACAATTTCCCAGCTCGACCCTGAAGCCAGGGCAAAGAATCCCTGACAGGCTGCTTGGAGCATGCTGAGTGGTTCCGGACAGCCGCTGTCATCCCCAGTTCTCCCTCTCACTGTGCATCTGAGGTCAAACTTGGGGGTGCAGGGAGTGCTACTCCCCACCCATCCATCCTCAGCAGGCCATGTCCCACTGGGGCCCTGAGCGGATCGCCTTCCAGACCACCACCTCTGCCCTCTTTCACTCGTTCTTGTATTCCATACAGATTTCCTGAGTGCCTACCGGTGCCAGACCCAAGGCTGGGGCTGGCCATTCAGTGGAACAGCACGCTGTCCCTGCCCTCCCAGAGTGATTGGAGCCAGTGGGGAAAGCAGTCAGATGCTGGACAGTCATTGCACGAAAATTACGATGGAAGGGGTTTGGCAGTTCATAATTGGAGAAGGAAGTCGGCACAGGCAGTAGGATGCGGTTAGCGGACTGTGAGAGGATGAGCAGGAGTTAGCAAGGTACAGAGTTGGGGTGTCAGGGAGTGTCTTCACAAACTTGCTTTGGCTTTCCAGCTTCTTCATGCGTCTCTCCAAACCTTAGCTCCTGAGTCGGGCCTCAGGGGCACTGAGCATGCATTCAGAACTCCATTTCTGGATCTGCCTCTGGGCTCCAGACCCTGGCATCCAACCCCAGAACCAGCCAGCTGGTGTGTCCCTCCCCAAGCCCCATTCTGGGGAGGCAGCTGCCCAGTCTCGGTCCTTCTTTCACCAACTCGCTCTCTTAGGTACTCACACGTCACTGATTCATATGTCCAGTCAGCTCGATTCCACGGGGCTTTCTCAGCACCTGCTCGCCTCCCAGGGGAGACAGCTCACTTCGTTCATGTGTTCTCTCCCTCAAAGTTTGCTTCACCAACATTCCCTCCAGCAGGAACAGGCCTTGTGCTGGGCCCCGGCTGTTAAACTGGATCCTGGAAAAGGGCCATGGGGGTGGGATTCAAGGAAGTCTTTCTGGGAGACGCAGGCTGAGCGCGAGTTTGCCAGGTGAGATTGCCCTTCTTTTCCATATTCTATCTCTTCTGCTCTTTCCCATGCCTTTTTCTCCCTCTACTCTGGCCTGTCATGGATGTCTCCCAGCTTTAGCCTGAAGGAATCTAGCCTGATGTCTGCCCATTTGACAGACGGGGATAGTGAGTTCCCAAGATCAGGAGGGATTTGCACAGAGTCATGCAACTCAAGGAAATATGATGTATTGTTCCAGAGTCTGTGTGTCTAAGACTCATTCCTTCCTAGACATAAAGGCTTTCTTCAAAACTTACAGCAGTTCTCTCCTTTGGGTGCTACCCCTCCCTGCCCCTTCATCATTGCCTGACTCTCTCCAGGGAGGGATTTCCAGAAGTACTGATGCCTTCCTGCTTCCGGACAGAGGAGCCTGCCAAGGATGTGTCTAGGATCCTTACCAGACCACCTCCAGGGAGGGGCCTCTGGGCTGCTGTCCTTCTAGACCTCACCTGAAAGAGTGAAACTTCACCGTTAAAAGCTAGGAGACTTTGGGGACCCCATTTTAATATCTGGTGAGCCCCAGTTTTCTCATCTGTAAAATGAGGATAACACTAGGACTAGTAGCAGCTTGAATGAACTCATGTTTGAGAAGTGTTCGTACATAGCAGGTGCCCATCACCAACTGCTATTATTGTAGTTCCCTGTTCAGTCTTTCCCCAGATAGTCATGGTCAGTGGTCAGGGAAGGCAAGGAAGAGTCTGGAATGCTGTATCCAGGGGTTTGGGGGGGATGGGGTGCTAGGCCTCTAGGAAAGTGAGTCTTTCCCTCTCCTGAGTTTGATGGACGAACAGGTTGGCGGAGGATGGGACTGGAATTAGCCACAGGATAATAAGCAACAATGTCCTGTACTCTTTGCCAATCTGACAGGAAAAGGAAGAAAACTGGGGGGGGGGGGATGCCCAAAGGACCCTACTAATGAGCGTGACAGGAGCTATTGTTTCAGTTGTTCATTCCCACCAGTGTTTTCAGGGGTCTCCATGCAGGCTTCGCTTGCAGGGCTTTGAGCCTGTGAAAACCTCAGCTTGATGAGCGGATTTAAGGGGAACCCAGCTCAGAACAGAGTTCATGTTAGAGCCCGGTCTCTGTGGAGCCGGGGGACAAATGATTTCCTGGCTGGAGTTCTCTAGGCACACACACACCAGCTGATGGATCCTCCACAGAAGCACGCTCCCATATAATAGTTTAATAGTTTCCCATAAGGGAAACTGAGGCACAGAGAATTTGAGTGACAGTCTGCTAGCAGAGCAGCTCGAACTAGAATTTGAATCTGTGGACTCATCTGTTCTTCCTTTCTTTTGTTTTTGGTAAGAAATTAGATTTTTGTTCTAAAAACACTGAGAAACGGGGGCATCTGGGTGGTTCAGTCAATTAAGTGTCTGCCTTTGGCTCAGGTCGTGATCCTGGGGTCTTGGGATCGAGCCCCGCATCAGGCTCTCTGCTCATCGGCGAGTCTGCTTCTCCCTCTGTCTCTGTGATCTCTTGCTTTCACTCTCTGTCAAATAAATAAAATCTCAGATAAATAAATAAATAAATAAACAAAATCTTAAGTAAATAAAAGAAAATGAAAAAGAAGAGAAAATATATCTTCAGTACTGTGCTGTAATTCTTGAAAAAAATCCACATGTAAGTGGACCTCTACAGTTCAAACCCATGTTGTTCAAGGGTCAACTATATATGTATATATATGTATATATATATATATTTTTTCTTTATCCATTCATCCATTGATGGACACTTAGGTTATTTCCATATTTTGGCTACTGCAAATAATGCTCCAATGAACATGAAAGTGCAGATATCGTTTTGAATTAGTGTTTTTGTTTCTTTTTTTTTTCAAAGATTTTATTTATTTATTTGACAGAGAGAGAGACAGCCAGTGAGAGAGGGAACACAGCAGGGGGAGTGGGAGAGGAAGAAGCAGGCTCCTAGCAGAGGAGCCTGATGGGGGACTCATCCCAGAACGCTGGGATCACGCCCTGAGCCCAAGGCAGACGCTTAACGACTGCGCCACCCAGGCGCCCCTAGTGTTTTTGTTTCCTTTGGATAAATACCCAGAAGAGGGATTGCTGGATCATTTGATAGTTCTATTTTTAATTTTGTGAGGAGCTTGCATACTATTTTCCATAGTTCTTGCACCAATTTACATTCCCACCAACAATGCACAAGGGTTCCCTTTTCTCCACATCCTTGCCAATACTTGTCTTTTTGATAACAGCCATTCCAACAGTGTGGGATGATAGCTCGAGGTGGTTTTGATTTGCATTTCTCTATGATTAGTGATGTTGAGCACCTTTTCACGTACCTCTTGGCCATCTGTATGCCTTCTTTGGAAAAATGTCTGTTCAGGTCCTCTGCCTACTTTTAAATCAAATTGTTTCTGTTTGCTTTTTGCTATTGAGTTATATGAGTTCTTCACATATTTTGGATATTAACCCCTTATCAGATATATGATCTGTGAATATTTTCTCCTATTCTGTAGGTTGACTTGTCACTTTGTTAATGGTTTCCTTTGCTGTGCGGAAGGTTTTTAGTTTGATGTAGGCCCACTTGTTTCTTTTTGCTTTTATTGCTTTTGATTTTGGTATCAAATTGAAAAAAAAAATCCTTGCTAAGACTAATGTCAAGGTGCTTACCACCTATGTTTTCTTCTCAGAGTTTTATGGTTTCAAGTCTTATATTCAAGTCTTGAATCCATTTTGAGTTGATTTTTGTAGATGATGTAAGAGACTGATCCAGTTTCATTCTTTTGCATGTAGTTGTCCAGTTTTCCCAACTTCATTTATTAAAGAGACTGTCCTTTCATCATTGTGTACTCTTTGTTTCTTTGTCATAACTTACTTGACCAGGGGCACCTGGCTGGCTCAGTCAGTAGTGTGACTCCTGATCTCAGGGTTGTGAGTTTGAGCTCTACACTGAGGGTAGAGTTGACCTAAAAAAATAAAACAAAAATAAAAATAAAATAAATTAATTGCCCATATATGTATGGGTTTATTTCTGGGCTCTCTATTCTGTTCTGGACTCTAATGCATTCTCTATGCATTTATTTCTGATTTATGTGTCTGTTTTTATGCCAGTACCATACGATTTTGATTGCTATAGCTTTGTAGTATAGTTTGAAATCAGGGAGTATAATGCCTCCAGCTTTGTTTTTTTTCCCCCCTCAAGATTACTTTGGCTATTTGGGATCTCTTGTGGTTCCATACAAATTTAAAATTTTTTTGTCCTCTTTCTGTGAAAATACCATTGGTATTTTGATAGAGACTGCATTGAATCTGTAGATTGTTTTGGATAATATAGGCTTTTTAGTAATATCCTTTCTATCAGCACAGAATATCTTTCCACTTATTTGTGTCTTCTGCTGTTTCTTTCATCAGTGTCTTATAGTTTTCAGTGTACAGGTCTTTCACCTCCTCGGTTAAATATTCCTAGATATTTTATTCTTTTTGATGCAATTATGAATGGGATTGTTTTCTTCTCTTTCTGATTAGTGTATAGAAACACAACTGATTTTTGTATATTGATTTTGTATCCTGAAACTCTGTTGAATTTATTGATTAGTTCTAATGGTTTTTTGGTAGAGGTTTTTTTTTTATTTCCTATATATAATACCATGTCATCTGCAATTGCTGATAGTTTTAACTCTTCCTTTCTGATTTAGATGTCTTTTTACTACTTTTTTAAATAATTGCTCTGGCTGGTATTTCCAATACTGTGCTGAAAATAAAAATGGCAAGAGTGGGGATCTTTATCTTGTTCCTGACTTTGAAGAAAAAGCTTTTCGATTTTTCACCAAGTATGATGTTAGCTATGCCTTGTCATATATAGTCATTACTTTTTTGAGAGGTTTTTTAAAATTTTTTTTAAAGATTTTATTTATTTATTTGACAGAGATAGAGACAGCCAGCGAGAGGGAACACAAGCAGGGGGAGTTGGAGAGGAAGAAGCAGGCTCCTAGCGGAAGAGCCTGATGTGGGGCTCGATCCCAGAACGCTGGGATCACGCCCTGAGCCGAAGGCAGATGCTTAATGACTGAACCACCCAGGCGCCCTGAGAGGTGTTTTTTTTTTAAATCATAAATGGATTTTGAATTTTGTTAAGTGCTTTTTCTGCCTTTTCTTGATATGATCATATGATTTCTAATCCTTCATCTTGTTAATGTGATGCATCACATTGATTGATTTGCAGATATTGAACCATCCATTTGCATCCCTAGAATAAATCCCACTGAATCATGTTGTAACGACCTTTTAATGTATTGTTGAATTGAATTTGCTAATATTTTGTTGTGGATTTTTGCATCTATGTTTATCAGGAATATTGGCCTGTAATTTTTTTTTCCTTATAGTGTCCTTGTCTGGTTTTGGTATCCGTGTAATGCTGGCCCCATAAAATGAGTTTGGAAGTTCCCTCCTCTTCCAGTTTTTGAAAGAGTTTTTTTTTTTAATTAAAGATTTTTATTTATTTGAGAGAGAGAGTGTGTGTGTGCACAAGCAGAGGGAGGAGAAGGGGGAGAAGCAGAGGAAGGGGTAGAGGGAGAAGCAGACTCTGGGCAGAGTAGGGAGCCCAGTGGGGGTGGGGCTGGATCCCAGGGCTCCAGGATCCTGACCTGAGCCAAATGCTTAACCTACTCAGCCACCCAGACGCCCCTATTTTTTCAAAGAGTTCGGAAAGGATTGGTATTAATGCTTCTTTAAATGTTTGGTAGAATTCACTGGTGAAGCCATCTGGTTCTGGATTGTTGTTTGTTAGGAGGTTTTTTATTACTGATTCAATCTCCTTTCTAGTAATTGGTCTATTCAGATTTTCTACTTCCTCATGATTCAGTCTTGGTAGGTTAAATGTTTCTAGGAATTTATTCTTTTTTTTATAGGCTGTCCAATTTTTTGGCCTATAATCATTCATAATAGTCTCTCATGACTTTTTTTTTTTGTGTTTCTGTGGTATCAGTTGTAACATTTCTTTCATTTCTGATTTTATTTATTTGAGTCCTCTTTTTTTCTTTGTGAGTCTAGCTAAAGGTTTGTCTATTTTGTTTATCAGTTCAAAAAACAAGTTCTTAGTTTCACTGATCTTTTTTACTGTCTTTTAGTTTTTATTTTTTTTATTTCTGCTTTAATCCTTGTTATTTTCTTCTTTCTATTAACTTTGGGCTTAGGTTATTCTTCTTTTTTATAGTTCCTTGAGGTTAAAGTTAGGTTGTTTATTTGAGATCTGTTTTGCTTCTTAATATATGCATTTATTGCTATGAGCTTTCCTCTTTGAACTGATTTGCTTTCTTATTGTTGATATATATATAAGATTTATATTTTATATAAATTTATATATATTTTATATTTTGTATGTGTATATATGCCACTCTCTTTGTTCTTTGTTCTTTGTTCTTCTTTTTCCCCTTGCTTTTCAGAACTTCCACCTTGGGATCACTATCCTTCTGTTTGAAGTATCATTTAGGATTTCCTTTACAGAGGGTCTACTGGTGGCAAACTTAGTGGTTTTTTTTTAAGTCAAGTTGTCTTTAATTTGCCATCATATATGGAATTCATATAGAACAGAATTGTCATTACAAACTGGAAAGGATGGACTATTCAATAACTGATTTTGGGGCAATGACTTTTTATCTGAAAAAATTTAATCCCTACTTCAAACTATACACAAAAATAAAATTCTAAGAGATTAAATATCTAAATTGGAAAAAAAAGGAATCTTTAAGATTATCAGAAGAGAGCATAGGAAATACCTTTATGATCTTTCCTGGGAAAGACTTCTTAAACTGACAGAAAAAGTAAAAACTATATAGGATTGTGAAATTTCAGTATATGAGAATTACAAAGGTCTGTACAATTAAACAAGTTAAAAAACAAGTGTTATACTGGAAGAAATATTTATAAATACCAAACAAATAAAGGATTAGTATCTTGAATATATAAAAAAATCCCAGATGAATAAGGGAAAGTCTAATAGGTGATGGATATTAAGGAGGGCACTAGATGTAATGAGCACTGGGTGTTATATGAAACTGATGAATCACTAAATTCTACTTCTGAAACTAACAAAAAAATAAACAAAAAACCCAAAACCAAACCAAACCCAAACAAAAAAGAACTCCTTCATCCTTCCTGCACAATGATTTCTATGAAAATTGTATGTTCAAATTTCCAAAATTGGCTGTTGATATTTTGCTTAGGAAATTAAGATGCACTTTTTCTACCTGGAGAAAATGTGATTCTCATATTTGTATAGTAATGGGCTAAAAGGAGTCAGTTTGAAACTCTAGACTGACAGCTAACTGCTTTAATCTAGATTGTACTTGTCTTCCACACCAAAAAGGGTAAAGATATCAGATTTAAAGAGTGACACGTTGAGAGACAGTAAGATTTGCAGTGTATGAAAATATATCTGGAAATTATTTTTTTTTAAACTTCTTTTTTTATTTACTAGAGAGAGAGAGTGAGGGAGAGAGATCACGAGCAGGGGGAGGGATAGAGGAAGAAGAACATTCCCCACTGAGCAGGGAGCCCAGTGTGGGACTCGATCTCAGGACCCTGGAATCATGACCTGAGCCAAAGGCAGACACTTAACCAACTGAACCATCCAGGCGCCCTGTCTGAAATAATTTTTTATCTTTTTAAAAAGACTTTATATATTTATTTTAGAGAGAGAAAGAGAGCGAAAGCACGAGCAGGGAGGAGGGGCAGAAGGAGAGGAAAAGCAGACTCTCCCCTGAGCAGCGAGCCCAGTGTAGGATTTGATCCCAGGACTCTGGGATCATGAGACCCTGAGCCGAAGGCAGATGCTCAACCGGCTGAGCCACCCAGGTGCCCCTGAAATTATTTTTAAAGTATTATTCCCATTCACACGAAAAATTGCATTATCTTACCAGTAATTGGTAAGATATTTTTAAAAAATGAGATACCGTTGGCAATTTAAAGTTTGGTGATACAGTGCAGTGAAAGACTGCCAGAGGCTGTTTAAATTGTTACAACCACTCTAGAGAACAATTTGGTTATGTCTTATAAAACTGTAATGTACATCTCACACCGCCCATAAATACAGTTTCTAGGTATATTTCCTAGGAGCTCTTTCTCAGGTGCATAAGATGACAAGTGTGAGGATATTTACTACAGTATGTAATATTAAAAACTGTGAACACAGATATCCATTAATAAATTAGTGAATAAAATATGGTATATTCATATGATGGAAACTGAAATCTTTAGGAGAAATGAACCATATATATATATAGTTGACCCTTGAACAGTGAGATTAGGGTTGCCGACCCCCACGCAGTCAGAAATCTGTGTATAACTTTGATTCGCCCAAAACTTAACTATAATAGCCTCTTGTTGACTGGAAGCCTCACTGATGACATAAACAGTTGATTGAACACATATGTTGTATGTTATGCGTATTATATACTGTATTGGTATAATAAAGTGAGCTAGAGAAAAGGAAGTGTTCTTATGAAAATCATAAGGAGAAAAAATACATTACGGTACTGTACTATATGTATTGGAAGAAAAACTCACATGTAAGTGGACCCGCGCTATTCAAACCCATGTTACTCAAGGGTCAACTGTATTTATAAAGCATGATTTCTAAACGAAGTGGAGGGAAAAAGTAAACTGAAGAACACGATGCCAGTTATGTAAATTTAATTGTTCATAAACATAAATATTGATTATTTATATCTATACATGTGTACTTGTAGCATTCATATATTGACTAGAATGATACCCAGAATCCTCTGGGAATGAGGAAGGGGACAGGAAATAGAGATCGAAGGATATGATTACATTATCTGTAATAATTTACTCTCTTTGTAGGAAAAAAGACATTAAGGAAATAAGAGCTCAGAAATAAGAGCTGCCAATTTTGGGTGGTAGGCCCATAAGCATGAAAAAATGCGTAATAATATATTAGGCCAAATGTCTATGCTGTGAAGCTAGTGCCTTCTACTAAGTAGCTGTTCTTCTCACCCTGAGGGGAAAGCAAAGCAAAGCCCATACTGCCATGAAATTCAGAAATGCCCATTGGAGGAGATGATATTTTCAAATGACATATCTGATAAAGGGCTAGTATCCAAAATATATAAAGAACTTATAAAACTCAACACCCCCAAAACAAATAATCTGATTAAAAATGGGCAGAAGACATGAACAGACATTTTTCCAAAGAAGACATTGGATGACTAACAGACACATGAAAAGATACTCAACATCACTTAGCAGGGAAATGCAAGTCAAAACCACAATGAAATATCACCTCACATCTGTTAGAATGGCTACAATCAACAACACAATAAGTGTTGGCGAGGATGTGGAGAAAAAGGAACCCTCTTACACTGTTGATGAGAATACAAACTGGTGTAGCCACTGTGGAAAACAGCATGGAAGGTCCTCAAAAGGTTAAAAATTGCACTACCCTATGATCCAGCAATCACATTGCTAGGTATTTACCCAAAGAATACAAAAATGCTAATTCAAAGGGATACATGCACCCTGATGTTTATAGCAGCATTACCTACAATAGCCAAATTATGGAAATAGTCTATCTGTTCATCAACTGATGAATGGATAAAGAAGATGTGATACACACACACACAAACACACACACACACACGCACACACACACACTGGAATATTATTCAGCCATAAAAAGACTGAAGTCTTGCCATTTGTAATGACATGGATGGAGCTGGAGAGTGTTATGATAAGTGAAATATGTCAGAGAAAGACAAATACCATATGATTTCATTTATATGTGGAAATTAAGAAGCAAAACATACGAACAAAGGGAAAAAAAGAAAGAGGCAAACCAAGAAAAAGACTCTTAACTATAGACAACAAACTGGTGGTTATCAGAAGGGGGTGGGTGGATGTTCATTGGTGATGAGGATTAAAGACCGCACTTGTTGTGACGAGCACCGGGTGATGTATGAAGTTCTGAATCACTATATTGTACACCTGAAACTAATATTATGCTGTATGTTAACTAACTGGAATGTAAATAAAAACTTGAAAAAAAAAAGAAATACCCATTTGATTGTTCAACTACAGGAGAATATGATATTGTACAGTCTGCTTCTGTAATGAAACAATGTCATAGCTTCTCCTTTCTTCCTTTCATTAAATATAATTTTCACTATTTTTTTCAATTCTAATTTTAGAAATATTTTCCAAAAGCCCAATGCATTACATTTGTGTGCCATGTATTCATTTATTTATTCAGTATGCATTTATCTTGATTGACCAGGTCCATGGAAAGGAGTTTGGAAAGCAAGAAGAAAGAGAAAAAGAAAATTGGTGATCAGACTTTATCCAAATATTAAAGACCTAAATGAAGAAAATTATAATTTCTTTATTGCTAGTCATAATTAAAGATCAAAATAAATGGAGAAGAATGTTATGATAAATAGAATCAACATTATGATGTTGTGGTGGGCAGTGTGATGCACCGCAGATTCCTCTTCCATAAGGATTGTTTCCATAAGCGCTAGGAGTGCTATGGACAGACAGCCTTCAACTGTCATCCCCTTTAGAAGCGTCTCAGCTGAAGAAAGTGGCCTTGCCTTGGGCTATGATTATTCCCTGGTCCCTCACACCCAACGGCTGATTGATGAGGGAATTGGGCTATTCTAGCCTTACCTGGGACAACTCTGACCAGTCATTCTAACTCCAGAGCTTCCAAAGAGATTGCTGAGGCTGTCACTGGATCTGCAGCACTTCAACTTATCCCTCTCTCCCTGCTGTTTACTTGGCATCTTTTTCATAAAGCTCTTCTTGATAAATATTGTGCATACTAAAAATAAAAAAAAATTGGTGATCAGAAGCACCTCCAAGGACATTGGGGAATTCATACAGGCAAATTCACAATTACAAAGGGAAGGAAAAAAGTGAGATGGAGAGAAAGGAAAGATGCTTTGGGAGGTGATGGAAAAAGGGAATACATTGGGGAAAAAATGACATGAGTTTGAAGCGAGAATAGGGTTGGCTGAAGATGATAGAGATGGAAGAAACAGCCCATGCAGCAAGCACAGGCAAGGGATCTACAAATCTGTCGTTGGCTATATGTGGTCTATTCTCTGTGCTAAAGGTCCTTACCAGAAGTTATCTCTCTATCTACTATCTATTGTCTGTCTATCTATCTATCTATCTATCTATCTATCTATCTATCTATCTATCTAGATATCCTTCCCTGCTACCGATCAAGACATTTTAGCTAAAAAAACAAAACAAAAACTAACAAAAACAAAAACCGCAGCTGCCGGCTGTCCGCGATGAAGATGTTTCATCTTTGAGTGGTGGCGTGTGCTCAGTGTGTCATGGAGGATCACGAGTGCCTGAAGCCAGCTGGCCATGGATTGTGGGAGCAGTTCATTCCCAGAACAGACGTCTCCGGGCCTTGCGAGAGGGACCCGGAGGGCGCTGGGGGCGCACTTGGGGACCTGGACTCGGAGAGGGAGGTAGAGGTTGGAGTGGCGAGCTGGGGAAGGGCTCCAGAAGGTGGGCGTCCAGGCTGAAGTAGCGAAGAGGAGAGCGTCTCTTTGGACGAGGGGTGGGGGCCCCAGGCCAGGGATCTGGTTTGGGGCCCTGCGGGTGGGGGCGGAGCCCAGGGACGGAGCCCGCCGCGGGGTCCAGCCCAGGCGGCAGGAACTCGGGGTCCGCGTCTTCCTCGTAGGCCTCTTCTTGGGCGGCCACCTCTGGGACAGATGCGCAGAAGAATCCCTGCTCGACGGCGACTTCGTGCCCGGGCGCGTTCCGGGAAGCGCCGTGTTCTAGGCCGGCGGGCGAGGGGCCCTGCCCTCCCGAGCTGAGGAGGGCCTCGGGGACCAGCACGAGGGAGAGCTCTCCGAGGGTCACTTGCAGGGCCGACGTCGCCTGGGGCTCGAGCACCAGCTCCACGTCGTCCAGGAGCAGCTGCAGGGCACAGCCCGTGGCCAGGACCACCACGGAGGTGAGTGCGCCGGCGGCGGCGGGCGGCCCCTCCAGGCCTTCCAGGCCCGCGGGCTCCTCGGTTCGGCGGCGCTTGGCAGGGCGGGGTCCTCCGGGCGGCGGTCCCCAGCAGAGCTCAGGGTAGGCGCTGGGGCTGCGGGGCCGGCTGCCCATCACCTGGACGGCGCGTCGGGCGGCGCTCCCGGGGCCTGGCGGAGGGTGTGAGGGACAGGGTCCTGCACGCAGTGACAGGTTTGGACGACAGGTGAGGCGTCCGGGGGCGGCGGGGCGCGGTGCCCGGCGACGCAGAGACAGTGCCTGGAGTTCTGGGGGCACCTCCTGGGAGGCCCGCAGTCCGGGTTTTAGTGGCTCAGCGCCCAAACGCACGCTTCAGAATCTGAAAATCCTCCCGCGGACCGGTCAACACTGCCTTGTTAATAGGAGGAGTCAGGTGACTGGGGGCGGTCTCAATATAAACCCTGCCTCCTGGCAACCGGGATTAGGTTTGGTGCAGAGCAATAGCTTCTGTATGTATGTATGTATGTATGTATGTATGTATGTATGTATGTATGTATGTATGTATTTATTTGACAGAGATAGAGACAGCCAGTGAGAGAGGGAACACAAGCAGGGGGAGTGGGAGAGGAAGAAGCAGGCTCATAGCAGAGGAACCTGATGTGGGGCTCGATCTCATAACGCCGGATCACGCCCTGAGCCAAAGGCACAGGCTTAACCGCTGTGCCACCCAGACGCCCCAATAGCTTCTGGTTTTAAAGAAAATGTAGGAGAGTACTTCTTGGATGTCCCAAAGGGGGTTATTGCCTTTATTCTTGGCGGGCCGAGGTGGATAGCCAAAATACAATGTCAAAAAGTGCTTGCTTACTCTAAGAAATAGTCTATGTCTAATGTCCTCTAAGATTTTCGAAGAGCTATGAAAAGCCTTAACTTCATCATAGATCACTGCTTCCTTGCCCCGCTCACATGGTTCTTGGAATTCTTTTCATTCAGAAGAGAAATTAGAAATCCTAATTTTCTGTGATAAAAAAGCTTTAAAAGATAATCAAGTGAAACTAACTGCAGTTTTTAAAAAATTCTAATAGAAGTTTTTTGATTGGAGGCCAGACTGTGGTAATGATTAATAACAGTAGCAAAATACATCATAAGGTTAACCTTTTGTTTTCAGACTTGCTGTCTGACTTCTATTTCACTGAGTGTTTAAAAAATTAGATTATTCAGTCCTCATTAGTGGAACTCATAGGAAAGAAAGGAAATTTGAGAAAACGAAATACTTGGTTTGTGTTGGATTTGGGAATTAAAACCCAACATGTTTAAGTTTTAAACAGAGATCTTTGACTTTTTACCTATATGTTTATGGCAAACACACTAGATGTGTAATTGCTAGGTAGTAGTGTGTGGCCCCCTAACAATAATAGTTAATGCCAAACTGCTTTCTTAATTAGTTGTCCTAATTTATATTTCTGTGAACAGTGGGTAAGCATTCCCTTTGCACCACATCCTTGCCAACACTTAGTATAGTTAGATTTTTGAACATTTTCCAATCTGATGGTGTAAAATGATATTATGTATTTATGTTGTATTTCTTTGACTACTCAATTGATCACATTTGTGTATATATATAGGCCATTCATGTCTCATCTTCTTTGAAATGTGTGTTTATGCTTTTGCCATTTTTGATGTTATTGAGTTTTGGAACTTCTTTTTTATTGATGTGTGTTGAAATTATCTTTTCCCATTTTGTTTCCCTTGCCTGAGGAGACAGATCCAGAAAAAGTACTGCTAAGGCCAATGTTCAAGAGTTTACTGCCTTTTTTTTTTTTTTTTTTAGGAGTTTTATGGTCAGGTCTTACATTTAGGTATTTAATCTATTTTGAGTTTATCTTTGTGGCATAAGAAAGTACTTTAGTTTCATTCTTCTTCATGTAGTTGTCCAGTTTTCCCAGAACTATTTATTGAAGAGGCTGTCTTTACCCCATTGTATATTCTTTCCTTTGTCATAGATTAATTGATCATATAAGTGTGGATTTATTTCTGGGCTCTTAATTCTGTTCTGTTGATGGATGTGTCCTTTTCTGTGCAGTACCATACTGTTTTGATTACTATAACTTTGTAGTATAGTTTGAAACCTGGGATTGTGATTCCTCAAGCTTTGTTTTTTTTTTTTTTTCTTTCTCAAGTTTGCTTTGCCTATTCAGGGTCTTTTGTGCTTCCATACAAATTTTAGGATTATTTGTTCTAGGGATGCGTGGGTGGCTCCGTTGATTAAGCATCTGCCTTCAGTTCAGGTCATGATCCCAGGGTCCTGCGACTGAGCCCCATATCTGGCTCCTTGCTCAGCGGGAGCTTGCTTCTCCCTCTGCCCCTCCCCCTGTTCATGCTCTTTCTTACAAATAAATAAAATCTTTTTTAAAAAAGGATTATTTATTCTAGTTCTGTGAAAAATACTGCAGGTATTTTGATAGGTATTGTATTGAATCTGTAGACTGCTTTGAGTAGTATAGATATTTTAACAATATTAATTTGTCCAATCAATGAGCTTGGTTTATCTTTTCATTTATTTGTGTCATCTTCAAGTTCTTTCATCAGGTCTTTCACTTGCTTGATTGAGTTTATTCCTAGGTATTATACTCTTTTTGGTGCAATTGTAAATGGGATTGTTCTCTTAATATCTCTTTGTATCACTTTGTTATTAGTGTATAGAAACACAACTAATATACAGGCTTCTGTATTTTAGTTTGTATCCTACAACTTAATGGAACTCATTTATTAGTTCTAATAGTTTATTTTAGTTGAGTCTTTAGGGTTTTTTTTAACATATAGTATCATGTCATCTGCAAATAGTGACAATTTTACTTCTTCCACACCATTTTTTAAAATATATTTTTATTTACTTATTTTTTAAAGGATTTTATTTATTTGACAGGGAGAGAGAGAGCACGCACAAGCAGACAGAGTGGCAGGCAGAGGTAGAGGGAGAAGCAGGCTCCCCAGTGAGCAGAAAGCCCCATGTGGGGCTCTATCCCAGGACCCTGGTATCATGACCTGAGCCGAAGGCAGATGCTTAACCGACTGAGCCACCCAGGCGCCCCCCTCTCACACCATTTTGAATAGCTTTTATTTATTTCTCTTGTCCGATTGCTGTGGGTAGGACTGCTAGTGCTATGTTGAATAAAAGTGGTGAGAGTGGACGTCTTTGTTTTGTGTGTGATCTTAGAGGAAAAGCTTTTAGCTTTTCACTATTGAGTATGATGTTAACTGTGGGTTTGTCATATATGGCTTTTATTATGTCAAGGTAGATTTAGAGAAATTTTGTCAAATGCTTTTTCTGTCTCTGTTGAGAAGATATGATTTTTATCCTTCATTTTGTTTATGTGTAGTAACATGTTGATCATGCTTTATGGTAAAATTTAGAAGCACTTGCATTAATACAAGGCATAACCCAACAACCATACTGTTTAACCTGGAACTGGAGTAATATCCAATAAAAAAAATCAAGGAAAAATAAAATGTAAGAGGATTGTCAAAAAAAAGAGAGACAATATTCGCCTTATTTTGGACATATTATTGTCTTTATTGGTTAAGCAAGATAATCTACAGATAAGCCATTAAATAAATCAAATCATTTTTCTGGATGCCAGAAACAACAAATTATTTCTATATGCCAGTAACAATGTACAAAATATATCCAGGATCTTAGAACTATCAAAACACAGAGTCTTTAGAATTATGAACTTTTCCAGCACAGGAGAATTACATTAAAAATATAGTGGAAGAAAATAATGCCAAAGAGTTGGTTCTTTTGGGAAAAATCCCCCCCAACCGAGCAATACAGTTGTAACATTTGATAACCTTCTCATTAAGAAAAGGAGGGCACATGATCATGGCTCCTCATTCTGTGTTTGTTTTGTATCCAGCAAACATTTGTCCACATACACCTATTTGTCAGATTCCCCAAAAGCATCTCCAGCCACCAAAAAGTCAAAATGGCAAGGCTGTCATAAACGAGTAAGGGCACTGGGGCCAAAACTCTCTAAGAAATTTTTTTTTTAGTAATTACTCAAATTTCGGAGGAAGAGGTGCAGTGGTAGGGTGCTGGGGAAAGGATGGGTTTTTAGAAAAAAGTGCAAAACTAGGAGAATGGAGCTACTTAAGCGTAACCTTATAGAGAAAACAACCTAAGCAGCATTTCGGATTTCTGGAAGTACACTGTATTTCCAGCAGCATGTCGTTGCTGAGGTGATTTCCTTTCAGATGTTTCGGTTCGCCTTGATCCAAAATTTTGCAATGCAGCCTGCATCAAAAGAGCATCTGTCCGTGATTCATGCTTGGCGATTCTTGCAGGTTGTGCAATGTACACACAGCGGCTGGTAGAAGGTGCCCACTGGATGGCAAGGGATTGTGGGAGCAGTTCATTCCCGGAACAGACGTCTCCGGGCCTTGCGAGAGGGACCCGGAGGGCGCTGGGGGCGCACTTGGGGACCTGGACTCGGAGAGGGAGGTAGAGGTTGGAGTGGCGAGCTGGGGAAGGGCTCCAGAAGGTGGGCGTCCAGGTTGAAGTAGCGAAGAGGAGAGCGTCTCTTTGGACGAGGGGTGGGGGCCCCAGGCCAGGGATCTGGTTTGGGGCCCTGCGGGTGGGGGCGGAGCCCAGGGACGGAGCCAGCTGCGGGGTCCACCCCAGGCGGCAGGAACTCGGGGTCCGCGTCTTCCTCGTAGGCCTCTTCTTGGGCGGCCACCTCTGGGACAGATGCGCAGAAGAATCCCTGCTCGACGGCGACTTCGTGCCCGGGCGCGTTCCGGGAAGCGCCGTGTTCTAGGCCGGCGGGCGAGGGGCCCTGCCCTCCCGAGCTGAGGAGGGCCTCGGGGACCAGCACGAGGGAGAGCTCTCCGAGGGTCACTTGCAGGGCCGACGTCGCCTGGGGCTCGAGCACCAGCTCCACGTCGTCCAGGAGCAGCTGCAGGGCACAGCCCGTGGCCAGGACCACCACGGAGGTGAGTGCGCCGGCGGCGGCGGGCGGCCCCTCCAGGCCTTCCAGGCCCGCGGGCTCCTCGGTTCGGCGGCGCTTGGCAGGGCGGGGTCCTCCGGGCGGCGGTCCCCAGCGGAGCTCAGCGTAGGCGCTGGGGCTGCGGGGCCGGCTGCCCATCACCTGGACGGCGCGTCGGGCGGCGCTCCCGGGGCTTGGCGGAGGGTGTGAGGGACAGGGTCCTGCACGCAGTGACAGGTTTGGACGACAGGTGAGGCGTCCGGGGGCGGCGGGGCGCAGTGCCGGGCGACGCAGAGACAGTGCCTGGAGTTCTGGGGGCGCCTCCTGGGAGGCCCGCAGTCCTGGGGTTCTGGCTTCGCAGCACGGGTGCAGGGCTCAGCCTCGGGCGTTCGAATCCCAGGTTTCTCACACTGACGGATCTGCGCGGGTAATTCAAGTGACGCCTGCGGAACCAGAGTCGTAAAATGTCAGCTAGGCTCCGCCCCTTCCGAGGCTCCGCCCCCTAGAGATCACGGTGTCTGTGCAGCCCAATAGCTGAGGCTGTGGTTAAGGAAATACTTTCAGGGGCTCTTATAAAGGAGGCAGGACACATGTGTAACTCATTCTTAGAAAAAAGAAGATATACCAGTAATAAAACTCAAAACATTGTCACCTTTAGGACTAATGTTTTCTTGTGGTTTCATCCATTCTAGAGAAAAGACCTCTCAAAGAGATCACCCCCCCCCCCCCACCCGCCCTCCCTACTCCCACCCCTCTCACCCCTAGTAAAATGGACTTACCCAAATGCTTTATAAAATTTCTTTAGGACTGGGTCTATCATTTCAGGAGTAAATGGAAAATACTGATTTCTCTTTAGGAAAACTTCTGTTTTAATAGTAAAGTAAAATATTTGTGGAACTTTCTTCGAGAGGTTAAGGTTGTTATAAAATTTCATTAATAATATCAATAGCAGTTAAAATAATATAATTAACTTGTTTTCTTGAGCAATTATTATGACATGTCCACCATTTACTGTTTACAAAAGTGATCTTTTTCTTTACGAAAAAACCCAACACTTTATTGAGGTATGATTAGCATGTAGATAGCTGTATATATTTAATGTATACAACTGAATTTGGAAGAAGTGAGCACCCATGAAACTATCACCTCAATCAATGCCATAAACATATCTATCACCTACAAAAGTTTCCTCCTGCCCTATTTAAAACAAATGATCTTTTCAGTCTTCACAACAGCTGACACTGGAAGTGGTGAGCTGAGTTATCCAAAATTAGATCCCTAGTTGGGTTTGATGTGGGAATCAAATGCAGACTAATCTAGTTTTAGATCATCGACTCTTTACTCATATGTTTATTGTATATACCTAGGAATAGAAAACTAATTGGTATTATGTGTGTCTTTTCAAATTAATAGGTAATGCTTCCCTCTGGTTTTTTTTTTTTCCACAAAATGGTTTTCATAGTTTACACTTCTATGAGCAGAGTATGTTTTTATTTCACTACATCCTTGCAAACATTTCTTACTGCGAGACTCTTAAATCTGGTGTAGTAAAATGCTCTCATTGTGTTTTCATTCTGCATTTCTGATTGCCAGTCAGGGTGGATCATTTTTCAAATACTTATTGGCCACTCTTTATTCCTTTTTTCTTATTGGCCATTCTTATATCTTCTTGTTTGAAATGTTCCTATCTTTTATTTTTTTAATTTAAAAAATGAGTTTCAACACTTCTTTCAATTTTAAGCAGCGCTGATACCTTCCTCGTCAGAGCCCAACTTGGATAGCACCTTCTCAAAAAGGCCATTGCCGAGCATTTTATTGGAAATAGCTTTCTCTGTTCACTCTATCTCATCACTCTCTTTATGGCCTTCATAGTATTACCACAATCTGCAACTAATCAAAATATTGTTTAAAAAACTTGCGTTTCAGACATACTCCGTATCAATCATTTATCAAATGTATATGTAGCAAATGTCTCTATCACAATCTTTGAAGACTTTAGCTTTGATTCGCTATAATTCTCACTCATTCTATCTCTGGTATGATTTGTGGTGATTTTAATATGCTAATGGATCCCCCCGCCCCCAAATCTTGGTCTCCGACTTCTCTTAATGATCAATAATTTTATCTTCTCTCCTCACTGACTCATACTCTTGATCTTGTCGTTACTCCAAATTGTAACCCCTCCATAATCACAGTTTCAAACATTGTATTCTCAGAGCACCACCTCCTAACTTTCTAGCTTAGTCCTTTAAATATCCAAATTCTATCCGTCTTTCTGCCCCTCTGGAAAAATCCATTGATCCTACCACCTTTTCACTGAAACCAACACCATCAGGTCCTCGCTTCCCTCTTTACCTGGAATTTAAATTCCATGGACAGTCATTATAATTGTTGTCATGTTTATATCTTCATCTCCCTTTCCTGCTACCTGCTTTGCTGGTTAATACATTATGTTACTCTGTGGCTACATTTGTGCGGCTGAGTGGGGCTGGAAAAAAACACTCAACCCCACTGACTGGTCTTACTTTAAATTCATGATCAGCAACCTCAAGTAGGCTACTAATTGCTGCCCAGTGATCTTACTATGTTGTTCTATTTCATTCACTTTTTCACTCTTGTAGATGAACATTGTGTGCTTTCTTCTCTCTGCAAACTTCTGATACCTTATCCCTTATTTTCTGTACTAGATGGTCACCTTTTTCTTTTTCACTGAGGCAATAGAAGCAATCAAAAAATATTTTCCAAAATTCCCATAATCACATCTCATTAAGCTCCACTGGGATTGTATGTTTTGCCTTTTGTCCTCTTCCCATAGATGATATGTCTGTGCTTCTAGCAAAGTCTTCTTCCTCCATTTGTATAGTTCATCTCATCTCATTTTGCCTCCTCAAGAACATCACTCTAGGAATCCCCTCCTCTCTGTCCAGCATCATCAAATTTTACTACCTTTACCAATTCAGTATCTTTGATATGTAATTGAGAGGTAAAGTCCTCCATCTTCAACAAAAACTCTGTTGACGTGACTTTCTCCTCCAGTTTCTTTCTTTTAAATATTTATTTATTTATTTGGGGGCAGAGGGGCAGAGGGAGAGGGAGAGAATATCAAGCAGACTTCCTGCTGAGCACGGAGCCCAGCATGGGGCTCAGTCTCACAACCCTGAGATAATGACCTGACCTGAAATCAACAGTCGGACGCTTAACCGAGGAAGCCACCTAGGTGCCCCTCTCCTCCAGTTTCTATATCAGTTTTCTTTTTCCTCATACACCGAAACTCTCAGATTAGTGAACTGTGCTTGTATTCTCTAATTTTCCTTTTTCCACTTGCTCTTGAACCCACTCTAATCAGACTTCTGTCCATGCCAGTCATCTATAAATGCTCTCATTAAGGTCATCAATGGTTCCCACATTAGGAAATCCATGGTTAATTCTCAGTTCTCATCTTAGAGTTATGAGCAACAACTTACACCACCACTATTCCCTTTAAACATTTCCCCCCTTGGCATCCAAGATTTCACACTTTCCCAGTCTGTCTCTGGCTTCCTCTCAGTTTCCTTAGCTGTTTGCTTCTCCTTGTGAAGGTTGAAATATCCCAGGACCCCTTTTTGGCCTTATCTTTTTTTCTGTCAACCTTCACTGCCTTCCTTTAAGTGCCATCTGCATGTTGGTGACCCCCAAACATGAGTCTCCCTCCTTTTCCTTTCCCACCAAATGCAACTGCATTGTCAGCATTTTCTCCTGGATATCTATTAAGTTGAACCATGTGCAATTTTCATTTTTGTAGGTCAAGATGGTTGTCTATTGCTAATTTTATGTATATCAATCTAATGGTTGGCAGTCCAAACTTCAGGTCTAAACTTGAACTCCTCATATTTCCTCAAACCCGATCTTTTAAAGATTTTATTTATTTATTTATTTATTTATTTATTTATTTATTTATTTATTTATGATAGATAGCTAGCTAGATAGAGAACATGAGCAGGGGGAGCAGCAGAGAGAAAAGCAGACACCCCACTGAGCAGGGAGCCCCACATGGGGTTTGATCCCAGGACCCTGGGATCATGACCTGGGCCAAAGGCAGACTCTTAACCGACTAAGCCACCTGGGTGCCCCAAACCTGATCTTTTAAAAATGTTCTGTATCATGGTAATTGGCAATTCCTTCCTGTCGCTCAAGCCAAAAACTTGGAATTATCCTTGGGCATCTTTCTTTCACATATCACATCCATTCCACCTGGATATCCCGGACCATAGCCCTTCTTACCACCCCCTCACTAACCCCCTGCTGCCACCTTCATCCCTTCAGTGAATTACTGTAGAAGCCTCCTAGGTGGTCTCCTTGCATCTTTTCTTTTCTTTTTTTAAGGTAATCTCTATGCCCAGTGTGGGGCTGGAACTCATGACATGAGATCATGAGTCCTATGCTCTACTGACTGAGCCAGCCAGGAACCCCATCCTTGCATCTTTCCTTTGTTTCTTTCCCGGCTAGTTTCCACACATGAGCTGGAGTGGTTCTATTAAATCGTAAGTCAGACCATGTCACTCCTCTGCTCAGATGCCTCCGATTTCACTCAGTCAAAGCCTATGTTTTTATATAAGGGTCTGCAGAGCTCTCTCTATATGATCTGGACTTTCCACCTATGTTTTGTCATACTGTACTTCCTATCACCCTCTCTCTTGTTCCTTCTGTTAGAGCTCTGACTGCCTCTATGCTTTTCCTAGAAATGGACAGGTATAATCACAAATTTTGCAATTGCCTTTTTCCTACCTATCTATCTGCATGGCTCCTGACTTCTTTGTGACCATTATTGAGTTAAACGCTCCATCTTCAAGGCTTTTCCTGAATATATCATCTAAAATGGTAATCTCTGACCTTCTGCCTCCCCTTAGTCTTTTGCACATAACGGTATTTAACATGGTGTGCATTGTATTTCTCTTGTTTACCCTCTATATTATCAAGTATAAGCTTATGGTGGTAGTGATTATTTTTTAAGATTTTTAAAATTTATTTGACACAGAAAGAGAGAGGGGCTCCATCCCAGGACCTTGGGATCATGACATGAGCCCAAGGCAGACGCTTAATCGGCTGAGCCACCCACGTGCCCCGATGGCAGTGATTTTTTAACATGGTTTTGCTCTCCTGTATCCCCAGTTTTGGAACACTGCCAGCTGCATCTGGACACTCAAAAACATATATTGACTAAATAAATGATTTTTTCTTTCACTAGTTATGAGCAATCTTTTTTTAAAAAGATTTTATTTTTAAGTAATCTTTACACCCAACATGAGGCTCGAACTCACAACCCCAAGATCAAGAGCCGCATGCTTCACTGACTGAGCCAGCCAGGTGCCCCATGAGTATTGCCCTCTGTTCCATTTTCTCTATTTCCTCCCTCTGAAACTCCACTAGTCATGTATTAGAACTTCCTTTCTTCAAATAACTATTTATTCTTTTTATTATTTTTATGTCTGTACCTTTCTATGATAAATTATAAGAATGTTTAAAAAATATGTTCAACACTTTTACATGGTTTGTTTTGGAGGATTTTTTTTTTTTTTTTTTTTTTTTTGCCATTATAGACCAACATGGATGTCTTCAGTTATTTCTTTATGTGTAGGGTGTGATTCTCTGGAGAAATAGAAGTCACTATTTGTGGAAATAAAATCATGATCTTAGGCTGGGACTTGAGGCTGATTAACTGCTGATTCTTTTGTGCCATTTAGGAGAGTATAAGGTTGTGTGTGTGTGTGAATTCTTTTTCTAGTTTAAGTGCTCAGACTAGGATTTCCAGTACTACGTTGTATTGAACTGGTGAGAGTGGGTATCCTCGTATTGTACCAGATCTTACAAGAAAAATTTTCCGTTTTTCCTCATTGACCATGGTGTTAGTTGTGAGATTTTCGTATATGGTCTTTATTGTGTTAAGGTAAATTCCTTTTATATTTATTTTGTTGAGAGTTTTTATCATGAATGGATGTTGAATTTTTTCAAATGCTTTTTCTGTACTTATTGAAATGATCATATGGTTTTTATTTTTATGTTTTTGAGATGATCGCGTGGTTTTTAATTGTTCATTCTGTTAATGTAGTCTATCACCTTGATTGATTTGGATATGTTGAACCATCTTCACATCCCAGGGATAAATACTACTTGGTCCTGATGCAGAATCCTTTTAATGTGTTGATGAATTTGGTTTGCTAGTATTTCTTTTCTTGTGGTGTCTTTGGCTTTAGTATCAGGGTGATACTAGCCTCATAAAATGACTTTGGAAGTGTTCCCTTGTTTTCTACTTTTTGGATTGGTGTTAATTCTTCTTTGACTGTTTGGTAGAATTTACCAATTTACTAATGAAGCCATCTAGTCCTGGGCTTTTCTTTGTTAAGTGGTTTTGATTAATTGATTCAATCTCCCTATTTGTTATTGGTCTGTTTGGTAGGTTTTATGTTTCTGGGAATTTATCTATTTCTTTTATGTTATCCAATTTTTTGGTGTACTATTGTTCATAATAGTTCCTTAAGATTCTTTTTATTTTTATTTTTTTAAAGTATAGTCTCCAGGGGTGCTTGGGTGGTGCAGTCGTTTAAGCATCTGACTCTTGGTTTTGTCTCAGGTCCTGATCTTAGGGTTGTGGGGTTGAGCCCATGTCGGGCTCTGTCCTCAGTGTGGGAGTTTGCTTGAGGCTTCTCTCTCTCCTTCCCCCTCTGCCCCTCCCCCCTCAAATAAATAAATAAATCTTAAAAAAATAAAGTATAGTCTCTATTTTAATTTTTTAAATTTCTTAAGTATCCATTGTAATGTATCCTCTTTCATTTATGATTTTATTTATTTGAATCTTCTCTTTTTTTTCCTTAGTCAAGCTAGGGTTTGTTGATTTAGTTAGTTTTTTCAAACAAAACTAAGTCTTAGTTTTGTTGATTTTTCTATTATTTTTCTATTCTCTATTTGACTTACTTTTGCTCTAATCTTTTTATTTCCTTCTTTCTTCTAACGTTGGGCTTTACTCTTTTTCTAGTTCTTTGATGTATAAAGTTAGGTTGATTTGAGATCTTTCTTCTTTTTTAATGTAGGTATTTGTTGCTGTAAACTTTCTTCTTAGTCCTGCTTTTGCTGCATCCCATAAGTTTTGGTATGCTGTTTCTTGGTAACCATTTGGATGGACTATCTTTCTTATCCCTTCACTTTCAAACTCTGTGTTTCCTTAAATCTAAAGTGTTTCTCTCGTAGACAGCATATAATTGGATCTTGTGCTTTTACCAATTCAGTATGTCTTTTGGTTGGGAGTTTAGTCCATTTATATTAAAAGTAGTTAATGATTGGTAAAGACTTACTATTGACATTTTGTTAATTATTTTGTCTTTTTTTTTTGGCTCTCTTGTTCCTCTCTCTTGTTGTTGTCTTTGTAATCTCATTTTTTAAAATAGTGGTGTGTTTTGATTCTTTTCTCTATATCTTTTGTAAATCTACTGTACTTTTTTTTTTTGGTGTGTGGTTATCATGGGGTTTGTATTGGACATTTTGTGGCTGTAGCAATCTTTTTAAAGCTGATGACAACTTAACTTCAATTGCTTGCAGAACTCTATACTTTACTCCCCCAACTCTACTTTATGTGATTGCTGACAGATTTTATTTTTCTCTATATTCTGTTTCTAGTAACAAATTTCTGTGGTTAGAGTTATCCTTACTCTTTCTGTCTTCTGATTTATATACTACTGTTAAAGTGATTTATGCATGACCGTTAGAGTATTATTACATTGTTTGTCCTTATAGTCACCTTTAGCAGTGAGATTCATACTTTTGTAAGTTTTTATATTGTTGTTTAGCATCTTTTCATTTCTTTTTTTAAAAAGATTTTTAAAAAGATTTTATTTATTTATTTGACAGAGAGAGAGACAGCCAGAGAGAGAGGGAACACAAGCAGGGGGAGTAGGAGAGGGAGAAGCAGGCTCATAGCGGAGGAGCCTGATGTGGGGCTCGATCCCAGCACTCTGGGGTCACGCCCTGAGCTGAAGGCAGACGCTTAATGACTGAGCCACCCAGGTGCCCCAGGATCTTTTCATTTCAACTTAAAAAACTTCCTTTAGTGCTTCTTGTAAGGCAGGTCTAGTGTTGATGAACTCTCTCAGTTTTCATTTGGGAAAATCTTCTATCCTTGATTTTTAAAGGACAGTTTTGCCGGGTAGAGTATTCTTGGTTGGCAGTTTTTTCTTTAAGTACTTTGAATAGATTCTTTCCTGGCCTGCTGAGAAAACCACTGATAGGCTACTTGGTACATGGCAAATTGCTTTCAAAATTCTCTTTTTGCCTTTTGATAATTTAATTGTAATGCGTCTCATTATAGACCTTTTTGGGAACTTCCGGGCTTCATGAATCAAGATGTCAACCCCCCACCAATCTGGGGAATTCTCTGCCATTATTTCTTTAAATAAGGTTTCTGTCCCTTTCTTCTTTTTCTGGAACTTCCATAATGTGTATCATTTCTTTTGATGATTTCAATTAAGTCCTATATGCTTTCTTCACTCCTTTTCATTCTTTTCTCTTTTTATTCCTCTAACTGGATAATTTCAAATGACCGTTTTTTGAGTTTGTTGATTCTTTCTTCTACATGATTGAATCACTGCTAAGCACTGTATTGAATTTTTCAGTTCAGTCATTGCATTCTTTAGCTCCAGAGTTTTTTTAATGGTTTCTATTTCTTTATTAAAACTTCTCATTTTGTTCATGTATTGTTTTCCTGATTTCATTTAGTTATTTACCTGTGTTCTCTTGTAGCTCATTGAGTTCTTTAAGATCTTTATTTTTTTTTAAATACTTTATTTATTTATTTGACAGAGAGAGAGACAGCCAGCGAGAGAGGAAACACAGGCAGGGGGAGTGGGAGAGGAAGAAGCAGGCTCCCAGTGGAGGATCCTTATGTGGGACTCGATCCCAGCACTCTGGGATCACGCCCTGAGCCAAAGGCAGATGCTTAACAACTGAGCCACCCAGGCGCCCCAAGATCATTATTATTTTTTTTTAATATTTATTTAGAGAGAAAGAGAGAGAGAGAGAGTGTGTGTGCTTGAGCATGGGGAGGGGCAGAAGGAGAGGGAGAAAAATCCTCAAGCAAACTCCCCACCGAGCATGGAGCTCGATCCCAGGACCCCAAGATCATGACCTGGACTGAAATCAAGAGTCAGTTGCTTAATGGACTGAGCCACCTAGGCACCCCTAAGGTGATTAATTTTAATTCTTCTCGAAGTAGTTTATGGATCTTCATTTCTTCAGGGTCAGTTACTAGAACTTTATTAGTTTCCTTTTGGTGGTCATGTTTGCCTGATTCTTTATATTTTTAGTGTTACATTGATGTCTATACATTTGAAGAAGCAGAAACCCCTTCCAGTCTTTACAGACTGTTTTTGCCAGGTAAAGACCTTCTCCTACTAGGTCCAGACTGATGGGACCGCCTCTAGACTGTAGTCAAATAAAGTTAGAGCTAGGTCATAAGGCTGATTTTAGGGTCTGCAGTTGGGTCCACAGTCAGTGGGCCTGTACCTGAGGTCACTGATGAACTTGGCTCCTCCTGGGTCTCTTGGTGGATGTGGTTGATGGAAACACTGCAGGCAAGTAGAGCTGGAGCTGACTCCACAAGGGGATGGGGCAACTTTTGAATCTGCAGCTGGTACCACACTATAGTCAGTGGGCCTCTCACTGGTGTCTGCCTTCTCAAAGTGGCCTTCCTTGGTCTTGGGCTCTACCAGTTTTCACAATCTCCTACCTGGTCCCAAGCCTCTCTCAAAGGCACTTTCCCCCATGAATGGCTGCCAAACCGTTGTTTCTGTGGGGAAAAGAGTGCTGGAGACTTCCTATTCCACCTTCTTGTTGACATTACTCCTTAGCTGTCTGGTTCTAACAATTTCTGCATCTAGAAGATCTCTGAGAATCCTCAATTTGATGTCCCTTATTGGAATAGACTTTACATTTTATGGAATTCTGAACTGTTTTTTGGTTGTGAAATGTGGACACAAGGACTGATGCCCTGGAGTTTCACTGCTGTATTTATAACGGTATCTGATAAAGTCTCTTCCAATGAGGTTCAAGAGTACTTTTTCTTTGATATCTCTTCCAATAGAGGAAATCTCCCAACTAAAGATCATGAGGAGACTTTTTAGGAAGATGTGGTTGGAATGTGGACTTGTTGGTGATTGGACTGGGTATAATATATGTCTCCTGCAATATCTTGCCATGTCTACATACAATAGGGTGGAGTCTAGTATTGGAGCTAAAATCCCTAAATGCATGGGCTTTGCAGTTACTTCTTCATAGGGGGATAACCAGTGTGTCTCAAGGAAGTGGAATGTATAGACTCATAAGTGTTAGTAGGAGTATATTTGGCCAAGGGAGTATAAGAGTTTCTTAAAGTTTTGCTAATTTTAATTTAAGGATGCTTTTGGTGCTGTTAATCTTTCTAGGAGATTGTGGGTGGTAAGGACAGTACAGTTTTTGAGTAAAGGACAATGACTTACAGAGTTCTTTTATAATGTTTTCCATAAAGTATGTACCTTGATCATTGATATAAAAGTTGCTATATTCCAGGTGGGAAACACAATATCAAGCAGCTTTTTCTTAAATAAAAGATTTTATTTATTTATTTGAGAGAGAGCACAAGTGGGGGAAGAGGCAGAAGGAGAGGGAGAAGCTGACTCCCCCTGAGTGGGGAGCCCCATGTGGGGCTTGATCCCAGGAGCTGGAGATCATGACCAGAGCTAAAGGCAGATGCTTAACTGACTGAGCCACCCAGGTTCCCCTGAAGCAGCTTTTTAGTGATTATAAAGGCTGTAGATTTTCAGCCTGGAAATGATACAACCAATCCTGAAAGTAGACATACAAAAACTAAAATATATTCATATAGGGATGGAAGCTGGATAAAATCTATCTGAAGGTGTACAAAGAGCCCTTGAAACTTTGGTTCTTGGCTATGTGCCATTTTTATAGTTTTTCCAGGATTATGTTATTGACAGGTGACATATGAACTAGAAATAACCTCAGGTCTTTTTAAAACAAAATCGAGGTTTGGGGTGCCTGGGTGGCTCAGTCGTTAAGCGTCTGCCTTCGGCTCAGGGCGTGATCCCGGCGTTATGGGATCGAGCCCCACATCAGGCCCCTCCGCTATGAGCCTGCTTCTTCCTCTCCCACTCCCCCTGCTTGTGTTCCCTCTCTTGCTGGCTGTCTCTATCTCTGTCGAATAAATAAATAAAATCTTAAAAAAAAATTTAGCACTCTAATCATTTTTAAGTGTACAGTTCAATAGTTTAAGTATATTCACATTGTTGTGTAACCAAACTCTAGAACTTTTTCATCTTGCCAAATGGAAAACCTATACCCTTTTTTAATTTTTTAAAAAGATTTTATTTATTTATTTGACAGAGAGAGAGACAGCCAGCGAGAGAGGGAACACAAGCAGGGGGAATGGGAGGGGAAGAAGCAGGCTCCCAGTGGAGCATGGAGCCCGATGTGGGGCTTGATCCCAGGACCCTGAGCTGAAGGCAGATGCTTAACGGCTGAGCCACACAAGCACCCTAATATATTTATTTTTTTTACAACAGATTTTTAAAATATGTTATTTGTTTATTTTTATGTTCAATTAGCCAACATATAGTACATCATTAGTTTTTGATGTAGTGTTCAACAAGTCATTAGTTGCATATAATACCCAGTGCTCATCACAACACGTGCCCTCCTTAATATCCATCACCTGGTTGCCCCATTCCCCCACCCCAATCCCTTCTGTAACCCTCAGTTTGTTTCCCGGAGTCCAGAGTATCTCATGGTTTGTCTCTCTCTCTGATTTCTTCCCATTCAGTTTTCACTCCCTTCCCCCATGGTCCTCCATACTATTCCTTATGTTCCACATATGAGTGAAACCATATGATAATTGTCTTTCTCTGCTTGACTTATTTCACTTAGCTTAATATCCTCCAGTTCCATCCATGTCGATGCAAATGGTAGGTATTCATCCGTTCTGATCACTGAGTAATATTCCATTGTATATATGAATCACATCTTCTTTATCCATTCATCTGTTGAAGGACATCTCAGCTCCTTCCACAGTTTGGCTATTGTGGACATTGCTGCTATGAGCATTGGGGTGCAGGTGCCCCTTCTTTTCACTACATCTGTATCTTTGGGGTAAAAACCTAGCAGTGCAATTCCTGGGTCATAGGGTAGTTCTATTTTTGATGTCTTCTGGAATCTCCATAATATGCTGTTTTCCAGAGTGGCTGTACCAGCTTGCATTTCTACCAACAGTGTAAGAGGTTTCCCCTTCTCCACATCCTCTCCAACATTTGTTGTTTCCTGTCTTGTTAGTTTTGACCATTCTAACTGGTGTAAGATGGTATCTCATTGTGGTTTTGATTTGTAATTCCCTGATGGCTAATGATGTTGAACATTTTTTCACGTGTCTGTTGGCCATTTGTATGTCTTCTTTGGAGAAGTGTCTGTTCATGTCTTCTGCCTATTTCTTGACTGGATTATTTGTTTTTTTGGGTGTTGAGTTTGAGAAATTCTTTATAGATCTTGGATACCAGCCCTTTATCTGTAGTGTCATTTGCAAATATCTTCTCCCATTCCGTGGGTTGCCTCTTAGTTTTATTGACTATTTCCTTTGCTGTGCAGAAGCTTTTTATCTTAATGAAATCCCCAAAGTTCATTTTTGCTTTTGTTTCACTTGCCTTTGGAGACATGTCTTGAAAGAGCTTGCTGTGGTGATGTCAAAGAGGTTACTGGCTATGTTTTCCTCTAGGATTTTGATAGATTCCTGCCTCACATTTAGGTCTTTCATCTCTTTTGAGTTTATGTTTGTGTATGGTGTAAGAGAATGGTCCAGTTTCATTCTTCTGCATGTGGCTGTCCAATTTTCCCAGCACCATTTATTGAAGAAACTTTTTTTCATTGGATATTCTTTCCTGCTTTGTCGAAGATTAGTTGGCCATAGAGTTGAGGGACCGTTTCTGGGATCTCTATCTTGTTCCATTGATCTATGTGTCTGCTTTTGTGCCAATAGCATGCTTGATGATCACAGTTTTGTAATTTATTTATTTATTTATTTATTTATTTATTTTAGGGGGGAGAGAGCAGAGGGAGGAGCAGAGGGAGAGGGAGAGAATCCCAAGCAGTTTCTGCACTGAGCACAGCGCCCCTGGAGGGGCTCCATCTCACATCCCTGAGACCATGACCTGAGCTGAAATCAAGAGTTGGTCAGTCACTTAACCGACTGAGCCATCCAGGCGCCCCCTTTTTAGAACCATTTTATGTTTATAGAAAATTGAGCACATAGCACAGAGTTTCCATACACCACGCCTCTCCCATGCAGTTTCTCCTATTATTAACATCTTGCATTACTATGGTACAATATTACAATTAATAAACTAACATTGATACATTATAATTAACTAAAGCCCATAGTTTACATTAAGGTTCACCTTGTGTTGTACAGTTCTATGAATTTTGACAAATGCATGTCATGCATTCATGTAATATCATAGAATAGTTTCACCACCCTACAAAACCCCTTGTGTTCCACCTATTCACACCCTCCTTCTGAACCTTGGCAACCACTCATCTTTTTACTGTCTTTATAGTTTTGCCTTTTTTTCAGAATGTTACATAGTTGATTTCACATAGTATATAGTTGTTTCAGACAGTTTCTTTCAATTAGCAATATGCATTTTCTTGGCCTGTTAGCTCCTTTCTTATTTTTTAACACTGAATACTATTCCATTGTATGCATATATCACAGTTTGTTTACCTATCTGCCTGTCGAAGGACATCTTAGTTGCTTCCAGTTTCTGGAACAATGGTTTTTTGGTGGTTCTCATCAGGTTTAATTAAAATCTCAAAGGTTTGTCTAGGTTGCTTATGCGCAAATAGACACAAGACCTTTTTGTAGTTAGAGATGGCTAAAGAAAGAGACTGTTGAATGGCCTTCTTCAGGTCATAAAGCCCTGTTCATTTATGTGCTTTCCAGGTGAGGATTTCTTACTGAGAACTTAGTCAATTCATAAAGAGGTGTTTCAATCTCAGAAATATTTGGCACCCTTTGTTTGCAAAATCCAGTTAAAATAAAAAATACTCTCAACTGTTTTTTTGTGAGGGGTCTAGGATATATTTGGATGGTCTTTAGTCTATCAGGAGAAAATGTTTTTCCTTCTTAAGATAGGTCATGTTCTAAATAAAGGATTGTACTTGGGCAAAATTATAACTTATCTTTTCAAACTTTGTTTGGCCGGGGGCAAGTAGATGGAATCCTTTTACAGGCTTCCTTGTTCTTTGAACAAAGTAGGAGATTATCTACACATTGTATTGGTACTAAATCACAAGGGAGATTTAGATCTTTTAAGTCTTGATTGAGGACCTGGGAAAAATAGGAGGGGGCTCTAGTGAACTCCTGAGACATGACTGTCCAGGTAGATTGTTGTCCTCTCCAGGTGAAGGCAAAAAGGTATTGATTGTTTTGATCTATAAGCACACTAAAAAAGGGCAAAGATCCGCTATAGCGAAGCAAGTGGCTTCAGGTGGAATCGATGATAGGATGGTGCTTGGGTTAATTTCTATCAAGAAATGAGGTATACTTATTCTGTTGATGGACTTGAGGTCTTGAACAAATTTATATCCTTGTCTGTTTGGTTTCTTTTCTGGCGGGATGAGAGTGTTATGAAAGACAGGGTATGAGAAGACCTTTGTATATGAGGTCTTCACCTATAGGTTTAGCTCTTCCTTTGGCTTCAAGAGATATTGGGGAAGTCTGGGTAATGGTTTGGTAGAATGTAGCTGAATTTAATAGATCCTGCTCCCATTACCTTTCCTATGTCAATAGAATTTCTAGCCCATAGAGGGTGGGGTTGGGTGTCAAGATCTTTATTTGGGGTATATAGTAAATATGGAGAGTGCAAAGGTATATTCAAAAAAGACACAATTGGTTATGAATAGAGAAGTCCTCTGAAACCTCAAGAAATAGTTTCTTAGGTGTGATTTCAATATAATGAGTCTATGTGCAAAGTAAGTCTCTCCCTATTAAATTTACAGGTGTGTTATCATAGAACAGGAAGAACTGTTTCCAATCAAGGGCTCAAGGGTTACAGTTAAAGACTCAGGATGTAGGGAAAATCTGTGAGTTATTTGAAATAATGACCACCCGTGTGGTTTCTTTCCTCCAAGGAAGAGGCTGAGCAAAGGTGGCAGGGTTTAGATATAGAAACAGTAGCACTTGTATTGGTTTGTACTGGAAATGTTTCAGGTATGGTTTTTAGGAGACTTTGCCTAACTTTTCAGGCTTGTTTTCAGACCCTCAGGTTTATTGTGGTAAGAGAGATCCTATAGGTCCTTTTCTGGGTGAGTCTGATCTGCTTTGCCATCTAGGAGTTAGCATCTGCATTTCTGACCAATATGTGTGAGTGGTATAAGTCAGGTAATTATAGGTCATATGCACCCAGAAGAATTCTAAATTCTTCTATGAATATTTGCTGGTCTTGTCTGAATTTAGGGAAATCTTTACTAATAGCTCTTAATTCAGTTATGGGGGATGGATTTTTAGAAGCAACTGGCATTTTAGGTTCTTGGGAAAGTTGTTGGGGAAAGGTGGGGCCTGAACAGGGGAATTGGAGGGAGGAGTCAACAGAAGTGCAGAAGGAGAGAGATTGGCAGGATAAGGGGAAGAAAGAGATTTTGAATAGGTCCTAGGCAACTGGGGGACAAGGACAGGGGATTTATTAGAGAAATAAATCTTGTTTGTTGTTTGTCAAGTTGCTCATAAGCTTTGGGGAAGGAATTTTTTAATGAAGGAACTGTTGATTCAAAGTTTTGTTTTGAGGTCTCTTTAAACCCAATCAAAAAAATACTGCCCATTGAAACTGGAAAATCTTTTTCCCTTTCATTTCTAAGGTGCTTCTCAAATGAACAGTTTTGTTGAAGTCAAATCACCCTTGCTGAAGCTGTGTCATTTAGAGAGAGAGGCACGAGAATTAGGATTGTAATGAGATTATATATAAGCAGCAGGCATTTTTCCTGGAAGAGAAGAGGAGTTAGACTTATATTACCTAATAAAGGTGGCCAATGGTGGGTAAAACATGATACTGTTACACCTTGTGTTTTAGGCCCCTATTCTGTTGGTCGGCTATCTCTGAATGCAGACCCAACAGTCTGCACCCCCTAACAGGCAGACAACCAGAGAACACTCTATCTGGATCAAAGCTGGAGTTTCAGGATGAAAAAAATTCAGGACAGAAGAACCTCATCTAGTTTTATTGATTGCCCACAGCAAAGTTTCTCCAAAGGGGTGCTGGTTTGGTGAGAACTGCAAACTCACCAGACTGAGGCTGGCTCAAACGACAGGCTTATAGGACCTATTACAGTGTTCTACTCTGTGATTCTCTTTCTGTGACAAAGAACACATTTAGTCAGCACAACACAAAATGGAAACACGAAAGAGAGCAAAAGAGGAGAAAAGGAATGGCTCGATTCCACAGGATGCCAAATAAATGGAAGTGGTAACAAAACCTGGTATCAGACCGAGAATAAATAACCAAGGAACTCAATGCAGTGAGAGAGTTCAGACCTGCTGTTGACTTACCACATTGATACATACTTTATAAGCCAAGAGTAGCAAGGCACAGGGTGCCTCCATGAGTACTGCACCTGGTTGAAGGCTGAGGTTTGGCAATGGGCAGTGCAGATTACATCTTACTGGGACCTCCAGGAAAATGGAAAATAAACAAAGGCTACTCAAATGAGAACAAGTGGAAGCTATTTATACAGAGCTTGCAATAGCAAGGGAGTCAGCCCAATCACTTGCATTTGACAGAGATTTTAGGCAGGTAAGGGAGTGAGAAAGCTTTAAAGTGAAAAAAAGGAAGTCTTCAGGTATGTTTGATTGGAGGTTGTAGGCATGATAGGAAAGCTGGAGGCAGGCTAACTGGAAGCAAGGCATCCTATGTAATTGGTTTGGTTTGTATACTTTGTATCTTAGATACAGCATATGTGACTTTCTCTAGCTGGTCCTGAGTTGTAAGTGGGGGTGGAAATTAGGGAAGCTGGCAGTTACTCACTAAGTATGTCTATTTGGGGCCAGTTACTGATGAAGTTATGGTTTTGTTTCTGGGCTGGGTGCTGCAAAGGTTGTGGGTCAGAATTTTATTGTCATATGTGGTCTGGCCATTGTTCATTTGTATATTCAGTCTCTCAGATCCTGTTATCCCCATGGCTTCCAAGCAGTCCAGCTCTTTAATGGCATTTGCCATCACTGGCCATCTTGGACTATTGAGCTTCTCAATGATACTGGTGTCTCTCCAGTGCATTTCTTATTGCTTTGTTGCACAAAGGTCCCTCTAGTCCCTCCCACACTCTCTAGTAGCTGATATATTATTCAGCTTAGCTAGTATATCTGCTGTATCGTTTCCACTGCTTGAAACTTTTTTTTTTAAAGATTTTATTCATTTATTCAACGGAGACAGAGACAGCCAGCGAGAGAGGGAACACAAGCAGGGGGAGTGGGAGAGGAAGAAGCAGGCTCATAGCGGAGGAGTCTGATGTGGGGCTCGATCCCGTAACGCCGGGATCACGCCCTGAGCCGAAGGCAGACGCTTAACCGCTGTGCCACCCAGGCGCCGCATCACTGCTTGAAACTTTTGATCCATTATTCTACTGTCTGCCTCAGCATTTATGGTATTTTTACTTAACTTTGTGTGGGACATCTTTTTCTCTAAGCTTCCAAGAGCCACCTGTCCAAATGTGAGCACTGCCTTATAGGGTCCTTGCGAGTATTGTTCAATCCTGTATCATGAGTGCTTCTAAATTGATAGACTCTCCCTTCTCCAGGCTGACCTCCAGCACCCTCAGTTCTCTACTTGGCAACTGCTGGTAATATGTTGAGTGAGTTCTATAGCTCTTCCAGGGTATAGGCAGTCCCCTTCCTTATGTATAGGACTAACATTTCCCTGACTGGATTATATTGTACATAACTTTAGTTACTGGCCTGGTGACAAAGAGAGGAGATGGAGGCAGATCTTGAGGTTGGTGCATGTTATCTTGCCAGGAAGAGGCTTCTGTATCATCTTAAAGCAGGGAGAAGTGCCAACTTTTCACAGAAAGGAGTGGGCCACTTCTGAGGTTCAAGAGGATTGAGAGGGATCTGGGGATTCAAAATATTCAGTATATCTTTCTGGTTGTCTCCATTCAATGTCTCAGTGCTCAGTTAAGCTGTGATCTCACCATTACAGACTTGCCTAGTTTGAGAATTCAATCTTTTATGGTTCTCCGCTATCTCTACAGTGAATCCTGGGTTGGATCTTTGGGGTCTCCCATTGACCCCTTTAGCTCCAGGAGGCTATTTGTATGCTGTCGAGGAGACTGTCTGAATCTCTTTTATTGGTAATTAATCACCCTCAGCCTTTCATTCTTTATCTTGAATGTATTGATTGTCCCAGCAACAGCCATTCAATTCCATACTGCTTATAAATGTTACTTCTTATAATTACTCTGTCCCCCAAATTCCTCAAATGCCTGAGATGTTGCCAATACCAGTGTAGTCCCTTCTACCAGTACGTCAGTAAGTTCACCATTGATTAAGATCTTATCTGCTTTGCTGTAGCATGCCATGGGCTATTCATACTCCATGATTCAGCTCTGAAATCCACTCCTCCCTATGGTAACTCCTGGTACTAACTGTATTAAATTGGTTTGGAGGGGGCGCCTGGGTGGCACAGTGGTTAAGCGTCTGCCTTCGGCTCAGGGTGTGATCCCGGCGTTATGGGATCGAGCCCCATATCAGGCTCCTCTGCTATGAGCCTGCTTCTTCCTCTCCCACTCCCCCTGCTTGTGTTCCCTCTCTCGCTAGCTGTCTCTATCTCTGTCGAATAAATAAATAAAATCTTAAAAAAAATAAATTGGTTTGGGAAGAGTGCAATGGAGATTTGTATGCAGGAATTTGGAGGAACAAAGAAAATATGACTGGGCAGATGGAGAACTTGAACTGGGTTACAATTGCAACAAAATCGTCAGACAACCCATGGAGAGCTCTAGAATTGGGCTAGACCTCCAGAGTTGTCTTGAACCAAGGGAACTGGGCCTGTGCATCCCCTAATTGACAATCGCTGGAGTGGACTTACCATAGAGGTTGAAGGTAATTCTTGGAGAGCAACTCAGCTGAGTTAGCTGCTAATACTCCCAGCAGCAGTCCTGATGGAGTGGGGGTGGGGACAGTCCACTCCAGCATCACTACAGCATTAAAATTGGAAATTGGGACATGTGTTATTGCTTGAGGATGAGAAATATGACTTTTGAGTGCAAATTATCTGAGCTCCATATGCTTGGCTCTGAGTTCTGGATCTTTGGGAGCCATTATGATGCACATACAAAATTCCAATATGGAACAGAAAATGAATTACCATTCAAAATGTGTCCCCAAGAAAAACAGAGCTTTTCGTCTATGGTCAGGTACAAGACCGGGTTGTCCACTCTCACCATTGTTATTTAACATAGTACTGGAAGTCCTAGCCTCAGCGATTAGACAACAAAAAGAAAAAGAAGGCATCCAAACCAGCAAGGAAGAAGTCAAACTTTCACTATTCGCAGATGACATTATACTTTATGTAGAAAACCCAAAGGACTCCACCAAAAAATTGCTAGAACTGATACACAAATTCAGCAAAGTCTCAAGATCCAAAATCAACATGCAGAGATCAGTTGCATTTCTATACACTGACAATGAAGAGAAATCAAGGAATTGATCCCATCTACACTTGTACCAAAAACCATAAGACACCTGGGAATAAACCTAACCAAAGAGGTAAAAGATCTGTATGCTGAAAACTATAGAACACTTATGAAAGAAATTGAAGAGGACACAAATAGATGGAAAAACATTCCATGCTCATGGGTTGGAAGAGCAAATACTGTTAAAATGTCTATACCACCCAAAGCAATCTACACATTTAATGCAATCCCTATCAAAATACCACCAGCATTTCTTACAGACCTAGAATGAACAACTCTAAAATTTGTATGGAACTACAAAAGACCTTGAATAGCCAAAGCAATCTTGAAAAATAAAAACAAAGCTCGAAGCATCACAATTCTGAACTTCAAGCTATATTACAAAGCTGTAGTCATCAAGACAGTATGGTACTGGCACAAAACCACACATAGATCAATGGAACAAAATAGAAAACCCAGAAATGGACCCTCAACTAATCTTCGGTAAAGTAGGAAAGAATATCCAATGGAAACAAGGCAGTGTCTTCAACAAATGGTGTTGGGAAAATTGGACAGCCATATACAGAAGAATGAAACTGGGCCATTTTCTTATGCCATACACAAAAATAAACTCAAAATGGATGAAAGACCTAAATGTGAGATAGGAATCCATCAAAATCCTAGAGGAGAACACAGGCAGAAACCTTTTTGACCTCAGCCATAGCAATTTCTTACTAGACACATCTGTGGAGGTAAGGGAAACAAAGCAAAAAATGAACTTTTGGGACTTCATCAAGATAAAAAGCTTCTGCATGGTGAAGGAAACAACAGAACTAAAAGCCTACAGAATGGGAGAAGATATTTGCAAATGACATACCTGATAAAGGGTTAGTATCCAAAAATCTATAAAGACCTTATCAAACTCAACACCCAAAAAACAAATAATCCAGTTAAGAAATGGGCAGAAGACATGAATAGACATTTTTCCAAAGAAGACATCTAGATGGCTAATAGACACATGAAAAGATGCTCAACATCACTCATCATCAGGGAAATACAAATCAAAACCACAATGAGATACCACCTCAAACCTGTCAGAATGGCTAAAATTAACAAGACAGGAAACAACAGATGTTGGTGAGGATGCAGAGAAAGGGGAACCCTCTTACACTGAGGGTGGGAATGCAAACTGGTACAGCCTCTTTGGAAAACAGTATGGAGGTTCTTCAAAAAGTTAAAAATAGAACTACCCTATGATGCAGCAATTGCCCTACAAGGTATTTATCCAAAGGATACCAAAGTACAGATTTGAAGGGATACATGCACCCCAATGTTTATAGCAGCATTATCAATAATAGCCAAATTATGGAAAAAGCCCAGATGTCCATTGACTGATGAATGGATAAAGATGTGAGGAATATATATATATAATTTATGAAGGAATACTACTCAGCCATCAAGAAGAATGACCTCCTGCCAACTGCAATGATGTGGATAGAGCTAGAGTGTGTTATGCTAAGTGAAACAAGTCAGTCAGAAAAAGATAAATGCCACATGATTTCACTAATGTGGAATTTAAGAAGCCAAACTGATGAACATAGGAGAAAAGAAAAAAAGGAGAGAGGGAGGCAAACATAACAGACTCTTAACTATAGAAAACAAACTGAGGATTGCTGGAGGGGAGGTGGGTGGGGGATGGGCTGATGGGTATAAAAGAGGGTGAGTGTTGTGATGAGCCCTGGGTGTTGTATGTAAGTGATGAATCACTAAAGTATACTCCTGAAACCAGTATTACACTGTATGTTAACTAACTAGAATTTAAATAAAAATTTGAAAAAACAAAACAGAAAAACCCAAAATGTGTCCCTACAGCAAGACTTCTTTACCCAGAAGGAAATCAATCTCAATCACTGCCAAAAATTGGAGTTTATGCCTGAGGAAATGGAATTATTGGGCTAACTGATACATAATTTAAAATAAGAATGCTTAAATTCTTCTAGAGATAAAGGAGGAGATATCCATCAAATAAGAAAAGTTTCTATGACATTGATTAAAAGTTGTGAAATAAGGGCAGGTAGATTTTTTAAAAAACAAGCAATTAGAAGTCTCGAAAAGGAAAAATGCAGTAGTTGGAATGTACACTGTCTTATAAAGAACATAAACAGAATTTTGAAAATAGAAAAGGACAGAATCAGTGAATTGTAAGAGAGAAAGTGGGTTATCATAAAGACCACAAAACCAAAATATGCATACTAAGAGACGCAAGGGTAAGAGCAGTGATTAAGCAGTATCACCATTTATCTAATAGAAGTTCCAGATATTGGAGAGGTATTCAATGGTCCAAGAGAACTGACTCATTCTTTTTTGATATTTTTTTTAAAGTTAATTCTCCAGATTTAAAAAGCTCATTGAGTTGCAGCAGCAAAATTTCCCCCACTAAACATATCACGTTGACATTGTAGAATATTGAAGTCGAGAAAATAGTTAAGTAAATCGTAAACAGAACCCCGCAAAGGAGTGGCAATACAAGTGACAGAAGGCTTCTTAACTGTGACAATAAATGGCAAGGCAAATAATAGAGCAATATCTTTTTTTTTAAGATTTTATTGATTTGTCAGAGAGAGAGAGAGAGCGCGCGCCCAAGCAGAGGGAGCAGCAGGCTCCCCGCTGAGCAAGGAGCCCGATATGGGGCTCGATCTTAGGAACCTGGGATCATGACCTGAGCTGAAGGCAGATGCTTAACTGACTGAGCCACCCAGGCATCCCTAGAGCAATATTTTTAAAGTAGTAAGAAAGTATAGGCATTGTTTTGTTTTTTCAAAGTAGGCTTGAAGTACATAAACCCTTCATGAAACGGTTTTTAATGAGATCAAGAGTTGGTTGCCCAACTGACTGAGCCACCCAGGTGCCCCTAATTATTTTAGAATTCCAGCTCTCACTAGAACATTACACAGGTTTGAGGGTGTAATTGAAATATTTGCAGACATGCAAAACTAAGATTTACAAACAGGCCACAGTTGAAAAAATTTTAAAGTGTGTACCTTGGTAAGAAGAAAAACGAGGATGGAATGAAGGAGTGGAATGCAAGAATAGAAGGTGAGCAAAGACACTGGCAAAGCATGTTGGCAAATCTAAATAATAATAATTAATATTCAACAGAAAAAAATGAACATCTTGTTGACATTAGCTTTATCCTGAATAATTTATTTCTTTATAAATATGAGACAAATCTGCAAAATATATTTTAAAATTAGAAATTGTGTGTATATGGTTGTTTGTAAAAACAAAACAAAACTAAAAACAAGTAAAAGGAACCAAAGGTAGAATTAGAATTGTATCAAATAATGTGGAATAGCAGAAAGGCAAAGATTTACATTTTTAGGAGTTGCACATCACCACATTAAGAGATTAAATATGGAAGTACAAAAGTCATCTACATATACAGAAAAGTTTGCATTAAAATTTAACATTAAAAACCCTTAAAGTGACCCAGCAGTTAACTGCCTTTCCCTTTCTACCTTCTCTTCTCAAGTCCTGAGGAGGGCATCCAATTTTTAAGATCCCTGAAGCCCCAAGCCTGGTCCCATTTGCTCTGTTGGCAGGTTTCTGTATATACCCAGTGACCCAAAGTTTCCATGCAGCTATTTTATGTATACACACAATTAACTGCCAACATTTACAATAATTTGAGAAAGTCTTTGTAGTCAGTACAAATAGACAAAACAGAAGTCCAAGATTTTTGCATGATTAGAAAGACTCTAACTTCTTCAACAGGATAAGGGCTATCTACCAACAATGCACACACACACACACACACACACACGCACATACACACATACAAAATCATGCTTTATGGTAGAATTTAGAAGCACTTGCATTAATACAAGCCACAAGATAGGGATGCCACAACAACCTTACTGTTCAACCTGGAATTGGAGTTAACATCCAATAAAAAAATCAAGGACACAAACTTAGGGTTACAGAAGGGAGGGGTAGGAGGATGGGGTGACTGGGTGATGGGTCTTAAGGAGAGCACGTGTTGGGATGAGCACTGGATGTCACAGGCAACTAATGAATCGTTGAACACTACAACAAAAACTTATGATGTACTATATGTTGGCTAACATAATGAAAAATTAAAAAAATTAAAAAAAATCAAGGAAAAATAAAATGTAAGAGGCTTGTCAAAAAAAAAGAGACAATATTCGCATTATTTTGGACATATTATTGTCTTTATTAGTTAAGCAAGATAATCTACAGATAAGCCATTAAATAAATCAAATCATTTTTCTGGATACCAGAACAACACAACAAATTATGCCAGTAACAATGTACAAAATATATCCAGGATCTTAGAACTATCAAAGCACAGAGTCTTTAGAATTATGAACTTTTCCAGCACAGGAGAATTACATTAAAAATATAGTGGAAGAAAATAATGCCAAAGAGTTGGTTCTTTTGGGAAAAATCCCCCCCAACCGAGCAATACAGTTATAACATTTGATAACCTTCTCATTAAGAAAAAGAGGGCACATGATCATGGCTCCTCATTCTGTGTTTGTTTTGTATGCAGCAAACATTTGTCCACATACACCTATTTGTCAGATTCCCCAAAAGCATCTCCAGCCACCAAAAAGTCAAAATGGCAAGGCTGTCATAAACAGGGTAAGGACATAAACAGAGTAAGGACACGGGGGCCAAAACTCTCTAAGAAATTTTTTTTCTTTTTAGTAATTACTCAAATTTCGGAGGAAGAGGTGCAGTGGTAGGGTGCTGGGGAAAGGATGGGTTTTTAGAAAAAAGTGCAAAACTAGGAGAATGGAGCTACTTAAGCGTAACCTTATAGAGAAAACAACCTAAGCAGCATTTCGGATTTCTGGAAGTACACTGTATTTCCAGCAGCATGTCGTTGCTGAGGTGATTTCCTTTCAGATGTTTCGGTTCGCCTTGATCCAAAATTTTGCAATGCAGCCTGCATCAAAAGAGCATCTGTCCGTGATTCATGCTTGGCGATTCTTGCAGGTTGTGCAATGTACACACAGCGGCTGGTAGAAGGTGCCCACTGGATGGCAAGGGATTGTGGGAGCAGTTCATTCCCGGAACAGACGTCTCCGGGCCTTGCGAGAGGGACCCGGAGGGCGCTGGGGGCGCACTTGGGGACCTGGACTCGGAGAGGGAGGTAGAGGTTGGAGTGGCGAGCTGGGGAAGGGCTCCAGAAGGTGGGCGTCCAGGCTGAAGTAGCGAAGAGGAGAGCGTCTCTTTGGACGAGGGGTGGGGGCCCCAGGCCAGGGATCTGGTTTGGGGCCCTGCGGGTGGGGGCGGAGCCCAGGGACGGAGCCCGCCGCGGGGTCCAGCCCAGGCGGCAGGAACTCGGGGTCCGCGTCTTCCTCGTAGGCCTCTTCTTGGGCGGCCACCTCTGGGACAGATGCGCAGAAGAATCCCTGCTCGACGGCGACTTCGTGCCCGGGCGCGTTCCGGGAAGCGCCGTGTTCTAGGCCGGCGGGCGAGGGGCCCTGCCCTCCCGAGCTGAGGAGGGCCTCGGGGACCAGCACGAGGGAGAGCTCTCCGAGGGTCACTTGCAGGGCCGACGTCGCCTGGGGCTCGAGCACCAGCTCCACGTCGTCCAGGAGCAGCTGCAGGGCACAGCCCGTGGCCAGGACCACCACGGAGGTGAGTGCGCCGGCGGCGGCGGGCGGCCCCTCCAGGCCTTCCAGGCCCGCGGGCTCCTCGGTTCGGCGGCGCTTGGCAGGGCGGGGTCCTCCGGGCGGCGGTCCCCAGCAGAGCTCAGGGTAGGCGCTGGGGCTGCGGGGCCGGCTGCCCATCACCTGGACGGCGCGTCGGGCGGCGCTCCCGGGGCCTGGCGGAGGGTGTGAGGGACAGGGTCCTGCACGCAGTGACAGGTTTGGACGACAGGTGAGGCGTCCGGGGGCGGCGGGGCGCGGTGCCCGGCGACGCAGAGACAGTGCCTGGAGTTCTGGAGGCGCCTCTTGGGAGGCCCGCAGTCCTGGCGTTCTGGCGTCGCAGCACGGGTGCAGGGCTCAGCCTCGGGCGTTCGAATCCCAGGTTTCTCACACTGACGGATCTGCGCGGATAATTCAAGTGACGCCTGCGGAACCAGAGTCGTAAAATGTCAGGCTAGGCTCCGCCCCTTCCGAGGCTCCGCCCCCTAGAGATCACGGTGTCTGTGCAGCCCAATAGCTGAGGCTGTGGTTAAGGAAATACTTAACTGGGCCTCTAGGAGGCAGAACAATGGTACCGCTTTAGGGCTTGGCTTCCAGTGTGGAAATCTCGGCCTTCTTTGAGTTGACTTCAGGTGAGGAGGACCTTAATCAGAAAAGTGTTTGAGTGTCAATTCCCAGCAGTGGAAAGCGACACCAGGACAGAGAGATGTAACGCCCGCCTCCTCCGAAGCCCCGCCCCGGAAATGACCTGGGCTTTTCTGTATATTGAATAGCGGGAAGCATTTTTGGGCCATTTTCTTACACCTCTGCGGAAGTTGTAAACCACTCTCAAGAATCTTTCAGATGTTCTGTTGAAGGGGAAGTGAGATTAGAATTGAGTGCGTTAATAGCTGGCCCTGCAAGATGAGTTATTACCATACTACATACATACCCGTTTTGTCCTGTAGTAATGATTATAGTACCATCATAAGTATTAGGAGTTTATTTAGTTTGACCTAAAATACAACCACAAAGTAGGTCTATTTTAGCCCATTTGACAGATGATGAAAATGTCATGCAGAGGGTTAATCGGTTTGCTCATAAGCCGGGAACTACCAGAACTGGGTCTGACATGACAAGGCCCACTTAAGAAGATGCAACGTCGGCACCTTGATCTGAGTGTCAAGTGTATTGTGGCTGCAAAAGGAAGGTGTGGCTCAGCTCGTTGTCTAGTGTTAACAGGAAGAAACACCCAAAACTGGTTTTGGAATAAGTAATACTCCTAATATGGTTACAGAGGACAACAAAACATTTCCTTCCACCCCTGTTCCTTAACCATGCGATTGCTCACCTTATACCTTTTTACAAAATAACATATTTATATTTTCATTTTTAGAGCTGCATAGCATTCCTTTGTATGGAATTACATTTAAACCAGACCTCTCTTAATGGACATTTAATAGAGTGGTCTGTGACTTGGTGGCATTGCCATTCCCTGGCGAATTTTGGAAAATGCAGATGCTTTCCCCCATCCCAGAATCACTGAATAAGAATTCCTGGAGCGTGGGGCCTAGGAATTCTCTGTAAGCACCTCCAAAAAAATTTGTTTTACACTGAAGTTTAAGATCACTGAGTTTGTTTTCATTAATGGTGAGTGGTTCGGGTAGCACGGTGGTTATGCCTGCGATCAGGGCCCTGACTGTTGGTGACAAAGTTAGGCAGAAAACTCAAACTTCCTGGGCTACATTCAGGGTTTTTCCTTGCACAAGTGGCCAGCATCCGCTCTTATGGCAGGGCTTCCGGGGTTCCTGGCTGTGTGGCGGGAAATTCCTGTGAGCTGACGCAACCTGGGGCAAGGCACTGTCTGTGAGAACTAGCAAGGGCTCTGGCGGTGCGACCAGGGGAGGGGAAAGGGAGAGTGTGGGCTGCTGGGAGACTGCAGTCCTCACGGGGTGAATGTGGAAGCCGCTGCAACCTACTCCAAGGGTCCTAGGTGATAGGAGCAATCGCTGTGCTGCTGGTGTTCAGGCAGAAGATAGTGGTGGTGGTGCAGGGGGTGAGGGAGTGGGGATGGGGGAGGAGCTTGCAGGAACCACTGCTTCGGCCCTTGAATTTCCACGCCTGGGGAATAATGGGAGTTCCACTCAGGAGACTGAAAGTGAACGTGCCCTGGTGTAAGGCACACATGGATGAGTTAAAGCTAGCCTGGCTAAAGCTAGCCAGGACACAGGGAGGGGTTTAGAACTCCTGGCCTGCCCAGGAGTGGGGCTCTGAGCAAGGTGGAGCCTAGCCTTGGCTGGTGTCTGCTGCTCACCTCATCTAAGCCATTCCACTTTGGAGCTCATCATTGTCCTTGGTCCTGTGAATCCTCACTGGGAAGTCCTCTTCCAAGGTAATATGGTCCTGCCCTGAAACAGAAGCAGTTAGCAGGGGTCCTGGAATAGATGCACCCAATTTTCTCTTCTGGTCATCCACTTTCTACTTGGGTGATGACGGGCAAGTCATTTCACTTTCTCTGAGCCTCAGTGTCCTTACATATAAAAGGGAGAATGCCATCTACCGTGCCAGCTGGTTGTGAGATAATGTACGTAAAATGTTGGAACATAGTAAGTGCTTAGTAAATAGTAGCTGTTTACTGTTTATTATGTTTATAATCTGTCTCTCCCGCTTGACAATGCCAGCACTGTTCCCCAGCATTTTGAACAGCGCTTCACATGCAGCAGGCATTGAATGAATGGTAAAAAATACCGTCATCGTCATCATCATGATCTTCATCCTAAAAGGGAGTCTGATCTGTTAGAAAGTACTCTTCCAGGTATTTTTATGACATAATATGTATATGGTTCAGGAATGGCTTGCTGGGTACCGGATCAGATATCTTTCATCCTGCCTGACTTAACTTTCCTGCAAGAGGCCCAGGGACTGTCAGGGCCACTCTTTGGGTCAATACTGCCTAACCAATCAGCACGAAATGCTTGAACCACTGTTGGGGTGGAATTAACAACTGTAGCTTAAGGTTCTGGGCAGGGTACAGGTTGGCCACAGACATGTCCTATTGGAAGAAAAAAGTGGAAGTATCTTGGCTACTGGAAGTTAGGTACAAGGTGGACATCAGTGAGTGGGACTCAAGAGTTTCCTCCGCATTGTGCATCAGAACACTCTGACTCCTTCATTGCTTGGTTGGAGACTCTGAGGCCCAGGCCCTGCACTCCAGGCCCTGACACTGGTCTTGGCATTGGCTGTTATGTTATCTCCTAGAATGCACAACTGGCTTTAAGAAAATTTTATTTACATAAGTAATAATACCTGAATACATTTTCAAAAACTGTAAGCAGTGTAGCCCTCCCTTCCACTCCCCACCAACTCCCAATCCCGGATTGATGTAGTAAGATACTTTTCTTTGTATTTACAAACATAACATAGGGGATTTGTTTCCTTCCTGGAATGGCAAACTATTGTGGATATTTTTCTGTAATATGTTAGAGCTTACTGCTACTTGGTATTGTTATCAGCAAAGTACAGGATCTCTTGTGTCTTTTACGAAGAGATCTTTTTCAACATGCAATACTGGTGTCTGTATCTTGTTTGAATATTTTGTATAAGTACAAGATAAGACAACTTCAAATGTCTCTTGCACAGCAACTCCTTTGTCTTTGCCTGAAGAAGAATGATTATAGTGGCCCATTCACTTTCTGCTTATCTCCTGGTAATTCTGGTAATTTTGGTATATCTTTATTTCCTGAACACATCACTGAGGGGTGAATGGCATCATGCAATTACTGATGCTTTTACAATGATTAGATATGATCATGGCCTATGTTATCATAAAATCATCAATACCTTACTATTTTAAGAATGCCCAAATTGACAGTAAAGTAGTTAATTTGGGTATCTGGTCTTTTAAAGGCTGAAGCTAAATTGCAGTTGTTTTTTTTTAACCAAATACTTAAGTTTCTATGTTATAAGCGAATGCCAATGATTTCTCTCTCTCTCTGTATAATTTAAAAATTTTATTTATTTATTTATTAAAAAATTTATTTATTTATTTGAAAGAGAGAGAGAGAGAGAGAAAGCATGCCTGCCCCCAAGTAAGGGGAGCGATGGAGGGAAAGAATCTTTAGCAGACTCTGCTGCTGAACGTAGAGGGGAGGGGGGCTTCATCAGGACCTGAGATAAAGTTATCAGTCCCCTGTTCAACTGACCAAGCCCCGGGGCACCCCTTATTTATTTTTTACAATTTTAAGGTACAGATGGCCTTTATTGTTTACAAAGGGAAGTAGAAGAGGAGGAGACACGGCAGCTCTGGCTCCAGGGACAGCTCCAAAGACTGAGTCCACTGCTGTCCTCCCAGTGGTTTCTGTATATTAATTTTGCATTCAAATTTCTTATGGAATTGTCTTATTTTTTTCAGTTACTTTCTAGGTTTACAATCATATGGTCAGCAAATGGTCTTCTTTTCTTTTCTTTCGAAGTTTTATATGTCTGATTTCTTTCTCTTTTCTAATTTTGTTGGCTAGTGACTCCAGTACAATGTTAAATACTAGTGGCAAAGTGGCATCTTTTTCTTGTTCTAGACTTGGGTGGGAATGCTGCTGGTGTTTGCCTGTTAAGCGTAATACTGGCTGTTGTTCAGAAATTAATGTCATGTCAAAGAAGTATCAATCTCTTTCTGTTTTGTTAATTTTTTAATGCTTTGTTTTGAAATATTTCCTAATTTACAGAAACATTGCAAAAATAATACAAAAAACTGCCGTTTATCCTTCATCAACTTTTTACATTTTGTCACATTTGCTCTATATTCTCTGTCTCTCAGAAAGACCACAGGAGATATAAATATATATATATATATATATATATTCCTTGAATCATTTGAGAGTATGTTACATATATTAGGCCTTTTCACTGTATAATATTTCAGTGTATATTTCCTAACAAGAATATTCTTATATATCTTTAGTGAAATTATCAAATTAAGAAAATTTTGACATTGATACCATACTTTAACAGTCCATTTTCCAATTTTGTCCATTGTACCAATAATTTTTTTATAATATACTTCTATTTATCTATCTCTATATCTACCTTTTAAAAATTTCTTTTATTTATTTATGTATTTATTTATTATTTTGCCTAGAAGATGTAGGTCAGGATCATGTATTGCTTTCAGGTGTCGTGTCTCAGGGGGAGAGTTGGGGGGAGGGGCAGAGGAAGAGGGAGAGAGAGAGAATCTTAAGCAGACTCCACACTCAGCATGGAGCCAACCAGGGGCTCCAACCCAGGACCCTGAGGACATGACTTAAGTAGAAATCAAGAGTCGGACACTTAACTGACAGAGGCACCCAGGTGCCCTGCTTTTTATTTTGATGTAGTCCCAATACTTTATTTTTGCTTTTGTTTCCCTTGCCTCAGGAGATCTATTTAGAAAAACACTGCTTAGGTCTTATAATGATAATTCTTGTCTTAAAGTCTGCTTTTCCTCAATGTTAATATAGTTACTCTAGCTCTCTTCTGGTTACTGTTCACATGATAGATCTCCTACCATTTCAACTCATTTGTTTCTTTGAATCTTAAGTGTGTTTCTTATAGACAGCACACAGTTGGATCTTGCTTTTTTTTAATGCAGTCCAACAATTTCTGCTTTTTGATTGGGATGTTTAGACTATTTGTATTTGTGGTAATTATTGATATGGTTGAATTTACACTTGCCATTTTGATATTTATTATCTAATTGCTTCTGTCTTTTTTGTTCCTCTGTTATTCCTTGACTTCTTTTGCATTAAATAAATATATTTTTTGTGTGTCTCATTTTAAATTTCTCTGTTGATTTTTTAACCATATTATTTTGAGCTGTTTGTGGTTGGGATCTAGGGATCACCGTATGCTTCTTAACTTATTACAGTCTGCTTAAGAGTAATTCAAACTTAATTTCAATATTATATAAAAACGTTGCTCTAATATAACACCATTCCCTCTTTTTCATTCTATACTTTCATCTATATTATATTTATATACGTTATGAATCTAATAATGTCATAATTATTGCGTTTTATAATCTTATGTCTTTTAAGGAAGAGAAGAAATGAGAGAATATATTCATAGCATTTCTTAATAATAGGTATTATTATTTTTAGAGTAGTTGTAGGTTCACAGAAAAATTGAGCAGAAAGTAGGAACAGTTCACATATACCCCCTCTCTCACACATGTATAGCCACCCTAAATATTAACATCCTGCACCAGTATTACATTTGTCACAATTGATGAGCCTACAATGACACATCATTATTACCCAAAGTCCATGGTATATATTAGAGTTCACTCTTGGCATTGTACAGTTCTGTGGGTTTTGACAAATGTGTAATGACATGTAGCTGTCATTATGGTATCATACAGAATAATTGCCCTAACAATCCTCTGCTCTGCTTATTCATTCTTTCCTCCTCTTCCCTAACTCCAGGCCATATCTGTCTGATCTCCTTACTGTTTCCATGGTTTTGCCTTTTCTGGAATGTTATATACTTGGAATCACAGTTTGTAGCCTTTTTCAGATTGGCTTCTTTCACTTAATAATACACATTCAAGGTCATTTTACGGCTTGATAACTCATTTGTTTTTAGTATTGAATAATACTCCATTGTCTTATGTGCCATAGTTTATTTATCTATTCACCTATTGAAGGACATCTTGGTTGCTTCCAAGTATCAGTAATTACGAGTAAAGCTGCTATAAACATTTGTGTGCAGGTTTTTATATGGTTATAAGTTTATAGCTCCTTTCGATAAACATCAAGGAGCACAATTGCTGGATCATATGGTAAGAGAATATTTAGTTTTTTAAAGCAACTGCCACACTGTTTTCCAAAGTAGCTATACCACTTTGTATTCTCACCATCAATGAGTGTTCCTTTTGCTCCATGCCTTTGTCAGCATTTGGTGTTATCCGTTTTTGTTTTGTTTTGTTTTTTTGGTTTTTTTAGATTTTCACCATTCTAATAGATATGCAGTGGTATCTCATTGTTTTAATTTCTTTGGTGACATGAGTGGGAAGCACCTTTTCATATGCTTATTTTCCACTTTCTGTTTTCTTTGATGCAGCTATTTTGCCCATTTTAAGTCAGGTCGTTTATTATCTTATTGTTGATTTTTAAGAATTCTTTGTATATTTTGGCTAACAGTTCTTTATCAGATATGTCTTTTGCAAATATTTTCTCTTGTTCTGTGACTTATCTTCTCATTCTCTTTATAATGTCTTTACAGAACGGAAGTTTTAATGCCAATAAAGTCTAGTTTATCAATTATTTTTTTCATTAGTGTTTTATCTAAAAAGTCATGACCAAACCCAAAGTTATCTAGATTTTTTCCCATGTTATCTTCTTAGGAGTTTTCTAGGTTTTGCATTTCTGTTTAGGTCTGTGAGCCACTGTAAGTCAGTTTTTGTGAAGGGTGTGAGGTCTGTGTCTAGATGCTGCTGCTCCTGCCCTTCCTCCTCCTCCTCTCTCTCTCTGTGTTTGCACATGGATGTCTAATGTCTAGTTGTCCCAGAACCATTTGTTGAAGGGTTGTGTTTTCTCCATGGTGTGCTTTTGCTCCTTTGGCAAAGATCAGTTAATCATATGTGGGTCTATTTTGGAGCTCTTTATTCTGTTCCATTAATTTGTGTGTCTATTCTTTTTGCCAGTTTTACACTGTCTGGATTGCTGTATCTTTATAGCAAGGTGTTTTTTTTTAAAGATTTTATTTATTGGGGCGCCTGAGTGGCACAGCGGTTAGGCGTCTGCCTTCGGCTCAGGGCGTGATCCCGGCGTTATGGGTTCGAGCCCCACATCAGGCTCCTCTGCTATGAGCCTGCTCCTTCCTCTCCCACTCCCCCTGCTTGTGTTCCCTCTCTCGCTGGCTGTCTCTATCTCTGTTAAATAAATAAATAAAATCTTTAAAAAAAAAGATTTTATTTATTTATTTGAGAGAGAGAGAGAGATTGGGTGCATGTGTGCGTGCAAGTGTTGGGAGGGAGGGGCAAAGGAGGAGGGAAGGGAGAGAGAGAGCAGGCTCTACATCCAGTATGGAGCCCAATGCGGGGCTTGATCTCACAACCCTGAGATCATGACTTGAGCTGAAACCAAGAATCAGGTGCTTAACTGACTGAGCCACCCAGGTACCCCTATAATAAGTCTTAAAGTTGGGTAATGTCAGTCCTCTGCCTTTGTTCTCCTGCAGTATTGTGTTGGCTATTCTGGGTCTTTTGCCACTCCATATAAACTGTAGAATCAGTTTGTCAATATCTACAAAGTAATTTGTTGGGATTTTGACTGGGATTGTGTTGAATCTATAGATCAGATTGAGAAGAATTGAAATCTTGACATTATTGAATTTTCCTAACTATGAACATGGAATAGCTCTCCATTTTAGTTTTCCTTTGGTTTCTTTCACCAGAGTTTTGTAGTTTTCCTCTTATAGATTTTGTGCATGTTTTGTTAGATTTGTATGTATGTGTTTCATTTTGTTGGTGCTAATGTAAATGGCACTGTTTTTTTAATTTTGGATTCCTATAGTTCATCGCTGGCATATAAAGAAGCAGTTGACTTCTGTATATTAACCTTGCTGTGATTGCATTGTTCGGAGTGTTTCCCCTTCCCCCGCCCCGAGTGTTTTTGTTGATTCTTTGGGATTTTCTTTTCTTTTTTTAAAAAAGATTTTATTTATTTATTTGAGATAGATAGGTGCAGAGAGAGAGAGAGAGAGAGAGAAAGAGCACACGAGCAGGGAGAGGGGCAGAGGGAGAGGGAGAAGCAGGCTCCCCACTGAGCAGGGAGCCTGATGCTGATCCCAGGACCCCAGGATCATCAACTGAGCTGAAGGCAGATGCTTAACCGACTGAGCCACCCAGATGCCCCTGATTCTTTGGGATTTTCTATATAGACAAGCATGTCATCTGAGAACAAACACAGTTTTACTTCTTCTTTCTCCGTTTGTATACGTTTTATTTCCTTTTTTTTTTTTTTTTTGGCCTTATTGCACTAGCTAGGGTTTCCAATACAATGTTGTATTGGAGTGGTGAGAAGGAACAGCCTTAACTTGTTCTTGACCTTAGCAGGAAAGCTTCTAGTTTCAACCCACAGTTATGATGTTAGCTGTAGGTTTTGTAGATTTTTTTTAAAGATTTTATTTATTTATTTATTTGACACAGAGAGACAGCCAGCGAGAGACGGAACACAAGCAGGGGGAGTGGGAGAGGTAAAAGCAGGCTCCCAGTGGAGGAGCCTGATGCGGGGCTCGATCCCAGATCGCTGGGATCACGCCCTGAGCCAAAGGCAGACGCTTAACGACTGAGCCACCCAGGCGCCCCTGTAGATATTTTTTATTAAGTTGAGAAAGTTCCTCTCTATTCCTAATTTGCTGTGAGTTAAAAAAAATCATGAACGGATGTTGAATTTTGTCAAATGCTTTTATTCTATCTACTGATATCTCCATGTAATCATTCTTCTTTAGCTTGTTGATGTGGTGGGTTACATTGATTGATTTTCAAATACTGAACCAGCCTTATATATGCAGGATAAATCCCACTTTTTCATGGTGTATAATCTTTTTATTGGATTTTATTTGCTAATTTTTTTAAATTGAGATTTTTAAAAATTTATATTCATGAGAGCTATTAGTCTATAGTTTTCTTTTTTTGTAATATCTTTGCCTGGTTTTGGTATTATGGTAATGCTGGCTTCATGAAATGAGTTAGGAAGAATCCCTTTGGCTTCTATCTTCCAGAAGAAATTATAGAGAATTGGTATAATTTCTTACTTAAATGTTTGGTAGGACCCTCCAGTGAATCTATCTGGGCCTAGTGCTGTCTTTTTGGAAGGTTAATTATAGATTTGATTTCTTTCATAGATACAGGCCTATTCAGATAGTCTATTTATTCTTTGCAGGTGAGTTTTTGGCAGATTGTGTCTTTCAAGGATTTGTTTCATCTTGGTCATCAAATTTGTGGGCATAGAGTTGTTTATAATACTCCTTTATTATTCTTTTAATGTCCATGAGCTCTGTAATGATTGTCTCCTCTTTTGTTTCTGATATTAGTAATTTGTATCTTCTTTCTTTTTTTCTTGGCCTTGCTAGAGGTTTATTTATTTTACTGCTTTTTCAAAGAACCATCTTTTGGGTTTGTTGATTTTCTTTATTGATTTCCTGTTTTTAATTTCATTGATCTCTGCTCCAATTTTATATTTTCCCTTCTTCTGCTTACTTTGGATTTTTAAAAAAGATTTTATTTATTTGAGAGCGAGAGAGAGGGAGAACATGAGCGGGGTGAGAGGCAGAGGGAGAAGCAGGCTCTCTGCTAAGCAGGGATCCTGATGCGGGGCTCGAGCTTAGGACTCCAGGATCATGACCTGAGCCGAAGGCAGATGCTTAACTGACTGAGCCATCCAGGTGCCCCTGCCTACTTTGGATTTAATTTGCTCTTTTTTATTTTCTGAATGTAAGATTACATTTTGGATTTTAGATCTTCTAAGATATGCATTCGCCTTCTTGCTAGACACATCTCCAAAGGCAAGGAAAACAAAAGCAAAAATGAACTATTGGGACTTCACCAAGATAAAAAGCTTCTGCACAGCAAAGGAAACAGTCAACAAAACTGAAAGGCAACTTATAGAATGGGAAAAGATACTTGCCAATGACATATCAAATAAAGGGCTAGTACCAAAGATCTATAAATAACTTCTAAAACTCAACACCCAAAAATCAAATAATCCAGTCAAGAAATGAGCAGAAGACATGAACAGACATTTCTCCAAAGAAAACATTCAAATGGCCAAGAGACACACGAGAAAGTGCTCCACATCATTTGGCATCGGGAAAATACAAATCAAAAGCACAATAAGATACCACCTTACACCAGTCAGAATGGCTAAAATTAATGAGACAGGAGATGATAAATGTTGGTGAGAATGTGGAGAAAGGGGAACCCTCTTACACTGTTGGTGGGAGCGCAAACTGGTACAGCCACTCTGGAAAACAGTATGGAGGTTCCTCAAAAAGTTGAAAATAGAGCTACCCAATGATCCAGCAATTTTACTACTAGGGATTTATCCCAAAGATACAAATGTATTGATCTGAAGGGGCACCTGCACCCCAATGTTCATAGCAGCAATGTCCACAATAGCCGAAATGTGGAAAAAGCCAAGATGGCCATTGACAGGTGAATGGATAAAGAAGATGTGGTATGTATGTATAATGGAATATTCTTAGCCATCAGAAAGGATGAATACTTACCATTTGCATTGACATGGACGGACCTGGAGGGTATTATGCTTAGTGAAATGAGTCAATCAGAGAAAGAGAATTATCATATGGTTTCAGTCATATGTGGAATATAGGAAACAGTGCAGAAGATCATAGGGGAAGTGAGGAAAAACTGGATGGAAAGAAATCAGAGAGTGAGAAAAACCATGAGAGACTCATAACTCTAGGAAACAAACAGGGTTGCTGGAGGGGAGGTGGGTGGGAGGACGGGGTAATTGGATGATGGCCATTAAGGAGGGCACATGATGTGATGAGCACTGGGTGTTGTACGCAACTGATAAATTGTTGAACACAACATCTGAGACTAAATATGTTGACTAATTGAATTTAGATAAAAGAAAAAAGAATAACATGCATTCAATGCTGTAAATTTCTGTCTACCACATATGTTACTGTTTTCTAGTTATTGCTTTTGCTCTTTGTTCATATTTTTGTCTTCTATTCTTTTTTTGCCTTTTTGTTGTTTTAATTGAGCATTTTATATTATTCCATTTTCTTTCCTTTCTTAACATATCAATTATACTTTTTCTTTTTTGCTTTTAAAATGGTTGCCCTAGAGTTTGCAATATACTTCTACAACTATTCCGAGCCCACTTTCACATGACACTGTAACACTTCACAGGTTGTACAAATACCTTATAATACCAAAATATTTATAATTACTTCCTCCTGACCCCTGTGTAATTGCTGTCATTCATCCCACTTACATGTACGGCATAATCATCGAATACATTATTGGTATTATTATTTTGAACAAACTGTTATCTGTTAGATCAATTAAAAACAAGAAAAAGAGTACAATTGCTGGATCATAGGGTAGCTCAATTTTTAACTTTTTAAGGGACCTCCACACTGTTTTCCACAGTGGTTGTACCAACATGCATTCCCACCAACAATGTAGGAGGGATCACTACTGGGTGTTTACCCCAAAGATACAGATGTAGTGAAGAGAAGGGCCGTATGCACCCCAATGTTCATAGCAGCATTGTCCACAATAGCTAAATCGTGGAAGGAGCCAAGATGCCCTCCAACAGATGACTGGATTAAGAAGATATGGTCCATATATACAATGGAATATTACTCAGCTATCAAAAAGAACGATTTCTCAACATTTGCTGCAACATGGACGGCACTGGAGGAGATAATGCTAAGTGAAATAAGTCAAGCAGAGAAAGACAATTATCATATGGTTTCACTCATTTATGTAACATAAGAAGTAGGAAGATCGATAGGAGAAGAAAGGGATAAAGAAGGGGGGTAATCAGAAGGGGGAATGAAGCATGAGAGATTATGGGCTCTGGGAAACAAACTGAGGGCTTCAGAGGGCAGAGGGGGTGGGGGAATGGGATAGGCCGGTGATGGGTAGTAAGGAGGGCACGTATTGCATGGTGCACTGGGTGTTATACACAACTAATGAATTATGGAACTTTACATCAAAAACCAGGGATGTACTGTATGGTGACTAACATAATATAAAAAAAATTATTATTAAAAAAATAAGAAAAAGAAAAGTTTTTATTTTACCTTTACTTATTTCTTCTCCAATGTTCTTTATGTAGATCCATATTTTCTTTATGTAGGTCTACCTTTCTGACCTTTATCATTCTCCTTCTCTCTAAAGGACTTTTAACATTTTTTTTGCAAGGCAGTTCTGTTGCAACAAATTCCCTCAATTTTTGTTTGTCTGAGAAAGTTTTTGTTTCTCCTTAATTTTTTTTTAAGTAGGCTCCATGCCCAGTGTGGAGCCCAGTATGGCGCTTGAACTCAGGACCCTGAGATCAAGACCTGAGGAGAGGTCAAGAGTTGGACGCTTAACCGACTGAATCATTGAGGCACCCCCCTCCATTTTTGGAGGATAATTTCATATGATACAAAATTCTGGGTTGATTTTGTTTCTCTCTACATTTAAATATTTCACTCTACTCTTCTTGCTTGCATGGTTTCTGGGGTGAAGTCAAATGTTATTCTTCTCTTTACTTCTCTGGAGGTGAGCTGTGTTTTTCCTCAGGCTGCTTTCAAGACTTTTTCTTTCTCTTTGATAGTCTGTAGTTTGAATATGGTATGGCTATGTGTAGCTTTTTTTTAGATTTACTTTTTAAATTATTTTTTTGCATTTATTCTGCTTGGCATTCTCTGAGCTCCTGGATGTATGGTTTCATGTCTTGTATGAATTTGGGAGAAATTCTCAGTCATATTACTTCAAATATTTTATTGTTTCTTTCTTTCTTCTCCTCTGGTATTCCCATTGTGTGTATTTTATACCTTTTATAGTTATCTCAGAGTTCTTGAAAGTTCTGTTGTTTTTTATTTAATTTTTAAAATTGAAGTGTGGTTGACACACAATGTTACAGTAGTTTCAGGTCTATCTGTTTTGTTTTATTTTCCAGTCTTTTTTCTGTTTTATTTTCAGTTTTGTAAGTTTCTATTTATATATCCTCAAGCTCAGAGATTCTTTTCTCAGCTGTGTCTAGTCTACTAATGAATCCATTAAAGTCATCTCTACCATTGCTTTTTTTAAGGGATTTTTAAAAAAAAGTCCAGTATTGCTAAGATATAGTGTTACATTAGTTTCAGGTACACAATGTAGTGATTCAACAATTCTGTACATTACTCAGTATTCATCATGATAAATTTACTTTTAATCCCCATTCCCTATTTCACCTATCACCCCATCCCACCTCTCCTCTGTTAACCATCAGTTTGTTCTCCGCAGTTATTGGTTTGTCTCTCTTTTTTTCTACTTTGCTCATTGGTTTATTTCTTAATTTCCACATATGAGTGAAATCATATGGTATTTGTCTTTCTCTGACTGACTTATTTCATTTAGCATTATACCCTCTTGTTCCATTCATGTTGTTGCAAAAGGTAAGATTTCATGTAAGATTTCATTCTTTTTCATGGCTGAATAATATTCCATTATATATATTTTATTTTATATATCTCTCTCTATATATTTATGTATATATCTACACATACACACATACCACATCTTTTTTATCCATTTATCTATCAATGTACATTTAGACTGCTTTCATAATTTGGCTATTGTAAATAATGCTGCAATAAACATAGGGGTGGCATTTGAATTAGTGTTCTTGTTGTGGTTGTTGTTTTTGTATTTTGTAAATAGCCAGTAGTGTGATTACTGGATTGTAGGGTAGTTCTATTTGTAACTTTTGAGGAACTTCCAAACTGTTGTCCACAGTGGCTGTACCAGTTTGCATTCCCACGAACAATGCATGAGGATTCTTTTCTCTTCATATCCTCACTAACACTTGCTGTTTCTTGTGCTTTTGATTTTAGCCATTCTTAAAATATTGCATTGTAGTTTTGATTTGCATTTCCCTGATGATATTCATCATCTTTTCATATATCTGTTGGCCATTGGTATGTCTTCTTTGGAGAAAATTCTATTCATTCTTCTGCCCATTTTAAAGCAGATTATTCGTTTTTTGGGTGTTGTGTTGTATAAGTTCTTTATACATATTGGATACTAACCTTTTATCAGATATGTCATTTGCAAATATCTTCTCCCATTCAATAAGTTCCTTTTTAGTTTTGTTGATTGTTTCCTTTGTTGTGCAAAAGCTTTTTATTTTAGTGAGTCCCAATAGTTTTTGCTTTTATTTCCCTTGCCTCGGAAGACATCTCTAGAACAGAGTTGCTACAGTTAATGTCAGAGAAATTACTGCCTGTACTTTCTTCAAGGACTTTTATGGTTTTAGGTCTCACATTTAGGTCTTTAATCCATTTTTAGTTTATTTTTGTGTATGGTGTAAGAAGGTCATCCAGTTTCATTCTTTTGCATGTAGCTGTCCAGTTTTCCCCAAACCACTTGTTGAAGAGACTGTCTTTTACAACTGTATAGTCATTCTTCTTTTGTTGAAGATTAATTGACCATATGTTGTGAGTTTATTTCTGGGTTTCTATTCTCTGCCATTGATCTATGTGTCTATTTTTGTGCCAGTACCATACTGTTTTGGTTAGTACAGCTTTGTAATACAACTTGAAGTCCAGAATTGTGATACCTTCAGTTGTATTTTTCAAGATTGTTTTGGCTATTTGGGGTCTTTTGTGGTTACATACAAATTTTAGGATTATTTCTTCTAGCTCTGTGTAAAATGCTGTTGGTATTTTGATATGGATTGTATTAAATGTGTAGATTGCTTTGGGTAGTATAGACATTTTAACAATATTTGTTCTTCCAATCCATGAGCATGGAATATCTTTCCATTTGTTTGTGTCGTCTTCAGTTTCTTTCATCAGTGTTTTATAGTTTCCAGAGTATAGTTCTTTCCCCTCCTTGGTTAAGTTGATTTCTAGGTATTTTGTTATTCTCAGTGCAATTATAAATGGGATTGGTTTTTTAATTTCTCTTTCTACTGCTTCAATATTAGTGTAGAGAAATGTAACAGATTTCTGTACATTGATTTTGTATCCTGTGACTTTACTCAATTCATTTATCAGTTCTAGGAGTTTTTTGGTGGAGTCTATAGGGTTTTTATATATAGTATTGTATTGTCTGCAAATAGTGGAAGTTTTACTTCTTCCTTACCAATTTGGATGCCTTTTATTTCTTTTTGTTGTCTGATTGCTGTGGCCAGGACTTCCAATACTATGTTGAATAAAAGTGGTGATAGTGGACATTCTTATCTTGTTCCTTACCTTAGGGGAAAAGCTCTAGTTTTTCCCCATTGAGTATGCTATTGCTGTGGGTTTTTCATATAAGGCCTTTTTTTTTTTTATGTTGAGGTGCTTTGTTGAGGGTTTTTATCATGAATGGATATTATACTTTGTCACATGGTTTTTCTGTGGCTATTAAAATTATCATGATTTTTATTTCTCTCTTTTTTTTCTTGAGCTTGACATACGTTTTTCTAATCAAAGGTTTAAAATGAAAAGCAGTTTCTCTTTGCAGCAAATGTACATTAAAAGAGAGTCTCTGTATAGCCAAGGGCTCTGGGCCCTTCCTTGCCCTATGTCCCTCCACTTATCTGGCCAAACCCCAAAATACAGTGTTATTGTTCTGCAGGAGATAGAGACAGTGCATTCCCTACCCCTTGAGGAGGCTGGGTGGGAGGTGATGGGGGAACCTGGGGTCCAGGGGCTGGAGCCTGCTTGGGTTTATTGCTTCGAGGGGGAGCAGTAAAGCCTTATGTAAAAGATGAGAAGAGGAACAAAGGGGGTAGAACCTGTGCTCTCCAAATTCTCCTCTGCTCTAGAGAGGGGGCTGGATTAAGCAGCAGCAAAACATCACCCACTGGGACACTGTGGCCTCCACTCCCTTCCCTCCCTGAGATCAGGCTTCTGCCCCCACCCTCCACATACCCTGCAGTCCCCTATGGCTTCTGCAAGGTCCCCTATACTCTGAGGGCACATTATGGCTTGCAAGGGGCAACACTGTGTCCTGAGCCTGGGCACACATGTCCCCAGCTTCTAAAACCCCCTGGGAGGGGGAGAGGAAGGGCATAGGGCCTGGTCCCAGGGGCTGATGGTATTGCCCTGGCCCTGCCAGCAGGCTGTAGCACTGCCCAGACCCAGCTCTGCCCCGTTGGAGCTGACCCTGTACTGGGTGGGTCCTGCCAGCACCCCCACCCATGCTCACCCCTTGCCTCAGTCATCATGGTCTCGAGCACTTCCAAGAATAGCTTATGCATGGGCACATTGCCTTCCAGCTTCACCCATAGATATAGGCCCACACTTTGCCCACTGTCTGGTGAAGGAGTGGTAGCATGAGCAGCCTGCCTGCCTGATGCTGCTCAGTACCCCCTCCAGGGCCCACCCTGGCTGCTTCATATTCTGGCATGGTCTCATGTAAAGCTTCTCATAGCTGCTCCACAAGCTTGGCATCCTCAATGTGCACAGAGTCTGAATTGGCAAGGGCCAGGGCCTTCGTCGGACTTATACCTTATGCTCCAGCTGGAGTGCCTGTAGTCACCTCACCAGTTACAGCAGGACAGCCCCTAATTCCCCCAAGCCAGCCGCTTGTGCCCCCTTTTCATCCAGGACTAGGTCCTCATCAAAGGCCAGTTCATCCTGCAGTAGCAGTGAGCGCTAGGCCACACCCGACACCAGGACCTCTGTCCATACACTCTGCAGTACTGACATCTGGTCAGACAGTGACAGTGATGAGAAGCCTAGGATGCTCTTAGCCCAGCTGATAGTGACCATGATCTCTCAGTCAGAGAGGTCACAGAGGGTAGCCAGAGCTGGAAGGTTGGGGGCCCACTGGGTCAGGCATGGCCTGTACTTCTCAAGGTCCACCACCAGCAGGTCGTACACCAGTGCATTTACTGGAGCGGTTTTGGGAGTGCCGCTAGCTATTGTCAGGGGTCCAGCAGGGAAGGAGCCTGGGAAGAGCACTGGATCCCCCTCTGGCTGCTGCTTGTACTTCTGTCACCTATCCCGGACATGGTCCAGACAAACCTTGAGCATGTCCATCAGCAGGCAGTTGGTGAAGGGACAGGCCTGATAGGCCTTGTGTCTCTGCTTGGTGAACTTGTACTCATTGGAGGCTGGACAGTTATACTTGATGCTCCCCTGGATGGTCCTCTTGAAGAAGGCTTTGCAAGCCTCACAGGATGCCCATCCTAGTGGTAGCTGGAGGCCCCATCCCTACAGACCAGGCAGAGGTGTTTGAACAGAGAACTGAGCACCAACTTCCCACCACCCTGCTTGCCAGGTCCAGGCCCCTCCACATCGTCCTCTTTTTTGTGGCCTGGGGCGCTGTGGGTGGGAGCTGGGCCAGGGGCAGGAGGTAGGGATGTGGGATGGGGGCGGCTCAGTCTCTGAGGAACACTTTGGGCTGTTGGGGCTGGCTGGCTCTGCCTTGAGGTAGAGAGGCTCAATGCCCACCACCTGGCACTTGTCACCTGGGACTCCACAGGGCAGGCGGGCAGGCATGGGGCCCCAGTGCCAGAGTGGGCAGGTGAGCCTGGGGCCAACAAAAGTCCCTCCTCCACCCTGCCTTGTCCCCTCACTGGGCAGAGCTGCAGGCAGCTTGTGGGATTCATTGCAGCCACTTCCTACTCTGCTTCCTTCAGCTCACAGGGGCATGGGCTATCCTTTTTCTTATTGATGTGATATATCACATTGATTGTTTTATGAATATTGAACCACGCTTGCATCCTGGGAATAAATCCCACTTAATCATGGTGAATGATTTTTTAAAAGGTTTTATTTATGTATTTGACAGAGAGAGAGAGAGAGAGAGAGAGAGAGAGCGTGAGCACAAGCAGGGGTTGTGGCAGTCAGAGTGAGAGGGAGAAGCAGGGAGCCTGATGTGGGGCTTGATCCCAGGAACCTGGGATCATGACCTCTGCTGAAGACAGCTGCTTAACTGACTGAGCCACCCTGTGAATGATTTTTTAAAAATGTATTATTAGATTTGGTTTGCTAGTATTTTGTCAAGGATTTTTGCATCTATGTTCATCAGGACCTGTAGTTCCCTTTTTTGGTAGTGTTTTTATCTGGTTTTGGTATCAGGGTAATACCAGCCTCAGAATGAATTTGGAAGCTTTCCTTCCTTTCCTATTTTTGGAATAGTTTGAGAAGAAGTATAGGTATTAATTCTTCTTTAAATGTTTGGTAGAATTTGTCTGTGAAGCCATTTGGTTGGAACTTTCTTGTTTGTTGGGAGTTTTTTGATTACTGATTCAATTTCATTGCTGTTAATTGGGCTGTTCAAATTTTCTATTTCTTCTTGCTTCAGTTTTGGTAGGTTGTGTATTTTTAGGAATTTATCCATTTCTTCTAGGTTGTCCAATTTGTTGGCATATAATTTTTCATACTATTCTTTTACAATTGTTTGTATTTATGTGGTGTCAGTTGTTATTTGTCGTCTTTCATCTGTAAAGATTTTGTTCATTTGAGTCCCTTCTCTCTCTTTTCTCTCTCTCTGTCTCTCTTTTGATCAGTTTGGCTAGAGGTTTATCAACTTTGTAGCTGTTTTCAAAGAATCAGCTTCTGGTTTCACTTACCTGTTGTATTGTTTGTTTATTTGTTTGTTTTAGTTTTTAAACATTTATTTTTTTCTCTAATGTTTACTATTTCCTTACTTCTGCTGGTTTGGGGTTTTGTTCTTCTTTTGCTAGCTCCTTTAGGAATAAGTTTAGTTTTTTTGAGATTTTTCTTGTTTCTTGAAGTAGGCCTTTATTGCTGTAAACTTCCTGTTAGAACTGCTTTTGCAGCATCCCAAAGATTTTGGACCCTTGTATTTTCATTTTCAATTTTGTTTTTTTCCACATAATTTTTTTACATCTTCTTTGATCCATTCATTGTTCAGTAGCATGTTCCATGTATCTGTGGTCTTTCCTGATTTTTTCTTGTGGTTGATTTCTAGTTTCATAGCGTTGTGGTCAGAAGAGATGCATGGTATGACTTCAGTCTTTTTGAATTTATTGGGACTTGTTTTGTAGCCTAATATGTGATGTATCCTGGAGAATGTCCCATGTGCTTGAAAAGAATGTGTATTCTGCTGTTTTAGGATGGAATGTTCTGAATATATCTGTTAAATCCCATCTGGTCCAGTGTGTCATTCAAAGCCATGGTTTACTTGTTGATTTTCTGTTTGGATATACTGTCCATTGTTGTAAGTGGAGTGTTTAAGTCCCCTATTGATTAGTTCCTTTATGTTTGTTATTAACTGTTTTATGTATTTGGGTGTTCCCATGTTGGGTATATAAGTATTTAGAATTGTCATATCTTTGTGTTGGGTTATCCCCTTTATTATTGCATAGTGTCCTTCATTATTTCTTCTTGCAGTCTTTGTTTTAAAATCTATTTTGTCTGATATGACTATTGCTACCCTGGCTTTCTTTTGACATCCATTTGCATGATAAATGTTTCTCCACCCCCTTACTTTCAATCTGCAGGTGTCTTTATGCCTGAAATGAATCTCTCATAAGCAACATATAGATGGGGTCTTGTTTTTTCACTCTGTCTTGTCATTCACTCTATCATCTTGTGTCCTTTGACTGGAGCATTTAGTCGATTTACATTCAAAGTGATTATTGATAGATATGTATTTATTGCCATTTTGTTACTTGTTTTGTGGTTGTTTTTGTAGTTTTTCTCTGATCCTTTCTTCTCTTGCTCTCTTTCATGGTTTATTCGCTTTCTTTAGTGATAAACTTCGATTCCTTTCTCTTTATTCTTTGCATACCTATTACTGGTTTTTGATTTGTGGTTACCATTATGTTTGTATATAATATCCTCTTATAGCAGCCTATATGAAGTTGATGGTTGCTTAAGTTTGGATCCATTCTTTACTCCTCTCCCCCCACATTTTTGATATATGGTGTCATATTTTACATTCTTTTATTTTCTGAATCTCTTGACTGATTTTTACAGATATACTTATTTTTACTGCTTTTGTGATTCCTAGTTTTCATATTTCATTTATGGTCTTTCCTTTCCACTTAAAGAGTCCCCTTTAATATTTCCTGTAGGGTTGGTTTTGTGGTCATGAGTTCCTTTAGTTTTTGTTTGTCTGAGAAACTCTTTATCTCCACTTCTGGTCTGGTTCTTCCTTCCTTTCTCTCTCTCTCTCTCTCTCTCCCCAACAGGGGGCTCAAACTCATGACCCAGAGATCAAGAGTAGCATGCTCTACTGACTGAGCGAGCCAGATGCCCCTCTTCTATTCTGAATGGTAGCCTTACTGGATAGAGTATTCTTGGCACCAGTTTTTCCCTTTCAGCGCTTTGAATTTATCATGTCACTCCTGCCTGGCCTGCATAGTTTCTGCTGAAAAATTTGCTGATAGCCTTAGGGGGTTTCCCTTGTATGTAGCTGTCTTCTTTTCTCTTGCTGCTTTAATTTTTTTTCCTTTATCACTACTTTTTGCCATTTGAATTACTATGTGTCTTGGTGTGGACCTCCTTGGGTTGATTTTGTTGGGGGGATCTCTGTGCCTCTTAGATCTGGATATCTGTTTCCTTCCCCAGATTAGGGATGTTTTCAAGTATTATTTCTTTAAAAAAATTTCTGCCCCCTTTTCTCTCTTCTTCCTCTGGGATCCCTGTAATGTGAATGTTATTACACTTGATGGGGTCACTGAGTTCCCTGAGTCTATTCTCAATTTGCATAATTTTTTTCCTCTGCCTTGCTCAACTCGATTGCTGTTTATTACTCTGTCTTCCAGGTCATTAATTCATTGCTATGCTTCCTCTAGCTTGCTATGTGTTCCTTCAAGTGTATTTTAAATTTCATTTATTGTGTTTTTCATCTCATGAGTATCTTTATGATTGTTACTTTAAATTCCTATCAGGCATATTATTTATATCCATTGCACTTAGGTCTCTTGCTGTGGTTTTTCCTGTTCTTTCATTTGGGACATATTTCTTTGTCTCCTCATTTTGTCTAACTCTGTGTCTGTTCCTGTGTGTTAGGAAAGTGAGCTTTATCTCATGCTCTTGAAGATAATGTCTGATGAACAAGAGGTCCTGTAAAGCTGTGCAGTGCATTGTCCCCTGTTCTTCAGGACTTAGTGCTTCAAGGGGTGTCTCCTATGTGTGTTGCCTATGCCCTGCTGTTGTGTCCTGGCTGCTCTTTCCTTCAGCCATTTGCAGAGGCTCTCTTTGCCTGTTGTGGGCAATGTTTTGTCCTGCTGCGGGGTGGGACACATTTAACAAGGTGCATGCTGGTCTGCTTGTGAAATGCTACCTGCCTTGGCTGCCACCAGAACTGAGCGCCTGTAAAATGCTTGGCTTGGAGATGTGGTGTTGGTGGGGTTTGTGCCAGTCTTCTTGGGGAAAGAATCTACAATTTCTGGACTGAGGCAAGTGTGACTAGGAAGAGTCGTTCTGCTAAAGCACAAAGGAGTGGAGCTTTGTGTAAGCAAGGTAGATAGCTAGTGTCGGTGCAGTGCTGGTTCCCACAGGTGGCCCTGTGTTTATTCTGAGGGCTGGGGAAGGGAAATGTTGCCTACCAGCTCCTTTGTTCTTGGAGGACTCTTCGTGTGATTCCTGCCTCTCCAGCTACACTGTGAGATGAGTAAATAACTCTCCCTCCCATATGTTCCAGTCGTTTTTCAAGCTGCTATTTCTACACTGTATCTCTGTGGGCTCTTTGCCGTGCTGTTTCTTTAAGGGTGGAGACTCAGCTTCCTATCACCTTCCAGGCTCTCCTAGAGCTGAGCCTCTGATTTTTTAAAATTCCAGGCTTTAAGTCCCACTGATTGTAGTAACTCATGAAATTTCAAAGCTCTCGCTTTGAAAGCCAAATGTTATGAGGATTTGTCTTCCCCATGAGGGATCCCTGGTGTGCTAGTCTGTTTCTTGCCCTTCACTGTGCCCCCTACTCACTCCCAATCATGGACAACCATGATTCATTTTGCTTCCAAACTATATCTCTGCCCTTCCTACCTTCTTTGATGTGGCCTCTTCTCTATCTTTAGTTGTGGAGTTTATTCTGCCAGTCTTTGGGTCATTTTCTGGGTTATTTGTGCTGATGTGAGTGTTATTTAGTTCTATCCATGAGAAAAGATGAGCTTAGAGTCCTTCTACTCTGCCATCTTTCCAGCCTATCTACGGATTTCTTTTTGATTATTAGAGTTTCTGTCTCTCTACTTACATTATTTATTTATTCTTGCATGTTGTTTCCTTTTTCCATTGGAGCCTTTAGTATATTAGCCATAGTTATTTTTAATTCCCGGTATAATAATGCCAACATTGCTACCATATCTGAGTCTGGTTATGATGTTTGTCCTGTTTCTTCAAGCTGTGTTTTTGGCTTTTAGTATGTCCTGTAATTTTTTGTTGAAAGCCATGCATTACTTACTAGGTAAAAGGAACTATAGTAAATAGGCCTTTAGTGATGTGGTGGTAAGATTTGTGTGGGGGATGGAAAGCATCCTATAGTCTTATGATTAAGATCTCAATCTTTTAATGAGCTTGTATCTCTGGGCTGTGAACTCCACACCTATTTTTCAATTTCATCCAGTGTGGGACAGGATGGCTAGAGGGGGATGAGTTGGGCATTTCCCTTTCTCCAGATTAGTCAAGCTCTGAGAGAAACCCAATAAGTTCTGGTAAAATAGTTTCTTTCGAGGTCATGCCTTCTTAAGAACAGAATGCTCTGGCATATTTAAAAATGTTTATTTTTCCCTCCCTCTGCTGAAAGCAGGAGGGGAATTTTCTCCAGTCTTTACTGGTAGAGCTCCTGGAAGTAAAACCCACAAAAATGTGGATTCACTTCCCTAAGTTGTGATTTTCTGTATCTGTCTTTCTCTCTAATTTTGGTGGCAGCAGTTTTCTGTGACTTCTCTGATGGATTTAAGAAGAGCTGTTGATTTTCATTATGTTCAGCTTTTTACTTGTTTTTTAGGATGTAGTAACAACTTCCAAGCCCCTTATATGCTGGATAGGAAACTGGAAGTCTCTTCATAATGTTTGAGTGCTAATGTAGATATTTACCATTTTCATGCTATTTATTTCCTTCTTTGGATTTGAGTTGTTGTCTGGTGTCATTTCCTTTTACTTGAGGACTTTATTTTGTTGTTGTTTCTAGATTTTATTTATTTATTTGAGGGAGCGAGTGAGAGCGAGAGAGATCACAGAGGGAGAGGGAAAGGGAGAAGCAGACTCGCTCCTAAGCAGAGAGTCTGATGCAGGGTTTGATCCCAGAATCCTGAGATCATGATCTGAGCAGAAGGCAGATGCTTAACTGAGCCACCCAGGTGCCCCAACTTGAAGGACTTTAGTATTTTTTTTGTACAATTTTTTAAAAAATTTAAATCCAGTTTAATTAACATATAGTGTATTATTAATATCAGAGGTGGAATTTAGTATTCATCAGTTGCATATAACACCCAGTGCTCATTTGTTCAAGTGCTCTCCTTAATGCCCATCACCCAGTTACCCCATCCTTTCCACCTACCTCCCCTCCAGCAACCCTCAGTTTGTTTCCTATGATTCAGAGTCTCTTACTGTTTGTCTCCCTCTGTTTTTGTCTAATTTTCCTTCCCTTCCTCCATGGTTCATCTGTTTTGTTTCTTAAATTCCATATATGAGTGAAATTATATGATATTTATCTTTCTCTGACCGACTTATTTTACTTAGCACAATACCCTGTAGTTCCATCCACGTCATTGCAAATGGCAAAATTTCATTCTTTTTGATGGCTGAGTAATATTCTATTGTGTATATATGCCACATCTTCTTTATCCATTCATCTGTCGATGGACATCTGAGCTTTTTCCATAGTTTGGCTATTGTGGACATTGCTGGTATAAACATTGGGGTGCAGATGCCCCTTTGAATGTTTGTATACTTTGGATAAATGCCTAATAGTGCAATTGCTGGGTCATAGGGTAGCTCTATTTTTAACATCTTGAGGAACCTCCATACTGTTTTTCAGAGTGGCTACACAGGTTTGCATTCCCACCAAGAGTATAAGAGGGTTCCCCTTTCTCTGCATCCTTGTCAACATCTGTTGTTTCCTGATTTGTTTCATTGTGCTTTTGATTTGTATTTCCTTGATGTCAAGTGATGTTCAGCATTTTTTCATGTGTTTGTTGGCAATTTGGATGTCTTCTTTGGAGAAATGTCTGTTCATATCTTCTGCCCATTTCTTTTTTTTTTTTTTAAGATTTTATTTATTTATTTGACAGAGAGCCAGCCAGTGAAAGAGGGAACACAAGCAGGGGGAGTGGGAGAGGAAGAAGCAGGCTCCCAGTGGAAGAGCCTGACGTGGGGCTCGATCCCAGGACTCCGGGATCACGCCCTGAGCCGAAGGTGGATGCTTAACGACTCAGCCACCCAGGCGCCCCACTGCCCATTTCTTGACTAGATTTTTTGTTTGTTTGTTTTTGTGTGTGTTGAGTTTGATAAGTTATTTATAGATTTTTGATACTAGCCCTTTATCTGATAAGACATTTGCAAATATACTCTCCCATTCTATAGGTTGCCTTTTAGTTTTGTTGACTGTTTCCTTTGCTGTGAAAAAGCTTTTTATCTGAATCAAATCCCAGTAGTTCATTTTTTGATTTTGTTTCCCTTGACTTTGAAGACATGTCTAGCAAGAAGTTGCTGCAGCCAAGGTCAAAGAGGTTGCTGCCTATGTTCTTCTTTAGGATTTTGATGGATTCCTGTCTCACATTTAGGTATTTCATCCATTTTGAGTTTATTTTTGTGTACGGTGTAAGAAAATGGTCCAGTTTCATTCTTCTGTATGTGGCTGTCCAATTTTCCCACCACCATTTGTTGGAGAGACTGTCTTGTTTCCATTGGATATTCTTTCCTGCTTTGTCAAAGATTAGTTGACTTTAGAGTTGAGAGTGCATTTCTGGGTTCTCTAGTCTGTTCCATTGATCTATGTGTCTTTTTTTGTGCCAGTATAGTACTGTCTTGATGATTGCAGCTTTGTAATACAGATTGAAGTCTGGAATTGTGATGCCTCTGGCTTTGGTTTTCTTTTTCAACATTTCTTTTGTTATTTGCGGTCTTTTGTAGTTCCATACATATTTTAGGGTTGTGTGTTCCAGCTCTGTGAAAAGTGTTGATATAAAAATAGGGATTGCACTGAATGTGTAGATTGTTCTGGGTAGCATAGACATTTTAACAATATTTATTCTTCCAATCCATGAGCATGGAATGTTTTCCTATTTCTTTGTGTCTTTCTCAATTTCTTTCATAAATGTTCTATAGTTTTTAGAGTACAGATACTTTACCTCTTTGGTTAGGTTTATTCCTAGGTGTCTTATGGTTTTTGGTGCAATTGTAAATGGGATCAATTCCTTGATTTCTCTTTCTTCTGCCTCAGTGTATAGAAACGCGACTCATTTCTGTGCATTGATTTTATATCCTGTGACTTTGCTGAGTTCCTGTATGAGTTCTAGCAATTTGGGGTGGAGTCTTTTGGGTTTTCTACATAGAGAATCATGTCATCTGTGAAGTGTGAGAGTTTGATTTCTTCTTTGCTGATTTGGATGACTTTTATTTCTTTTTGTTGTCTGATTGTTGAGGCTAGGACTTCCAGAACTATGTTGAACAACAGTGGTGAGAGTGGACATCCCTGTCTCATTCCTGACCTTAGGGGAAAAGCTCTCAGTTTTTCCGCATTGAGGATGATATTTGCTGTGGGTTTTTTGCATATGGCTTTTATGATATTGAGATATGTTCCTTCTATCCATACACTGCAGAGTTTTTAGTCAAGAAAGGATGCTGTATTTGTCAAATACTTTTTCTGCATCTATTGAGAGGATCATATAGTTCTTGTCGTTTCTTTTATTAATGTTATGTATCACATTGATTGATTTGCAGATGTTGAACCACGCTTGCAGCCCAAGAATAAATCCCACTTGGTTGTGGTGAATAATTCTTTTAATGTACCGTTGGATCCTATTAGCTAGTTACGTGGTGAGAATTTTTACATCCATGTTCATCAGGGATATTGGTCTGTAATTCTCCTTTTTGGTGGGGTTTTGTCTGGTTTTGGGATCAAGGTAATTCTGGCCTCATAGAATGAGTCTGGAAGTTTTCTTTCCATTTCAATTTTTTGAAATAGCTTCAGAAGAATAGGTATTAGTTCTTCTTTAAATGTTTGGTAGAATTCATTGGGGAAGCCATTTGTCCCTGGACTCTTTTTTTTGGGAGATTTTTAAAAAGATTTTATTTATTTATTTGAGAGAGAGAGTCAGTCAGCGAGAAAATGAGTGGGGATGGGGAGAGAGGCACAAGCAGACTCCCTACTGAATAGGGAACCTGATGCGGGGCTTGATCTCAGGACCCTGGGATCATGACCTGAGCTAAAGGCTGATGCTTAACCAACTGAGCCACCCAGGTGCCACTAGTTGGGATATTTGTTATTACTGCTTCAATTTCCTTGCTAGTTATGGCTTTTCTATTTCTTCCTGTTTCAGTTTTGGTAGTTCATATGTTTCTAGGAATGCATCCATTTCTTCCAGATTGCCTAATTTTTTGGCATATAATTGCTCATAATATTCTCTTGTAATTGTTTGTATTTCTTCAGTGGTGGTTGTGATCTCTCCTCTTTCATTTATGATTTTATTTATTTGGGTCCTTTCAGTTTTCTTTTTGAAAAGTCTAGGTAGGGGTTTATCGATCTTATTAGTTCTTTCGAAGATCCAACTCCTAGTTTTGTTGATCTGTTCTACTATTCTTTTGATTTCTATGTCATTGATTTCTGCTCTAATCTTTATTATTTCTTTTTTCCTGCTGCATTTAGGCTTCCCAGCTCCTTTAGGTGTAAGATTAGGTTGTGTATTTGAGACTTCTTGTTTCTTGAGAAAGGCCTGTATTGCTATATACTTCCCTCTTAGGACCGCCTTTGCTGCATCCCAAAGGTTCTGAACTGTTGTGTTTTCATTTTCATTTGTTTCCATTTTTAAAATTCTTGTTTAATTCTCTGGTTGACCTATTCATTCTTTAGTAGGATGCTCTTTAGCTTCCAAGTATTTGTGTTCCTTCCAAATTTTCTCTTGTGATTGAGTTCAAGCTTTAAAGCATTGTAGTCTGAAAATATGCATGGTATAATCTCAATCTTTTGGTACCAGTTGAGACCTGATTTGTGACCCAGTATGTGATCTATTGTGGAGAGTTTTCCATGTGCACCCAAGAAGAATGTGTATTCTATTGCTTTAGGATGAAATATTCTGAATATATATATCTGTGAAGTCTATCTGGTCCAGTATGTCATTCAAAGCCCTTGTTTCCTTGTTGATCTTCTGCTTAGATGATCTGTTCATTGCTGTGAGTGGGGTGTTAAAGTCCCCTACTGTTGTTATATTATTATTATTATTATCATCAATGTGTTTCTTTAATTTTGTTATTAATTGGTTTATATAATTGGCTGCTCCCAAGTTAGGGGCATAAATAGTTACAATTGTTAGATATTCTTGTTGGATGGACCCTTTAATTATGATATAATGTCCTTCCTCATCTCTTATTAGAGTCTTTGGTTTAAAATCTAGTTTGTCTGATATAAGGATTGCTACTCCAGCTTTCTTTTGATGTCCATTAGCATGATAAATGCTTCCCCATTCCCTCACTTTCAATCTTGGAGTGTCTTTGGTCTAAAATGTGTCTCTTGAAGACAGCATATCAATGGGTCTTTTTAAAAAAATCCAATCTGATATCCTGTGTTTTTGATTGGAGCATTTAGCCCATTCAGAGTAATTATTGAAAGATATGTATTTAGTGCCATTGTATTACCTGTAAAGCCACTGTTTCTGTAGATTGTCTCTGTTCCTTTCTGGCCTTTGTTACTTTTGGGCTCTCTCTTCACTCAAAGGATACCCTTTAATATTTCTTGCAGGGCTGGTTTAGTGTTCATGAATTCCTTTAGTTTTTGTTTGTCCCTAGGAATTCTTAATCTCTCCTTCTATTCTGAATGACAGCCTTGCTAGATAAAGTATTCTTGGCTGCATATTTTTCCCATTTAGCACATTGACTATATCATGCCAGTCCTTTTTGGCCTTCCAGGACTCTGTGGACAGGTCTGCTGCCAGCCTTATGTTTCCACCCTTGTAGGTTAGGGACCTTTTGTTCTGAGCTGCTTTCAGGATTTTCTCTTTATTTCTGAAATTTGCAAGCTTCGCTATTATATGCTGGGGTGTTGACATATTTTTATTGATTTTGAGGGGGGTTCTCTGTGCCTCCTGGACTTGAATGCCTGTTTCCTTCTGCAGGTTAGGGAAGTTCTCAGCTATAATTTGTTCAAGTAAACTTCTGCCCCCCCCATCTTCTGGTACCCTTATTACTCAAATATTATTGTGCTTTATGGTATCACTGATTTCTTGAAGTCTCCCCTGGTGACCCAGTCTTTGTTTCTCTCTCTTTTTCTCAGCTTCCTTTCTGTCCATCATTTTGTCTTATATTTCACTCTCTCTTCTGCCTTGTTTATCCTAGCAGTTAGAGCCTCCTATTTTGATTGCTCCCAGTAATAGCATTTTTAATTTCAGCCTGATTATATTTTAGTTCTTTTTTTATTATATTAAAGATTACCAAAAATGGTACTTAATGGTATCAGGCAATTATGTCTTTAAGAAAAACCAGATTTGTGACTAAAAGGAAACATTTTCTTGGATCCTTTCATTGTTATGGCTTAAATTTCCTTTTAAAAAAATAACTTTCCATAAGTTAAAATTAGCATTTTCACAAATAATAGCAGAGTCACTAAATGAAATATTAAGAGCAAAATAAAAAATTTGATTAATGAAGAAGTTGAATGTTTTATTACTAAACTATTTATCTTCCTGCAAGACTGTTGCTTCACTATATAAAAATAGCACCAGCAAGTGCAGTATTTTGCAAAATTAAGGTAGTATTGTTCTTTATCTGACACTATACAACTAACAAACCTTTCTCCAATGCCAGTTATTTCCAATGGAAAGATTGTTTAAGTATTTTGACCCCCATCCAGGGATAGATGTAAGCAAGTTATAATATTTCTTAATGTTGAAGTTAACAATGTCATCCTTGAATTACATAATTTTTATAATTAGTCTTTAACCACAGATAATTTCAGGATTCTGAATATCAGAACTGGAACATAAAAATCAGAGGGTGTTGCAAAACAGATTCATACTGTGTTTCTCTGCAATCATTATAAAGTTAAGGAGTATTTTTTTCCATTAGCATTGGTGCAAGTAGTTTCTTTATCGACTGGTATTGCTAATAGTTGCTATTTTAAGTCCTCTGTGTACCACTAATTTCAGACAACTATGCTAGATTAAGTTGTTTCATACTAGTTTATTTAGGGGTTCCATTTTCATTCCTCAATAGATTTTATGTATTTCTAATATGCTTCTTTACTCATTAATTCATCCAGTTCTGAAGGATTACTGAGTGCTATCTTGATCAGCCAACCATCTTCATAAGAAGATTTGTTGATAAGTCCTGGATTTTCTGCAAGAGCTTCATTAATTTCAGTTACTTCTCCTGATGGAGGAGAATAGAGTTCACTAGCAGCTTTCTTACTTTCCAAAGCAGCAAACTCATCTTGTTTGTTCAGTCGAATCCCAACTTCAGGCAGACTACAGTAACAACATCTCCCAAAGCTTCCTGTGCAAAACTGCTGATTCTCACTGTTCCAGTACCATTTTACGTTGTTATCCATTCACGTTTGTCTGTGAATTTATGCAGGAAGAGGAGAGTGGAGCCCCTGCGCAGCATCCAGACCGTGCCTGCCCTGAGTCCCCAGGGCCGTGGCAGGCAGGGCAGGTTAGGAGCAGAGGCCAGAGCCCACACGCTCCGTGCTGCTCGCAGTGTTATGTTCACAGAGGTGCCTAGATTTTAGTTCTTTTATTTCTACAGTAAGCAATTTTTTAGTGTCTTCTATGATTTTTTCAAGCCCAGCTATTATCTTTATAATTGTTGTTTTGAATTCTAATTCCAACATCTTACTTGTATCCATATTGATTAAATCCATGGCAGAGAGTACTCCCTCCTGTTCTTTCTTTTGCAGTGAATTTCTCTTTCTAGTCATTGTGTCTGGAAAAGGAGGAAAGAAAAAACCCCAGTAAAACCAGCAACAACAATAACTTCAGGAAGTGTTCCTGGTGTATGCTGTGTACACTCTGCTGTTGTGTTTTGGCTGTTCTTTCCCACTGGTCCTTCCTCTGCAGAGTTCCTCCTTGCTTGTAGTGGAGAGTGGTTGGGCCTTTAAGTAGGTGTGCTTTGGTTTATTTGTGAAGTTGCACCTGTAAAGGAAAATAGAAATGATAAGGAGGAAAAAACAAAACAAAACAAGCCTGATCCAAAACAAGAGAAAAGGAAATGGAACGAAAATTGATACCAACATACAAACAATAAACTTTAAGCCTGATTCTAAGAAATAAGAAACAAGGAGTGAAAGAATAATAGGCAAAGAAGAGAAAAAAAATTAAAGATTAAAAAAGAAAATAAGGAGCCTGATCTGAAAACTAAGACAAGGAAACAAAGGAACCAACAAATGAACAAAAGATTATAAGCCTGATACAGAAAAAGAAAAGGAAAAGATATATAAAATAAGGGATAAAGAATAAAAAATAAGTAGAAAAATAAATAAAGTAAAAACATTTAAAAAATTAGGAAAGGGAAAAAAAAAGAAGAAGCAAACCTGGTCCTATTTCCATTGAAAGCTGATGTTTTGGAGCTTTCTTTAATCGCTAGACTTGGTAGATGTGGGGGCCTGTGTTGGTTTTCTGAGGAAGAAGCCTGCTGGGTTGGCTCACAAGCTGACTTGCCTTTGCACAGATGCCCCTGCCCGGCCAGTGGGGCGGGGTTTAGTGTAGGGGACTCCAGCCTCCACTGGAGGCGCTGTGTTTCTCTCTGGAGTCTAGCTGGGCTGATGGGAGGGGTGGCAGAAGGTGAGAATATGGCGTCACCCTGACCTCTTGTTCCTGGGGAGTGGAACTCCTGGCCACTGCTGTTCAGGGACCCTCTTAGAAAAGCAAAGAATCTGTGTCCCAGGCTTTAGTCAGTTCCCTGGCCTAACCTGTCTGTACCCATGCCCTTGGCAGGCCCAGAGCCATAGATTTCCTGTATTTTATCTCTGGCCAGTGGCTGGGATTCAAAACTCCACGTTTTATAGGGCCTGCTAAGGTGTGTGCCTCCTCCCCACGCCTGGCAGAGAGGTTCGGGGTGGATCCAGCACCACCCCGTCCCAAAAAGCCATCGCACAGTGCTCGGTGCAGAGGCTAGAGTTTATTGTAACTCTTGGTGAAGAGCTGGAACCAGGTTATCAGCCGTCTGCACTCTCCTACTCCCTTTTGCCCCAGAAAAGCTGTCGCAGAGGCTTGAATCTATCGTGGCAGACAGGGAAAAGCGGCGGCCAGGCTATCTGCAATCAGCTTCAGTCTCTGTGCTCTGCTCAGTTCAGCCTCAGAAAACCAGCCGCTAGATGAGCACACAGAGGTTTAAGCCTACTGTGCGCCACAGTGAAAACTTAGGAGGTTTTCTGCCCTCTGTGTCCACCTCCGACCCTGCGGCTGAGCCCCGCCCGATGGTTCCCTAGCTGGCCTTTCATCTTCGGACAGGCAAAATCCGCTCTTCCAAATGCCCTCTGGGAAGGGGAGCGATCTCTCCCTGAATGGTCCAGGGGATCGACTGGTGGAGGCTTTTGTGCTGCGATACTTTCTCTCTCTTTCTCCCTCTTCCTGACTTTGCTCTGTGAAATGGGTTTCCTCCCTTTCTCAGCCTCATGGCTTCCTCTCCCCCAGTTAACCACTCCAAACTTTGCATCTGCCTGCTTCTCATGCTCCAGCTGTGTATATTGTTTCCTTAATCCTGCAATCCTCTTCCTAGTTGTTCAAAATAGTTGAATGTTGATCTAGCTGTATTGGAAGGATGAGGCAAGTTCAGGGTTCCCCTACTACTCTGCCATCTTAACGCGCATCCTCTCTAGGATTTCTTATAAGGTAGGTCTGCCGGCAATAAATTCTCTGTCTTTGTCTAGGGGGGGATATCTTCATTTTGCTTTCATTTTTTAAAGTATGATTTTCCTGGATATAAAATTCTTGTTTGACAGATTTTTTTTTTTCATTCAGCACATTGAATATGTCATTCCACTGTCTTCTGGCCTTCTTGATTAATATGAGCAATTAGCTGTTAATCATATTTTCCCTTTATTTTACAAGTCATTTTTCTTTTGCTGCTTTCAAAATTTTCTCTTTGGGCTTGGGTTTCAAGAATGTGACTGTGATGTATCAAGGTGTGGACTTTTTGTATTTGTCCTACTTGGAGTTTATTAAACTTATTGGATGTATAGATTATTCTTTTCTTTTTTTACCAAATTTGAGAAGTTACTTTGCCCCCCTTTTCCTATCTCTCCTCTTCTTCTGGACTTCAATTACATGTATTTTGGTACATTTGCTATTTTCTCACAGGTCTCCAAGATGCTGTTCATGTTTCTTCAAATTATTATTCTGTCTGTTTTTCAGATGGGATCATTTGTACTGATCAATTTTCACACTCGGTGATTCTATCTTCTGCTATCTTGACTCTGCTGTTGAGTCCCTCTAGTGAATTTTTCATTTCAGTTATTGTACTTTTCAGTTCCAGAATTTCCATTTTGGTTTTTTCTATCTTTTAGTTGACAATATCTGTTTATTGGTTCATTGTTGTCACATTTTCATTTATTTTTAAAAAAGATTTACTTATTTATTTGAGAGAGAGAGAGAGAGCCAGAGGAAGAGAGAGAATCTCAAGCAGATTTCCTGCTGAGTGCAGAGCCTGATGTGATCCCACAACTTAGGATTATGACCTGAGCCAAAATCAAGAGTCAGATGCTTAACTGAGTGAGCTTTCCAGGTGCTCCATATTTTAGTTTATTGTTTAAGCATGGTTTCCTTTGGCTTTTTGAATATATCTTTAATAGCCTCTTTGAAATATTTGTCTGCTAAATCCAGTGTCTAGGATCATGCAGAGACAGTTTCTATTGACTGCTTCCCACCTCCTCAACTCAAATATGGGTCACGCTTTCCTGTTTCTTTGAATGTCTCATAATTTTTTGTAGAAAAGTGAACATTTAAATAATATAGCATCTCTGGATTCTGACTTTTTTCTCTAGAAGGTTTTAGTGGTTGCTATTTTGTGCATTTGTGTGCTTTTTGTTTAGAAACTTGTCTGGGGTTAATCTGTGAAATTTCTCTCCCTTGCAGTGTGACTACTGATGTGTCTGCTCTTTTCAAAAAAAAAATTAATATTTTTTAAAATTTTATTATTTGTTTTTAAGACTTGCTTCCTAGGGTTTGCCCCTGTTTCTGAATAGATTATTCTCCAACACCTCAAGCCAATAAGGCTTCCATCTTCTGTTTATGAATGTGTGTGTAGGAGAGTAGATTCAATGTTCAAGCTGTTTTCAAGTGCCTGGCATTTAATTCCATTGGACTCTTCTGTATCTCTGCTGAGCGTGTGCACAACCTCAGGGTTAGCCAGGAGTATGTGGCAAAATTGGGTTCTCTCTAGTCTCTGCCGTACACTTGTGGAGGCTGTCAGGAATTTGCTTATTCCAACCATGAATGGAGCCTTAGGCTAGTAGAGCAGCTGGCCCTCCCTGCTTGCTTACTCTGAGACTGTTACTTACACCAACAGCTTTTGGGCAGGGCTGTCACCTACCACTCCAGATTTAGTGAGCCCCCTTTGATTGCAGTAGAAAAGCTGCAGGTTGTTCCAGCCTGTGCCACCCTGGACAAACATCCATTAATTGAACTTGTAGGAGGAGGGAGAGAAACCGTAGACCAGAATGCCATAGATAACCATTGTTCTTACCCAAATTTCAGCAACTTAAAAATCATAAAAAATCTCATATTGTTGTATGTCTTTTTTCAGTTTTTAGATTGCAATGATTATTTATGTTAATTTTGTCTAACTCTATAAGTGCTTTTTGGGGAGTGGAGAGGATTTGCCAATCTTATTCAGTCATAGCCAGAAGTCTGCTGATGATATTAATTTTCCTTGGTTGGTTAAGATGTTGTCTTTCACCAAAATATTTTTTCACTGTACATTTACTGTTTTTTCTTGTGTAATTAAGTAATTTGTGTATATAGACTTTGGGAATGTGTAAGTGTTGCTCCTCATCAAACCCCTCCTCCTATATTTGGCATTCATTGATGTTTTCTGACTGATACAATTTTACTGTTATGGTAGCAAAATGGTGACTTTTCTGCTTGGCACTGTATTGAAAGGAAGTTTCCTCTCTGTCCCTTTCCGTCCATCCACATATCCAGACATTTTCAGTATGGATGTGCACATTCTTATTCTATTCATTGGGTTATAACTTACTACTACCTTTTTGTTTTGGTGCTAAAATTGTTCAGATTTGGAGTTTCTTCAAATTGTCCCCTGTGTCTTTTTGATATGTCTCCATCATTTTATTTTGGAGCACTTTCTTACTTTCTTTACTTTTTTAATGGAAGTATAGTTAATATACAGTGTTACGTTAGTTTCGGGTGTACAACATAATGATTCAACAATTCTATACATTTCTCAGTGCTTATGAAGATAAGTATACTCTTTATCCCCCTTATCTATTTCTTTCATTCCCTCAATCACTTCCCTTCTGGCCACTACCAGTTCTCTGTATTTAAGCTCTATTTTTTTTTTTTTAGTCTCTTTTTTTTCTTTGTTTATTTGTTTTGTGTCTTGAGTGAAATCATATGGTATTTGTCTTTCTCTGACTGAATTATTTCACTTAGCATTATACCCTTTAGCTTCATCCATGTTGTTATAAATGGCAAGATTTTATTCTTTTTTTTTTTATGTCTGAGTAATATTCCTCTGTGTGTGTGTGTGTGTGTATGCCACATATACTTTATTCATTCATCTATGGATGGACACTTGGTTTGCTTCCATATCTTGGCTATTGTAAATAACGCTGTTATAAACATATGGGAGCATGCATCCTTTTGGATTAGTATTTTTGTTTTCTTTGGGTACATACCCTTAGTGGGATTACTGGATCATTTGACAATTCTATTTTTAATTTTTTGAGGAACCTCCATACTGTTTTCCGTTGTGGCTGCATCAATTTGCATTCCCATCAACAAGCACTTCCTTACTTTCTGACACAGGAGAACCTAGGCTCATCTTGCACATTACCTTCCCCAGTTCTATCCTTTGTGTAGTTTTCTATTATGTGGACTTTCTTCCAGTGATTTGTAGAAATTTTTTTATTATGGATATTAGCCCTTGCTAATTATTTTCTCAAATCTGTTGTTTCACTTTAACCTTAGATTATGGTATCTTTTGTCATGCAGAGGTTTTACATTTTGATCTCTTTATTTGATAGGATTTTTCCCTTACCAATTTTATTAATATATATTTAATTATTTTTTCTAGTGACTTTGTAAAATTTCCCACTTTTTACCTTTAGGTGTTTGATTTGCTGAAAAAAAAATTTAAATTACTATTGTGCATGAAGATTTTATCTTTTTTTTTTTAATGGATAGCCAGTGGTCTCTACACCATTGTTGAATAGTGAAATATTTCTCTATTTATGTGAATTGCCATCTTTATTTTATGTAAAATTCTCCCCATATTTGTTGGTCTGCTTCTAGACCGTTATGTTCATTAATCTGTGATATATTTATCCTAATTATGAAGCTATTTTTATTATTAACTTTTTGATGTCTGATAGGGCAAGTTTGCTTATTGGTCTTCTCTTTCAAAATTGTCTTGATTCTTCTGCATATGTTTTCCTTGAGATGAATAATAATAATAGTAATAATAATAATAGTCACCTTATTAGCTTTTTTTTAAAGCCTATTATGATTTTGAGTGAGATTGCATTGTTAATAGATTAATTTGAGGGCACTGATGTTCTTATAATTTCAAATCTCCCCATGTAAGAACAATACATCAAATAATTTATTTAGGAATAAAAATTTGTATAAAAGATTTTAGTTTTAAGTAATCTCTACATCCAATGTGGGGCTCCAACATACAACCCTGAGATCAAGAGTCGCACGCTCTACTGACTGAGTCAGCCAGGTGCCCTTGTTTAGTTTTTTAATATCAGAGTATTAAAGCTTTCTCCATATAGGTCTTACGAATTTCTTCTTAGACTGATTCTTATGGTATTTATTTATTTATTTATTTATTTATTTATTTGCTTTCATGAATAGGATATTTCCTTTTTCTATCACATTTTCTAATTACTTATTGTAGGTGTAAAGGAAAGGTATCCCTTGCATTTCTTTCCTTCCTTTTCCCTTTCCCTTATCTGAGGTTAAATTAACTTGTGGATGCTGAGTTTTATAACTGCACTTTGTGGTTATGTGGGGGGAGGATGTGTCACTTAGTTAGTCTCTGTAGGTGGGAGCTTCCCATTTTTCCTAGGAGTCTCCAGACTCTATGTTGTCATCCTTTTGTGGTCTCCCTCACTGACTCCACTTGGGCCAGATATCACTGCCTGCTACTAGCAGGTTAAGAGATGAAGGAGAGGATGACCCATCTGGCTGCTCTTTCAAGCATCCTTTGTTTGACTAGGATAGTCTGGAGCAAAAGCCGTCAGTGTCTCTGTTTATAAGACATGCAGAAATGTGGGAGACCCATCAAGAGTTCTCTCCCAACACTCTCCTGCTCTTGGGGTCCACCACTTCTGAGGTTTGAGTAGCCTTAGGGTCCTGTCTGCTTTTATGTACTAAATCCTTTCAAGCTTGAGTTTTCTCTTTCAAACCATATCTTCTCTGTTTTTTATGTTTCAGAGATTCCTGAAATTTCTGGTTTGTAGAGAGCACTTTGTCCAATTTTCCAGTGCTTTTAAGGTGAGAAACAGTGATCCTGGGGGTCTGGGGTGTATCAATAGGAATTACTGTGGGGCCTGGAAGAGGGTGATCTCAGACATCCCTTCTGTTCCAATTGGTCAGCAAGCCATGTTGATTATTGCTTTAGAACCTCTCTTAAATCCATCCACTTCTCTGCCATTAATTTTTTAAGACCTTCATGATCTCTCGCTAGGATTATTCCATTGGAATGTTAGCTCCACAAGAGCGGGAATTTGTGTCAGTTTTGTTCACTGTTCCCTCACTGCCTAGAACAGTGCCTGGAGATTTATTTATTGAGTGAATGTTTTTTTATTTTTTAGTAACAGCTTTGAGATGTAATTCACATACCATAAAGTTCACCCTTTTAGGGTGTACAATTCAGTGGTTTTTAGTGTATTCACAAAGTCTTGCGTCAGTTACCACTATCTACTTCCAGAACATTTTTATCCACCCCTCACCAAAAAATCCATTCCTGTTAGCAGTCGCTCCACATTCCCTCCTCCCTCAGTCACAGGCAACCACCAATCTACCTTCTGTCTATTCTGGACATTAACATAAATGAGATCACACAATATGTGGTCTTTTGCGACTGGCTTCTCTCACTTAGCATTGTGTTTTCAGCATTCATCCATGTTGTCATATGTATCGGTATTTCATTCTGTTTTGTGGCTGTATAATATTCTACTGTATGGATCTGCCACGTGTTTGCCATTCATCCGAATCTTGCACATTTGGATTGTTTCCACTGTTTGCCCATTTTGAAAAATGCTCCTATAAACATTTTTGTAGGGGTCTTTGTGTGAAAACATGCTTTCAATATTCTCAGGTGGAATGGAGTAGAATTACTGGATTATATGGTAACTCTTTGTTCAACTTTTTTGAGGACCTGCCAAACTTTTTTCAAAGTGACTGCACCATTTAACATTCCTACCAGCAATTTATGAGGGTTCCAATTACTCCATATCCTCACTAGTACTTGCCCCTTTTCTTTTTGATTATAGCCTCTTAGTGGGTGTGAAGTAGAATCCCAGTATGGTTTTGATTTGCATTTCCCTAAGAACTAATGATGGTCAGCATCTTTCCATGTGCTTATTGGTCATTTGTATATCTTCTGTAGAGAAATGTCTATCCAAGTCCTTTGCCCAATTTTTAATTGGGTTATTTGCCTTTTTATTGTTGAGTTGTCGAGTTGTAAGAGTTCTTTTTGTACTCTTAAGGAAAGTCTTTTATCAGATACATGATTTGCAAATATTTTCTTCCATTCTATGGCTTGTTTTTTCATTTTCTTCACGTTGTCCTTTGAGGCACAAAAGTTTTTAATTTTTATGTTCAGTTTTCCTATTTTTTTTCTTTTATCATTTGTATTTTTGGGCATCATATCTAAATTAAATAAATGTTTGAATAGTTTCTTTTTTATGTTTAAAAATTCATTATAAAATATTATGAAATATTTTGGAAGCATGATCTAAAACATTTCACTTATGCAAGTTTTTAATAAAAAATTTTTTTTTTCTGGGGCGCCTGGGTGGCACAGCGGTTAAGTGTCTGCCTTCGGCTCAGGGCGTGATCCCGGTGTTACGGGATCGAGCCCCACATCAGGCTCCTCTGCTATGAGCCTGCTTCTTCCTCTCCCACTCCCCCTGCTTGTGTTCCCTCTCTCGCTGGCTGTCTCTATCTCTGTTGAATAAATAAATAAATAAAATCTTTAAAAAAAAAAATTTTTTTTTTCTTTCCAAATTTTCTTGGATAAATTGACATGTAACATTGTGTAAACTTGGGGCGCTGGGTGGCTCAGTAGGTTAAGCATCTGCCTTGCTCAGGTCATGATTTCGGGGTCCTGGGATCGAGCCCTACGTTGGGCTTCTTCCTCAGTGGGTAGTCTGCTTTTCCCTCTGCCCCTCCTCTCACTCCTGCTCTCTCTGTCTCTCTCTCTCTCTCTCTCAAATAAATAAATAAAACCTTTAAAAAATTGTGTAAATTTAGGGTATACAGTGTGTCACTTTGATACATTTATGCATTGTAATATGATTGCCAGTGTAACAATTTTTATCACATTACATGTTTATAGTACAGTATTATTGTCTATTGAATAGTTTTTTTTTTTTTTTTTTTTTTTTTTTTTTTAGAGAGAGAGAGTGTGCACACATGGGGGAGAGGGGCAGAGGGAGAGGAAGAAAGAGAGAATCTTAAGTAGGCTCCACACCCAGTGCAGGGCCCGACTTGGGGCTTGATCTCACGACCCCACGATCATGACCTGAGCCAAAATCAAGAGTTGTGGGCTTACTGACTGAGCCACCCAGGTGCCCCTCTATTGAATAGTTTCTTCACTACTCTTCTCTACCCTCCATCTTCTTGTCTGTCTTTTACATTATAATGAAAGTGAGTGTTCTAGAAAGATAATTTATCAGCCACTTCCTATTTTAAATCCTGATTTGGCTTCAGTGGCTTCCTATTGCTTTCAGGAAAAGTCTAAAGACTGTTTTATGGCTAGCAGGCTCTCAATGACATTGTCCGTCATATGTACTGGTGCCCTGCTTTTAGCTCTTGTTCGATCAATGACTCCTGCTCATTCTGTCTCTTTTCCTTTCTCATGAGGACCTATGGCTCTATATATGTGAAAGAGTAACACTATGGAGAGATGAAATTACATAGGACCCTGACAGCATGAAAAAAATGTCTTCAAAATGGGCTTTGTGTAATAGAAATAATATTCAGTCCTAGAAATCCCAAGTGTGTGTTAATAAGGAACGAGTTTATTTCAAAGGCTAAAGCTGCCTTAGATGGTGATCCGAATGACTTCTTATCAACTTGAATGCCTTTTCCTGTGCAGTGTGCAGTTACTCTCAGGGTGAACACTTCTGAACTCCCTGGGAGAGCTGAAGCCTTCTCTGATTTCAGTGTAATTCAATTTAAGCAACGCTGTCATAGCATCTGCAGCCCGGAGCTGTTTCCCACCCAGATATCACAGTTTAGGGTAGACTGGAGGAGGCAGGGAGAGGTAGACTGGAGGAGGCATGTGTCCCCAGTCTTTCTTCTTGGGAGGTGGGGGAATGGGAGGATGGGATTAAGAGCATCTACTCTCTGCTTGGTAAGGTGCTAGCTGCTTTCTATATATTATAGCACTTAATCTTCACAATGATCTGCTGAGGTCGGTATTATACCCATTTATACAGAAGCCTGTTTCTTTTGGCTGCCCAGATTCTTCTCTCATTGAGCATGAGTTGCCCCATCTGAGAGCAGGAGAACATGAAAACGCTCCCATTTTGGCTCCATTCTCCTCTGGTCCTAGGTGCAGTCATAAATGTGGACTTGTGGAGGGGGAGAATGTTTGACTGGGTCAGGTGTCTTTTCCTGGAGCTGACTTCCAGGGCTTCTCTCTACCCTCCTGGCATGTTTCTCTTTCCAGCTCTTGGTTCTCATCCCTGCTGTGTAACATTGCCTGCCTCATGACCACAGTGTCTGTATCTCTTTCTAGCTTCCCTGGGCTTCGGGTGTGGGGGGCTGCAGTGGGTGCAACCCCATGGTGATTTCTCACAGGGCAGTAGGAGACTCTCTGCTACCTTTCCCTCAGCACCAAATCCTTGGTCTTGGTGCATCTGCTGTATGGGAGATGCTGGGTCAGTGCTGGGGTGTGGTGGTGAAGGTGAGAAACACAGTTCCTGCCTTACAGAGCTTACCTTCTTATGCGGGAGACTGTTAATCAAGTAAACAAACATAGTCAGCATCGTTATACATTTCAATAGGAGGTAGAAATGAAACAACTGGGGGACTGTGCTTTAGATTAAGTGGCTGGCACAGATCCAGCTGAGGTGAGAATGATGAACTGATGCGGTCAGTGTTCCTTGGGCAAGAGTGACACAAAGGTCCTGAAGACAGAAAACTTGGTGTGTCTGGGGAACTGAGAGAAGGCTTGCATGGGGTCTGGAAAAAAGAATGCAAGGTGGATGGGCAGAGATGGGCAGGGACCAGGTTGTGTGCAGCCATACAGCAAAGGGGCTTTGGGTATTTTTCAAGGTGTGTGGAAAGCTGCTGAAAGATTTCAAGCAGGGGAGTGTGTGATAAGACTTGTTCTTAAGAGATCTGTCTGGTCCTGTATGGAGTCTGCACTGGAAGGAGCAGTGCTTCATAGGAGGGAAAACAGTGCCTGGGACCAGGTGGTGGAGAGAGGTGGAAGATCTGAGAATATTCAGGAGGGAGTAGGTTCAGAGCATGCTGTTTGATTGGATGGAGGGTTGAGGGAGAGGCAAGGATGAAGGAGGAGAAGCAGGTCAGGTCAAGCGGGCAGGAGCACAGCCCTCCTGCTTTAGATTCCTCTGCTTCCTTGCTTCCTCCCACTTTCTTTATCCTATCCGTCCCCCCACCCCAACCCTCAGCCCCCAGCTGCAGGAATTCCTCCCTCTTTCCCACTGCTTGGGGAAGCCACCTTCACAGCTTCAAGAGTTTCAGGTCCCCCAGCTAGCGATCCTGGCTTGGCCAAAACATGGCAACCTCTTTTTCCATTTAACTTGGCTGAGTTTTCTGTTAAAGGAATTTTATATCATGAAACTAGGAAGAATGGAAAATAAATTACCTTACCAACATCAAACTTTTGCAAAAGGAGGGTTTCAGAATGCAGTCTTATGTGTAATGATAATTTAGCAAACATCAACTAAGTTCCTATGGCTGGGTTTGTTGCTGGGAATCAGGGTTGAATTCCAGTGGGTTTCTGCCCTTGGGAACCCTCAGGCCCATGGGAGAGACTGAGAAAGGTCAGCCTCTGGTCAGGCTTTCTTAGGGGTGCAATTGGGGGAGTCCAAATGAGGTGGGTGTTGAGAGAGATCATATTCTTGTCCTGTTCGACACAGAGCCATGCCCTGGCACATCGGCCTGCAGTGGATTTACTGGTCAGACTGATGTGAAAAGGCTGAAACTATGGGTATTGGAAGGCTAACTTGGGCTTTGCTCAACTAGTGTGTGCCAGCTCTAAACTTAACCTCCTGGTGTTCCTGGGCTGGCAGGACTCCTTCATGTGCTAGCAAAGAGAACCATCTACTGTTGGGGCCTGCGGGGGCAGTCAAAGACTCGCTGGGTGGGCAGCCGCCCGAAGCAGTCTGATTCCTTAGACTGGACCTTCCTTGTCGGATTCAGGGCAGGGGCTTGCTAAGAGCAGAGGTGGGGGCAGTAGTCTCCTGGCTTGGCCACTCAGCCTGAGGGACAGGAGCTGGGCCTGCAGAGCCCTGCGGGGAGTGTAGGCCCGGGGGATTGCCCTGAGCTCCTGAGCAAGCTCTCAAGTGAAGAAGGTCACTAGGTGGGTGACAGGTGGGGCCCTTGGGGAAAGGGGAGACAGGAACCTCTGCTGGAATGTTGAAACAGACACCCTCCACGTGGCAGTCACGGTGGCCATCTGTCCCAATTTCTCAGGAAGGTCCCCACTTACCATAGTTAGCTGTATTTGTGGAGAAACATGCATTAAAGTTGAATCCTAGATCTGCCACATGGCTATGCAACCTCCTTTAAGTTTCTCTTTCTGGGCCCATTTTTACACCCATAAAGTGAGGGGTTGGGTCTGGAATCCATCAGTAAGCAGCATTCATTCTGTAGAGCCCACCTCAGAGTCCACGTTCCCTCTCTGGCTTTTCCCTTCTTCTCCTTCCCTCTGCTCTTATATGCCCACCCTTCCAAGGGCCCCCGAGGCCCAGACTCTTCTCTTGTCTATCCCAGGAGGCAGCTTGTTCTGTTGGTCTTGGGAAACAACATCTCCAGGACAAAGCACACCTTCCCTGCTGATCCTGATCACTTTTCATGGCACAACTTTGATGTGTATGTGGAGATACTCCCTTCCCTAGGGGTGAGGTGCTCCTCCATCCATTTTGGTGAGGGACAGGGTGGACTAGAGGGCCTTATTTCCCCCCTTTTCGCTACCCTCTTCTCTAGTTTCCTGCCTTGTTTCATAGTATCTAGATTGTGGGATCTGGAGCTGGACAGACTTACATTCTGATTCCTGCTCTGTCTCTTCCTGGCTATGTGATCTCTCCAGCACCATTTGTTGAAAAGATTTTCTTCCTCTATTCAATTACCTTGGCATCTTTGTAAAAATCAATTCACCTTATATATGTGCATCTATCTGTGGACTTTATTCTGTTCTATTGACCTGTATGTCCATATGCCAGTGCCATTCTGTGCTGATTACTATAGTTTCCAGTAAGTCTTGATATCAGGGAGTGTAAGTCCTCCAACTTTGTTCTTCTCTTTCAGAGTTGTTTGCCTATTCTAGGTCATTCTGCATTTCCTTATAAATTTTAGAACCAGCTTGGCAAATTATTAAAAAATATCCTGCTAGGATTTTGATTGGGATTCTTTTGAATCTATAAACCAATTTGGGGACAATTGCCATCTTAATAATGTTGGGACTTCCAATCCATGAACATGGGATACCTCTTCCTTTATTTAGGTCATATCTATTTTTGTTGTGAAGGTCCATAGGTTTTTAGTTTTACTAACTAAGCACTTCCCGTTTTGATAGGGGGATCTGGGAATATGAAAAAACTCTTCTCTCATGACTGCCATCTCCCCCAAATCTCTTTTGCTAACTTCTTGAGAACAATCTTAGTTCATTAATTTTCACTTTTTTCATTACAAACATGGGCATTTGTGACTGTAAGTTTTCCTCTAAGCATTGCTATATCTGTATCTGACAAATTTTGGTGCATAATATTTTTCAATTTACTTAACTTACAATGATTGTCTATTTTCTCTTAGGACTTCTTCTTTGATCCACTAGTCATTTCAAAATATGTCCCTTAATTTCCAGACATATAAATATATTTTAGAGTTTGTTGTTGTTACTGATTTTAACTTAATTGCATATAGAGAACACACTATTATGATTTCAGTACTTTTCAGTTCACTGAGATTTGTTTCATGGTCCATTATATGTTAATTTTGTCATTTTTGTGTGTACTTGAAAATAACTTTTATTCTTAAGTGTTGGGTGCACTGTTCTATAATCGTCCCTTTGTTACATGTTGTTAAAATGTTCTTTATCCTTATTGATTTTTTTATCTACTTCTTTTAATAGCTACTGATTACTTAATCTCTCATTTTGAGAATTTCTTTCTTTTCTTGGTAGATTTGCCCATATTTGAGGGCATATTACATGTCTTAAGGACATATTATTGACTGCATACAAATTTAGAATTATTTTATCTTCTTGATGAACCTAACATTTTGTCACCATGAACTGGCTCTCCTGTTTTCTAGTAATGCTTTTTGCCTTAAGGTTTTTGCTGACTAATAATAGTAGTCACACTGTACACACACTACTTCTTTAGGTTATTGAGTGCATGGTATATTCTTTTCTATCCTTCAGCTTGTAACCTTTCTATTTTAGTCCATGGGAGCTGCTATAGCAAAATGCCATAGACTGGCTGGCTTATAAACAACAATAATTTATTTCTCACAGTTCTGGAGGCTGGAAGTCCAAGGTCATGGCACTGGCAGATTAGGTGTTTGGTGAGGGCCTGCCTCTTCACAGATAGCCTCCTCGCACTATGACCACACATGGTGGAAGGGGCAAGAGAGTGCTGTGGGGCCTCTTTCATAAGGGCACGAATTTCATTCATGAAGGCTCTTCCTTCACAACACAATCACCTTTCAAACTGTGAATTTTGGGGGAACACAAATATTCAGACGGTGACATCTTTCTATATACTTATGTTTTATATGTTTCTTATTTATTTATTATTTTACATTGAAGTGTAGTTGACATACAGTATTCTATTAGTTTAAGGTGTATAATATAGCTATTTGACAATTACATACATTATGAAATGTTTATCACAATAAGTGTAGCTACCCTTGGTCATGATACAAATTGCAATATTATCGACTCTATTTCCCATGCTGTACTTTTCATCCTCATGACTTATTTATGTTATAACTGGAAGTTTGTACCTCTTAATCCCCTTCACTTAATTTCTTCTTCTCCCACTCCTCTCCTCTCAGGCAACCACCAGTTTTTTTTTTCTATATTTATGAGTGTTTCTCTTTGTTGTTATGTCGTTTGTTTTTCATTTGTTGTTTTTTAGATTCCACATATGAGTGAAATCATATGGTATTTGTTTTTTTTCTGCCTGACTTATTTCTCTTAGCATAATACCCTCTAGGTCCATCCATGTTGTGGGAAATGGCAAGATTTCATTTTTTTCAATAAAGAATGCACCCAGCTTAGTTTATTGATTATGGAAAATGATACGTAATTTATTGATACATAATTTAAAAGATTTTATTATGTTATGTTAGTCACCATACAGTACATCATTAGTTTTTGATGTAATGTTTCATGATTCATTGTTTGCGTATAATACCCAGTGCACCATGCAATATGTGTCCTCCTTCATACCCAACACCAGCCCAACCCATCCCCCACCCCCTCCCAACTAAAACCCTCAGTTTGGAAGATTTCATTTTTATGGCTGAGTTATATTCCACTGTGTATATATACCACATCTTTTAAAAAATTATATGTGTTTTTATTTTTATTATTTTGCTACTTTCTCTATTTTTACCCTATTCTTAAAAAAAATTTTTTTATACCCCATTGTCTTTATACATTCATCTATCTATGCACACTTAGGTTTGCTTCCATATCTTAGCAATGGAGTGCATGGGGATACACAGATCTCTTCAAATTAGTATTTTCATTTTTGGGGGGGGGTAAATACATAGAAGTAGAATAACTGTATTGTATTTTTATTTTTTTGAGGTTTATGTTTTTCTTTTTATTATTTTTAAAAACACTTTATTCCTGCTGTAAATATAGCATTGATTATGTTGTATTATGGTTAGTGGCCAGTGTGTGGATCTCTGGAATCCATTTTTTTTGTTTGTTTTTTTGAGTAAGCTCTATGCCCAGTATGGGGCTTGAGCTCACAACTCCAAAATCAAGAGTCACATGCTCTGTTAACTGAGCCAGCCAGGTGCCCCTTATGTTTCTCTTTTTAAACAGATATGTTTAAGTTAAAAAATACTTCTGATAGCCTTTCATTTGGGTTTTTTAAATTGGAGCATTTTGTCCATTTGTATTAAATGTATTTAAATCTACCATCTTACTCTATGCTGTCTATTTGTCCCACATGAGGTTGCCCTTTTTTTTTTTCTTGTCTTCTTTTGGATTTGTTTATTCCATCTTTTCCCTGTTAGTTTTGAATCACATACTCCTTTGCTGTCCTTGTAATGGCATCCTATAGGTTACAATGTGTGATGTCTAGGGCTTGCTGTGCTGAGTCCTTAATCAGCTCTCCACTTTGCTGCCTATGTGTGTTGTGTATCTTTTCTTCTTTACGTAAATCTGATGGGTGCTGCCCCAACCATTTCGCCCCGACCATACTACACACCCAAGGCTGTCTGTGTGGCAGATTTTATTGAAGGGTTTGGCAGAGCAAACAGCTTAAAGGGGAATTTTAGACACCTTTATTCTTAAAAGTCCCATAATCATTTTAACTTCCAGAGAATTCTCTCTGTTTGCCTTAACTCTTGTTTTTGTCCTATCCCAGCACAGGAACCATGTCTAGAGAGCCTCATTGCCAATGATCAACCATGCCCATTTGTGAGTATTCCTGAACAAATGGCAACTATAAATGTTATTACTGAGTGCTTACTATGTGCAAATCGATCAGTCAATCAGCAAATCTTTATTGGGTTCATACTTATTCTTGGTACTTCCTAGGCATAGGGAGGGACTCGCGCTCTGCACGGTGCTTAGCCCATCTCCTGTGGTATCTAATGTAATCCTCGTGGCAGCTGCACGAGATAGGTATGATCGTGATCCCCTCCGTGCTGAGAAAACTGGGGAGATACGGCTTAGAGTTGCCAGATCACCTGGCCAACACAGTTCTCTTCCTAAAAGATATTCTGCCGTGTGTTTTGAGGTAACATGTTTTTACACTGTGTATTGGAATCAAATAATATATTGCATGTAAATCATCTGGCTTGTCAAATCAAAGTTGCTCAGGTAATGTTAGTTCCGTGTAAACTGAAATAACAACCACAACAATAAAAGAAACAAAACACGAAGGCCGGTAACCACCTGATCCTAAGAGGTATTGGCTTTGACGGACTGTTTTTAGAACAAGGCGGGAAATAAATGACCGTCCTAGCAGGGAAGCCAAGGCGCTGCACTGATGCATGAGCTCCACGTACCTTCTCTGGGGTGGGGATGCGAAGGAGAGGCGGACGCCGCTCTGGGTCTGGGGGACTATACCGCCCAGCCCGGCCCTGTAATGGCAGCGGGGAACTCCCCGGATGTTTGGCACTGAGCCAAGCTCTACCTGCAGGCTCTCATTTAATCCTTAGAAAAACTGCACGGAGCAGGTTGTTTTTCTTTTCGGATTAAGAATCCAAGGCCGAAGAGTACCAGTCACTTGTTCAGTTTCCTTTCGTGTAGGCCCTGTGAGGATGGTCTGACTGGTCTTTCCAAATGCTTACCTAACCCTGCGCCTGTGTCAGCGTGGAGGCTGGGGCTGGCCTGGTTCGGGTTGCTGCCTCGGCCCTGCCACATGGGTGGTATAGAGGCAGAGCGTCTTTGTGCTGTGACCCCACCGCCCCAGAATGGTCATGCCACTGGAGAGCCTTGTGGCTGCTTGGGGTCAGAATAAACAAGTTATTTGAGCACATCCCTGGGCTCTCCCCTGCAAGCAGAGCCATTTATTACTGAGCGGACCTTGCCCATGCCTAGAATTGCCCCATTGTCATGGTAGCTTTGGACTTGGAGATGAAGTTGCCCGTGGAAAACAGGCTGGGTCCTGCGTCTGCCACACGCTCCCACAGCCTCCTTGGCTTCCTTGTCTCACAACACTGGTTCTCCCACACGGCCTTTATCAGATTAACCTCTGTGTCTTCCCTCTTGCCGTGGACACTTGGGGGCACAGATCAAGTCCTAATCATCCTGAGATGGGGCCTGGAAGTGGGCAGGTAAATGCTTCTTAGATGGATGAAATGGTATTTGAGCCCTGATTGTGTGCCCTTAAGATCCTTTAAGTTCCCAGCCTGGTCTCACATTTATTGAGGTTAAATAGCTTTCTGGGCAGCCTTCCTTGACCACTCAGCTCCTCTGAGCCTGGGGTCAGCACCGTCTGGCACTCTGTGTCTGTAGGCCCAGGATCTCTCTAGTTTCTGCTGCCTCAGCTGTGTGTGGCTGTCAAGGCCTCTGGCCCCAGCCCAGCCTTGTGGCTCTTCTAGTCCAGCTCACTAGCTTTGAAATGCTAATTCTCTAAAGTCAGACTCTTTTTTAAAAAACATATTTTTTTATTTGAGAGAGAGAGAGAAAGAGAGAGGGCAAGCACGGGGGGGGGGGGCAGTGGGGGAAGGGGCAGAAGGAGAGGGAGAGAGAATCTCAAGCAGATCGCTACTGAGTGTGTAGCCAGACTCAGAGCTCGATCTCACAACCCTGAGATCAGGACCAGAGCCGAAATCAAGAGTCAGACACTTACCTGACTGAGCCACGTGGGCGCCCCTAAAGCCAGACTCTTTATGGCCTTCTTCATCTTTTCACCAGCCAGCCTGTAGACTGTCTCCCCTTGGGCCAGTGTCCATCCCGGTCAGCTCAGCTGGGACTCAGCTGGTGGAGTCACATGGCCCACACTCTGGCTGCCCGGGCAGCAGACGGTCTGCACTGGCAGAGTCTGTACAAGGGAGCTGGGGGCAGCAGGCTCAGTGACGTGCATCTCTAACCCACTGACAGCCACGCATGGACTCAGGGCTGTTCACCCGGACTCTTCTCCTTCACCAGCCTGAGCTCTGCGGAAGTGGTGCCCACCTCTCATTTGTGTCTGGATCTTCAGTGCTCAGCACGTGGCCTGGTCCGCGGTGATAGTCAGTAGCTGGGAGCCACGCAGGGACGCTGATTCTTGTTGGGGTGGGCCGCAGGTTCTACCGCGGGCTTCGTGGGGATCCAGACTGCGGTTCGGCAGGGGAGTCTGCTTCTGTTTGGATCTACCTGACCGTAAGTAGTCCGAGGCCCAGCTCTGGTCCGCAGGGCCTGAGCCTGGGCAGTGTTTAGCAGCGGCAGCTGTGGTTCAGGAAAATCTCATTGCTTGTATGTTGCATCAGTTCCCAACCTGCACAGCAACGGAATGTCTCCAAATAGGATAAACAGTAGAGCTGCTCAGGGAGCTTGCCCCCCAGCTTGCGCTCACCGGAGCAGAGCATGCATGGTGGAAGCTGGCTGCCTTTCTCGTAGATACTCCCCCTGTGGCCCTGGGAGTGTTGCCCAGGAGCTGCTAATTTCTGCCTGCCACTTGCAGGGAGAGGAAGGGAGTGTTGTGTCCTGCGATCAGATGGGTAGCTTCCAGCCGATTCCTGCTCTCACCATCCCCACCCCCCCTCCTAGCCGCTGCTTGGGAAGTTTTCTGGGAGACCTTCCCTAGCAATGGCAGCTGTTCCCAGGCCTGAGTGGAACTGGCCAGTCCTCCTCAAACCAGGAGGAAGAGTCTATAGCTGGGGATCCCCTTGAGGTGAGGCTTTAGTATAGCCCCTCCGAGGGCACTTGGGTGGAGGTGGGTGGCATGGTGTAGCGGAAAGGGTCAGAACAACCGCAGTTTGGACGTGGGCTCTGGGTGACTGGAAGAAGAGGGGATACATATGGGGAATTTAAGAAACAAAACAGATAAACATAGGGGAAAGAAAAAAAAAGAGCGGGAAGCAAACCTTAAGAGAGACTCTTAATGACAGAGACCGAACTGAGGGTTGCTGGAGGGAGGTGGGTGGGGGATGGGCTAGATAGTGATGGGCAATTAAGAGGGCAGGTGTTGTGATGAGCACCAGGTGTTACATGTGAGTGATGAATCACTAAATTCTACTCCTGAATTATTATGCTAAATGTTAACTAACTAGTACTTAAATAAAAACTTGAAACTTTATTAAAAAAACCAAGGAGAGGGGAGAAGCATGTGGTGTTCCTCAGAAGTGGATTTTGTGGGGGCATTTGGAAGCGGTGAAAAGAATGTGCTAGGTCAGGAGGGTGCTTGCCGTGACCCAGGGATCAGGTGAGGAAAGTTGGACGCGGCTGGCAACAAGGAGAAGGGAAGGTGAGAGGGAGGCCAGGAATCTGAGAATAGGAAACCGGTCATGGTGGCTGGAGCAGAGAGGAACAGGGGTGAGGACAGCCCCAAAGCAAATTCCCACATGTTGTGTCTGGGTGCGGGGAGAGGGGCAGAGCTGACAGGACCACCCGGGCCGCCTTGGAGTGGGAGGGTGGGATCGGAGGTGCTGAGTATGCTTGGCTCTAGGCAGGCCAGGGGGTGTGCGGCTCACAGGGCCGGAGTGGCTGAACACAGAGCCCTGCTGGAGGGACGTGGTGTGGCCAGCGGGACTCTGCAGGCTCTGCTCTGGCCTCACCACACACTCCTAGCTATGTGACCTCAGGAGAAATCCCTAACCGTTCTGAGCCTGACTGCAACGTATCAGCTCCCTCCCCCGACCTTGAGGCAGTGATTACAGCTGCTGCCCTCCAGTTTACCGAAGGAGAGATAGAAAGGAGCCACAGATACACGGATAAAGAAACGAAGGCATACGTGCAATGAAATAGTACTCAGCCTTAGGAGGGAGATCTTAAAAAAAAAAAAAAAGAGAAAGAGGACGATCTTGTCATTGGCAATGACATGGATGACCCGGAGGATATTATGCTAAGAGAAATAAGCCAGACACAGAAAGAAAACTGCATGATCTCACTTAGATGTAGAATCTAAAAAAGCCAGATTCACAGAAGCAGAGAGTAGACCAGTGGTTACCAGGGGCTGGGGGTAGAGGAAATGGCCTGGTCAAAGGATACAAAGTTGTGGTTATAGAGAAGAGATAATTCTCTGGAGATCTCAGGTACAATGGGGTGACTAAAGTTGAAAATACTGTATCGAATACTGGATATTTGTTAAGAGTAGATTTCGGCTTTCATCTCACACCCATAACTCTGGGAGGAGCTGTGTGAATTAGCTTGACTCTAGTAATCGTTTCACTCTGTATATGTGTGTCAAATCATCATATTGTGTACCTTAAGTATATACAACTTCTGTTTAAAAAAGGAAGAAAAGAAGGGCGCCATGGCCAGACTGAGTCCAGACTGGGCGGTTCCGTTTCACAGGCCGGAGAACTAAGAGCCTGGAAAGGCCTCCGTCACCCAGCTGGCCCGCCGGGGCGGCTGGTGGGTCCTCATGTGGTACCGGTGGCCGTGCCTGCTGGCCTCGTGGCGGCTGCTCCCACCCCCGTTAGCTGTTGACACACAAGTGCCCTGCTAAGGAAAATATTTTCATTCTTTCATTACAACATTCTCGGGCCTGCTTAATCATATTTTTCTTTGTATTTAAAAACAAGCTTCTGTGTGGTTTTCTACCTTTTGCTGCTCTTCTCAGGACACCCTAGAACTGAGCCTTACTGGTGTTTAATGCCTTTTCATGTGTCGCCGCCCTCTGGCTTCTTTAAGGGAGTTGAGGGCGGGAAGCTGCTGAGCCCCTCCAAGTGCCTCACTCCACACCTGACACTTTACATCCGGGGATCTTTTACCAGCCTCACTTCTACTCTGGGAGAAAGGTATCACCTCATTTTGCAGAAGAAACTGATATTCAGAGAGGTTAAGTATCCCGCCCAAGGTCCCACAGCTGTAAGTGGTGAAGCCAGAGCTTGAAGTGGGATTCAGGCCAATTTGATTTCCAAGTCAGGGATTATTCTGTTAATAGATCTGCTCTGCTAGTACCCTGATCTGATCTCTGGCACCAGCCTGCTGGGGTGACCTAAAGCGAGTCCCTGACAGTCTCTGTGCCCGATCACACCCTCTGGGTGTGACAGCTCATTGTGGAAATGGGGGAATGAGGAGGATAGCTGGAACTCAATCCCATACACTGCTGCCAGGTTGTGACAGAAGCAAGAATCAATCCATAGAGGTGTTTGCTGGAAGCCCAGGGATCACGTGGGTTGAAGGAAGGGGTGATCCTTCACAGACAGGAAGAGGAGGAACACGTCTTGGATGAAGCCTTGCCGTGCTACTATGGCCGGACCTGTTTAATCCTGCCAGCAGTCCTCTGAGGAAGGCACAGCACTGCCCACATTTTACAGACCAGGAGACAGAGCTGAGATGGCCTAAGGGCACAGAGCCGGCAGGGATGGAGCAGAGTTCCAGGCCTGGAAACCCAGCCTCAGAGCAGTCCTCCATTGCTCTGTGGCCCAGAGCAAAGCCTCTCCATATTGGGCCTTGGTTTCTTCAGCAGTAAAATGTGGGGTCTAGCCCTGCTGGCTGCACGGCCTCGTGTCCAGGTTAATTTCACTGAGCTCTAGTTTCTTCTTTGAGCCTCCCACCTGCTTCACCTGCATCCTGACAGCCCCTCTGGGAGTCCAGGCCTGGCCTTCCTCCCCTCTGTCAAACACTCCTGTCTGGAGACAGTGTGGGGGTGGGGCACGGGGGGGACAAGACAGTAGAGAGTTACCCTGTCCTGCTGCAGCCCTCCCACTAGAGCCCCATCTATGTGGCTGGTGGGGTTGGGGAGAGGGCGGGTGTGCTGTGGAGGGGAAGGGGCTATCATTCGATGCATGGAGTTCTTCTAGGCTACCTTCCCTCTCTGCCCAATAGGGCCCCCAGGCCCTGCCCTCTACTTCGGGGTCTCCCCCATCCCAGGGTCCTTTGGTTTTGACATGGCTGATGATGAGCTCTGGCCCCTGTCCCAAGCAGGGCAGAGCAGTTGGAGGAAAGTGTGTGAACTTCCTACTATCTTCAGCTGTGCCTCTTTATTCTCAAGGTCTTTTGGTTGTGAAGCAAGGCCTGGGGCCTTGAGTGGCAAGATTAGCGTGGGAGGTGTTTCCCTCCTGCTCTCTGTGGTGAAAGCCGAGCGTACTTCCCTTCAGCCAGTGGCAGAAGCTATACCGTAGCCTATAATGACTGACATGAAAATCCCCACATGCAGAGAGTCTGGGTGGGGCCTCCATGGAAGTAGCCTTGGACCGAGGAAGGGTTGGAGTCAATAAGCCTGTGTTTGAATCCAGGTTCTGCCTCTCAATTATCTGTGTGTCCTTTGGCAGGTTACTTGCCCCTCTGGCCTCAGCTGCCTCCTCTGCAAAATGCAATAACTCTGCTCACCTCTTGGTGTTGCTGTGAGGGCTAATGAGGCTGGTGTGTGCAGAATATATAACAGGGCCCACACAGCAATGTCACGTCCAGGTGAAATGGGTCTTTTGTGGATGATCACACTTTGTGTCCCCAGCCCAGCCTCTCGTCACTCTCGCATTCATTCCGCAGGCTCCCCGACATGACCTTTGCAGGCTTGTCTTCTTCCTTCTCCCCAGATCCACACTCTTTCTTCCTTCTGCCAGCAGCCTCCTCCAAGCCCCCCTCTGAACTAGCTATCGCTCTGGAAACCAATAGGCCAAACAAATTCTCACCAGTATGTGAACTACTGATAGGATCTTAGAATTTAACTCTCCCGTGGGTATTTGTATTGTAAAAGATTATTATTTTTTAAGATTTTATTTTTCATTTATTTGAGAGAGAGTGGGAGAGAGAAAGCACTAATGGGGGGGGGTGGAGCAGAGGGAGAGGGAGAAGCAGACTCCCCTCTGAGCAGGGAGCCCCATGTGGGGCTCGATCCCAGGACACTGGGATCATGACCTGAGCCGAAGACAGACGCTTAACTGACTGAGCCACCCAGGTGTCCCCAGATGATATTTTTAAACCCCACTTTTTCCAACTTTGGGTCTGGCGCACAGATGCTCAGTAAAGGCTGGTTAAGTGAAGAAGTGAAAGGACCTTGATAAAGTTCTAATGGTGGAATTTCAGTCATGTATTCATACATTTAGCTCCTTTACAAATATTTATTTTGTGTGCTAGACAGTGGGGATATCTGGATGGATCAAACAGCCACAGTCCTACCCTTACCGAGCTTTTGGTGCAGTATTCCTATAGTGGAGATAATCAGATAATGAGCAAACAAACACATTGCTATTTACAAATTGTGATAAATTCCTTAACTGAAGTAATAATGCAGTGTCTCTGTGATATGGTGTGACAGGGGGTCCTAATTAAACTGAGGTGATCCTATTCCCACTGCGGGGGAAGATTTGGGAAGACCTTCCAAAAGAGTTAGACTTTAAGAGGAAAAGGAGCAGGGCTAGCCAGAAAGGATGTCCTGGCTTGCAGGCCTTCCTGGGCTCTGTGACACCCCCTCCTGGGCCAAGGCCTCCTGCCTGTGCCCAGTCCTGCATGCACGGTGCCCCTCCCTTGGGGGGCCCTCACAGTGGCCCATGTCTGCAAGCCTCCAGGGGTTAATGCCCAAACTCCTGGTGCTGCTGCTGACTGTTACCCAGAGAGGCTGCGGCAGACTTCCCTAAATGCCCAGGCTGTACACTCTGCCCTGGTCTGCCCGGGCCCTGGTCCAGCACATGTCCCTGCTGTTTCAGAGGAAGAATGAACTGTCCTCCTGCCCACGGGCTTTTTAAGGACTTGTCTGACACCACATGCCTGGCTTTGATAGCTGTCCTGGACATCCAGACCCCATGGAGATCAAACCTTCATTCAAGCCAAAACGGAGGTATTTTAAACAATAGACCAATACTTGAAAATACGGTCTTCTTCGCAGCCATATGAGTACTTAGTCGGGGATCACTGGTGGAGTCTCTGAGGCTGAGACGTTTCTCCCAGCCCTGAGGGTCAGACTGCCTGTCACCCCTGCACACATGCTTCCTTCTTCTGCTTGTCTGTCACAGCCTGTGGCCACATCACCTCCAGAGCCTTCCAGGACCCTCCTTCTTGGTTGTGCTGCTTGTAGGCCACTCTATAAAAAAGCTACTCTACCATCCCAATTGTTTACCCTCAGTCCTCCTTAAGCCTTTGTTGGTCCTCATGTCTGAGTGGATAAACTTGCTATTTGAAGTCAGGTCTGGGTTCGAATCTTGTCTTGACCACTCACTAGCCTTGAAGGTGGCAAAACAGGGTTGCCATACAATTTATCATCTCAACTGAAATACTTCTGAGAGTGAATTGCAGAGGGACAACAGGCGTGAACTAGGACCGTGACCGGTGCTGGGAACCTGTTCGCCCTTTATTATACACCCACAGGGGCAGCGGCTTTCCAGGATGCGTTGTGTTGGGGGAGGAGCTGGTTTGGGCTAGTCTAGCTCATGCTCACTTCCCACTTCCTGTGCTGGTCACGGGGGCTCCGAGGTGAGGGAGCCTGGGCCCCCGTCATCCTCTCCTTCACCCCATGCAGTGGGGTGTGACAGTGTCTGCCTGGGGCCGGGGGAGAAGATGGAGGTGCTGGCCTGGACATCCTCCACTAGGAAGGCCGGCACGTGAGGTGCCATTGGGAGGAACTCCCCAAGGGTGTCTTTCTGCTGAAAGGGGAGGAGGTAGGAGAGATGAGCCGGAGGACATGAGCTGTGTTCGCAAACATGCCGGTTGAGGCTGGTTAAGGGAGACTGATGCTGCAGAGAGGCCTGGAGGCCAGGCAGGGCCCAGAATCCGGATGGCTGCTCTCCCTGCAGTGGGCCACTTCAGACGAGAAGAGCCTGTGACCTTTTCCATTTCCAGAGGTCCTCTGGAAGCCAGCCAGCCTGGCACCAGTCCCCGACTCAGGGGGCCCAAAGCTGCCAGGCCACCACGCTCTAAGGCTCTCTGGGTTTCCAGGTTTATGGAGCGATATTCCCAAGGCCGAGGGCAGGCAGGGGGCCGGCCCCAGTCTGGATTTCAACCTGCCCAGCCTCGGGGACCGTGCCAAGGCCCAGAGCTCGCTCTGACCCCCATGTCCCAAGGCAGGGCAGACTGAGCCTGTTCTTGGGGAGTTATCGATAGTAGAAGCTGCCATCTGAGATTGTGGGGACCAGAAATGGGAGAGAGGGCAACGGGCTCAGCTGACTTCTCCTGTCTTTGGTTGCTGTGAAAGCCTTCACCCTGGGGGCTGGGAGGCGGGGAGGCTGAAGGCAGGGAGACTTGGCACTCCTCCAGGAAGCCATGCCTGCTTTCTCTTCGTCAGGTGGCATTTCAGGTGTAAGGAGCCACTTCAGAGGATTCTTGGAGAGCAGAACATACCAGGGAATAAACTTGGGAGGATGAATCTGCTTATTTCTGATTCTCTGCAGAGCTTACCTGTTTGTACTACTTCGGCCATCCCCAAACACACAGTTATTCCCACCTCCGTGTCTCAGCATTTGCTGTACCACCTGCCTTAAATGCCTTCCCCTTTTTTGCCAGTCCTTTGAGGCCCAAATCCAGGCCTATCTCTGGAAAGTCTTTGTGACTTTTCCAGCCCACAGAGACCTTTTTCCTCTTAGAGTTCATCCTGTAATGTGTGCCCAAGGAACACCATTCAGGTCTGTGGCTTGTGCAGCCTCCCATCTTCCACGTGAAGGTCCCGTCTCTCCAACCAGCAACCTGCATCACCAAGGTCACTTTGTCTCCACTAGCCCACAGTGGTGAGCAGGGACCCGATGCAGCACCGGGTGCAGGCATGCAGGAAGCCCCAGCATCAGAGGAGCCACATGTAGACCTGTGGGCTGGCGTTGTCCTCAGGTGGGGGCAAGGTGCCCATGCAGTCTCAGGCTCCAAAGCCTGGAGGTGCCAAATGGTTTTTATTCTACTTGGCATTTGTCACTCACCCAGTTGGCTTGTAGGGGTAGATAGCAAGCATAGTCCCATCACTACCCAGCCATCCTTTCCCAGTTCTCCAAAGGGGTGATCGTCCTTCTGGACCTGTGCTTGAATTGTCCCTCTTTTGGTAACAGTGGTGTCGAACTGGCAAGCTCTTCTGCCCTGGAGATGGTAGGAAGTTCACAGAGACAAAGAGCAGCCTCAGACAGTGATGCTCTGGTTTTTAGATTTCAGGGTTTCTTGGCACAATTCAAGGAAGTTAGATTACCCCATATAGGACAAATACATGTATATTCTCATGATTGTCTTATTTTTTTTTCTGGCATTTATCAGCTGCCTCTTATTCATTGCCTTGATTTCTTTCCAAAAGACAACTACATTCATTCCAAAATTCTGGTTGGGCCCAAAATGTCGAGGGATTGGACTCTGCCATGTGCCAAGCCATACGCCTGAATCTTTGATCATTCAACAGGCCATTCTTGTGACATCCAGTGGAGGTACGGCCAGAATGCAAAGGAGCTCCTGGAGCCCCTCATCTCAGAGTGTGAAATGTGTTCACCAGAGGAGTGCTCAGTGGAGGAGCTGTTCATAGCAGGGCTGCCAGAAGCATTTTCTAGCTAACGTACTTTTGGGCCACCTGGAGCTCAGACCATCTGTATCCTGGTAGCTCATGCTCCCTTCTCTCATGAGAATGGTCCCCTTGAAACTTGCCACAAGTGTCTAAATATGCCAGGCAAGCCAGGAATCCAGTCCTGATCCATCTGGAGCACAGCCTTTTCTTCAGGCCTCAATTTATAGCAGTAGATAGGGGTGATGGACATACCCATTTGAAAGGCCATCCAGAGTGGTGAGTTCATTCTGTCCATCTCTGTAGCTAGTCCTTCTGGGAATGCCCCCAGAGTATTCTTACTTTCAACACTCACACACCCTAGACTAATTAGAGGACCATTGTTGACTGCTTTTGGGAAAGGGGGAGAAAAGCACATTCCAGAGGACACATGCCACTCTTGATATCAAAGTTTCTCTAGTGGAAGGTTACCTTGGTTAGATTTCAGTTGCAGGCTGAAAACACTTCACTCTGCAATGTTGTTAAAAACCTTCAAAAAAAAATCCTCCTGTGGTATGTTTCTAATTTAAGATTGAAAAAATATTTCTATTGTGCCATATATAGAGTAACCTAAAACCCAATAAAAGCTCCGAATTAGGGCCGGACAGAATGGTTTGAATTAAGCTCAGGTAGAGGCAAGGACACCGTATCTGTTGGCTGGGGCTGCTGGCTCTCAGGCCAAAAGGCAGGTTCAAACTGGGAGAATGGACCTGCCAAGTCTGGAGAAGAACCAGCTCTTCTGCCAGATTCTGATGCTCTTGGCCACTGGCCCATAGGGCTCTGATACTGTTGTCATCTGCCCCAGCCCAGGAAGGGCCTGACTATTGCTCTTCGTGTCGTCTTAGTTGCTTTGCAGGTTTCTCACTGGGGCATAGTTTATTCGATTTGTTGGATATTTATTATTTTTTCTTTTCTTGAGGTGTCTGCCAGCCTTTGCCTTGCACCTCCCTTTCGAGAAGCTGCTTATGGCTTGGTCTTCTATCCATGCCGTGACTGCACAATTTTTTGAGCTGAGGCTAGACTTCCTGGCTTCTGTCTAGTGTTCCTTTCAGAGTCTAGAAAGCAGCACATGCTCAGTGAATGCATACTGAATTAATACATTTAGAACCAGCGAGTGAGAAAAATGGTTTTTTTTTGTTATTGTAAACAATGCTGTATGAAACATCTTCCCACCATCTATCTACTCATCTGTCAGTCATACTGCTTCTGCTCCTACTCCCTTCTCACATCATACACTCTCATTGCTCTGTTTGTGTCACGTGATCCAACCCTGATTATCCTTCCTATTCCAACCGCCTGGGGTCAGCCCACAGATGACTGGATAAGGAAGGTCATCTGCCTCCAGAGGACCCAAATCATAGGCTAGATTAAACCAATCAGATTCTCTTGAGATTTGAACTAAGAAACAGAGAAAGGCTGTAGCAGTGTTTACACTGGTGGGAGAGTAGCATCAAGAGCCAAGGGTAGGTTCCGGTTGGCCATGGTGGGGCCACGTGTAAGCAGGTGAGTGAGCAGAAAAAGCGGGGGTGGGATGTGGGGCTGGGGAAGGGGAGACAGAGACACATCCATGGCCCCAGTGATGTGGACAATGTGACGTTAGTTCCTGTGAGGCCTGCCTACACTTTCTTCCCTCAGATGCCATGAGGACACTTCCCTCAGAGGTGTCCTTTCAAAAACAAAACAAGATGATCCTTCCCTTTTATGCTATCTCTTGACTATGATATGGGCTGCTTCCTTCCACTGTGCAGCTTCCCAGTGGTCCAGGTGATGCTGGGAGTTCTGACTTTCTTGTGGGGCCAGAGGTGGTCCAGTGTGAACCAGGTGGAGGGGCAGAGAGGAGGTGATCTGAACTGTAAACCCTCATCTACGCCCAGCCCCTGTCCTGCTTGACTCCATCCAACCTAAGAGATGAATGTGGACATCATTGTTCATTTCTCTCTGCTCATTTCTGGGGCAGAGGAAAATCTCCCACCTGTGTGCCCAGCCCCATGCCAGAATTGTCAGTGATGGCTGTCCTCCACCTCCAGGTACCTCACCACTATGACGGTGGCCTCTAGCCCAGACCACTCCCCATGACCACGCTCACAGAATTGGCCTCATGTTTGAGGTGGCACGATGGTCACACAGACCTGGGTCTCAGGCCAGGTTCCTCTGCCCACCTTGATGGCCTCATCTTGAGGGCCTCTCTGTGAGATAGGCTTCTCAGAACCTGACTCAGCCCCTTGGACCATTTAAAAGAGATAGCGTGTAGGTAAAGTGGCCAGCACCTCACAGACCCTGCCACCCACCCTGTGTTTTCCTCTCCAGTCTGAGGAATGCTCACGTGACACTGCCCACTCTTCCCTTCAGTGGCTCTGTCTGCCCACTCCCCCTTCCTCATCCTGGCCAGTGCTGTTCTGGTGACCTCTCACGTGGGCCCCTGGTTTGGTCTTGCCCTTCCTCTGCCTGGAGTCTGGGCCCAAGAAAGGTGTGATGTGGGGAGGCAAATGGACAGGAACTAGAGGCAGGAGGCTGGGTGGGTCAGGGAGGAGGCCCCAACGGAATGAAGCCACAACTTCACTGCCCTGTATCTGGAGATCATCTTTCTGGGGCTCAGCAGGGGGACCTCTAAGGGCAGGACAGCCCCCAGCCTCCACTAGATGGCACTGTTGCAGGTCGTTTCTATCCAGGAACTCTTCTCAGAGTGTGTGTGAGCGTGGACGCATGAATACCTGAGCTGGTTGGTGTGTGTGTGTGTGTGTGTGTGTGTGTGTGTGTGTGTGTGTGTGTTGGGCATTCCTGGCTTGGGTCTTGCAATGCCTCAGCCCACCCTTTGTTCCTTAGCCTAGAAGTTAACTTCTTCTGAGACATCTTCCAGGGCTCCAATGGGCTCAGGACATGGGTTCCTGACTCTAGGGAGTCACAGGGTGACCAGTCCCTCATGGACCACCCATCTGTGGGAGGCTGGTGAGCTTTCCTGAACTCTAGGCCCAGAGGGTGCAGGAACTCAACAGGCTCCACTGTCTGGGTGGGCTGTACGGAGGGATTTAGACTGGGGGCAAGCTTTCAGAATCTTGAATGTTTCCAATGCAAATCTTATTTTGTGTATTAATGCTGGATGGTTGGTAGTAGTTACTGAAGTGCTATGTTGAAAAGGCTTCTGAGGCTGTGTCTGGCTCAGGAGGAAAGAATGCTATTGCCAGTCAATGATATCTGCCAGAGGCTTGGGGTAAGAGTAGCACTCATGACTTTTTTTTTTTTTTAAATCTAAGTTGTCACTTGTCTGTGAGGATATGAGGATGCACTTGTTTGTCAAGAGAATCCTAAATATTTGGGACTTTAGAAATTATCCGATTTACTCATTTATTTCATAGATGGAGAAACTGAGGCACACATAGACAAAATGAGTTACCCCTGGATGTGTGGTTTGTGGCAGAGAGAAGACTGGAAGGTGGGTTTCTGACCACCCATACTAGTGTCTTTCTTACACATCCTGTATTTCCAGTTGATCCAGTTCTGTGTTGAAACAAGGTCCCCAACACCACATTAACCTCTTTTGTCTGGTGTTTTGAGATCTTTAGACATGGCTGCCAAGAGAAAGTTCCAAGTTAAATCTCTTCATGTCTTTGTGCTACTCTAGATATATATACTGAGTAGGGCAGATTGTAAGGCTGAATCTTGGAAAATAAGTCTTAAGAGAGAAGAAAGGAAAGAAACTGGGGTTCTATATATTTGAAAGAGAATACAGGGCAACAAATTAGACATGGCTTTGGCCAAGGATAGTAACTCCTATTTAGCCCAAAGGCGTAGGCTGAAAGAAAGCAAGAGGGTCTCAGGTGAGACATGAGTGTGGAAGGATTTCCTCATGGTGGAGGGGGCTGCGGGGTCAGTGTTTCAGGGCTGGGTCTGCACGGGCTGCCTCACATGCTCATCTGCTGGAGTGGAACCAATAGGAACGGCAGAGTCCTGGGGAGTAGAGCAGGTGCTCAGGAGCTGGAGCCCAGAGCTGCAGGTTCTCAGTTCAGCAGCATCACCAAATTAAGTGTACTGCGCGCTGTCCCTCTGCTTCACTTTTGTCAGCTGGCATATGAGGTTAGCTGTGTGGTACCCCAGGATACAGTGTGAGTCAAACAAATGATGGCTGTCTGCCTGTGTGGGTATAGGAGTTTGTTTGAAAGCAAGGGTGGAATCTCTTGAGGATTCCATGAAGAAAACCACGAGCCCTGTTTAATAGTCTTTGTGTGCATAATGTGAGGGAGGGAACATGAGTGCACACTGTGAGTGAAAATAATATTAAATTTGGGGGAGTAGCCAGGAGTTGTGCTAGGCACTCTATCTTGATTAACTCTCCAATAATCCTAGGGGATGGGTACTATCATTATTCCCATTTTCCAGAAGAAGCAGCTGAGGCTGAAGAGGTGAAATCCCATGTCCAGGAATATACACTCAGCAAAGCGCAAAATGCTTAATCAGCTGCCTACCTGTAATGAGGCCGGTGCCATCTATAATTTAGTCTGAGAGAGGCCTGGCTTGGGGCACCTGTTTCCAATGTATATATTGTCTGGACTTATCGCAGGTATCTTGGAATGAATAAGGGCTTAAAGTTTATCCAGGTGGGGGGGGGTATTTGTGTGTGTGTGTGTGTGTGTGTGTGTGTGTGTGCGCGCGCACACATTTTAGAAAATGATGCCCAAGGTGGAACCCAGAAGGTGGTAGCCTTTCCATGAGAGCAACACCATCCCTGCATGGTACCCAAGTGGAGACCAGGTCTCCATCACCTGTGATGGATTGTTTTGTCAGGATTCTCCAGAGAAGCCAGAAGGGGATGGATATATAAATATATACATATATTTGTGAACACACACACACACACACACACACACACACGCACATTTTAAGGAATTGGCTTATGTAATTGTGGGGGCTGGCAAGTCCAAAATTTTCAGGGTAGGCTGGCAGACTGGACATCTATGGAAGAATGGTGTTTTAGTTCGAGTCCACAGGGAGTCTGCTCACAGAATTCCCTTTTCTTCAGGGGAGGTCACTTTTTTTCTTAAGATCTTCAACTGATTGGATAAGGCCCGCTTGAATTATGAAAGGTAATCTGCTTCACTCAGAGTCTACTGATTTAAATGTTAACCTTACCTAAAATATATCTTCGCAGCAACATCCAGACATGTTTGACCAAATATCTGAGTAGTGTAACTCAGGCAATTTGACCCTAAAATTGATCGTCACAAGGACTAACTGGCCTCTCTCCATTTAGGTCATTGGAAGACTTAGGAAACATCTTTTTTTTATGAGGGCATTTCCCCCACAGATAAAAACCTAGTAGGTATGGCCACTGTGGTGGTCACCCAGGTGACTGAAAAGAGGACTGTGGCCAAAGAGGTCTGGTTGAGGGGACAGAGCTGGATTCCATGGTTAGGATATGTTGGTTGATTAAGCATGTACAGCATGATAAGGCATGAAGAGTCAAGGGTGAGGGAGGCCTGGTCTCTAGCTTGGGTACCAGTTGGGGGAGTGCTGCTGTTTTCTTGGTGGGGCTGCCACTTTTTTCAAGGATGTTGGGCTCCCCTTCCCTGGGGTACCCATTCTGCTCTCATGAGTCCCTTTACTTTAATGGCCCGTCTCATGAACCTGAGCTTGGCTGGGATTGCTGGGTGCCATCGTCAGCTCCTTGGGACATACCCTCAGGGTCTGTCTGAGCCTAGTAGCCTGTCCAGTGGTGAGTGGTTTGGAACTTGGTGCTGGGCAAGTTCAGGTGTGGCTCCACAGCTCTGCCAGGGCACTGGGGCCAGACTCCCAAGGCACTCAGAGCCCTTCTTGACCTCTGGCTCTGGCACCCAAAGAGCTGTTGCATCTCCCAGGAAGCAGCTGGGGTCCTACTGGCTAGGTTGTTCTCAGAGATTTTCTGAATTGTTACATGGGGCCTGGAGAGTCTTGGGGTTTGGTAGTTGCACATCAGGAAAATTTGCATGGAGTGCCTTACTATATGCCTGGCCCTATGCTGGGCTCTGAGTGAGGAGGGGGGAGGTGCAACAAGTTTAGAATAAATATGGACTCTGAGAAACAAACTGAGGGCTTCAGAGGGGAGGGGGGTGGGGGAATGGGATGGACCGGTGATGGGTAGTAAGGAGGGCACGTATTGCATGGTGCACTGGGTGTTATACGCAACTAATGAATCATCGAGCTTTACATCAAAAACCAGGGATGTACTGTATGGTGACTAATATAATAAAAAATATTATTATAAAAAAACCCCCACCTACCTAAAAAAAAAAAAAGAATAAACAGGAAGACGGGGCTCTCATGCCGGATACATTAGGAGACCAACAACTGACACCCAGTTATCAGAAATTGGTTTGGTTGGCAACTTAGGGAAGGGAGAGGGCAGTGTGGACTAGAGGGTAGGAGGGACAGCTTAAGCTAAGTCTCGTCCTATGCTCATAGAAAGGAAAGGAAGGGGGTTGTTGTCCATGATGGAGGAAGGGCAAGAGCAAAGGTCAGGAGTGAGTGGTTGGGAAAGACTGGCATTTGGAGTGAGTGTGTGTGTGTGTGTGAGTGTATACATTGCAGAGATCAGGCACTGTTTCTTTATGTATTCTCTTACGTCTACGTGTACCAGTTACACATTTCTGCTTCTAAAGAGGTGGAGGGGGGCAATCAGGCACATTTTCCTTTTGAATCACGAGCTGAGGCAGACAGCTCTGGTTTCACACAGGCGGTGGTACAGCCCTTCCCAGGGCGCTGCAGTTGAGAACAGGGCTGGAGAGTGTGAGGAGCTGCCTCCACCCCAGCTCCATCTCCATCAAGGCTTGGTAACCTGACACTCTCCCCAAGGCCTCTCAGCCCAGGCCGGTAGCACTCCCTGTCACCATGGCAACCTTCCTGGATCTGGGTATGGTTAGGGGCACTCATGGGGACCTCTGTTCAAGAGGGGCTGAAGTCATTTGGTGGCCGGTCATGAACATCGACACTGGGGAACTGGTTTCCAGTACTGAGTCCACAGGTAGACAGTGGACAGCCTGGATGGCTAGGAACAGCCGTTCTGTCATCAGGCATGAGTGGGGCTGACACCTACAACCATAGTAATGGCACATCGGGGGAGAGCAAGGAGGGCCATGGGTCATCTCTGAAGTGGGGGAAGCTGTGGTCCAGCCCTGACAGGGTAGATGGCCCAGCCACCTGACAGGTCGTGTCGGATCAGATGTAGCCCACTCTGTGATGTTCCCATCTGTTTCCTGAGGCCCATCTCCACCTCCCGCCCAGTGTGATAGGCTGAAGCCTGGACTAGTAGAGCTGGCCCTGGCCAGGGTTGGGCTCATGGGGCCTCAGAGACAACCTGCCTTAGGAGGGAGACCACAGGAAGGGCTGTGGCATATCCAACTTGCCTCATAACTTGATTCCTGGATATGAGACTTTTTCCATTTGTCAAATTGGTTTTCACTTCTGGTTCCAGAGTAAAGATAAGCCTGGACCAGCTGTCAGCAGGCCACCAGGCTGCCCTTCTCCCTTGAATGGCTGCCTCCGCCTTCCCCCTGGCTACTAGATCCTGTCTCACCTGTGCAGTCCTTTTTCCTCACTCTGGTTGGAGTCATCTTTCTAAATACACACTTGAAGCATGAACCCCTTAATGCTGTAGCCAGACACCTGGTCCTGTGCATTCTCCTACCTCCTGGACCAGCAAGCTCTCCTAGGTATCTCCTCCGTGCTCCCCAAAGCATCAATACACATGTCTCTCATTGCCCTTATCAGAAGGTCTATGCCTCTTTTCAGAGTAAGCACTTTGAGAGCAGGGGCTTAGATGCAGTTTTCTGAATCAAACCCCATCATGAATAAGACCAAGGAGGAGTGGGAAGAGCCTCCTATAGCTAGTGATTGCTCAGTGGTCTGAGGAGAGGAATGTTCTACATCTCAGCCTTTCGCCTGACCTAAGACCTGTGGGCAGACCATGCCACTGAGAAGACAATAACCTCAAAACTCACATTAGAGTAGGAAGGCAGATGATAATGGCACTAAGCTTCCACACAGAGTAGCTACTATGTACCAGCACTGATTCCCAATGCTTACACATCTTTTCTCTAACCCTCACACAGCCCTGTGAACTATGGGTTATAAAAAACATCCCTCCAATGAAGAAACTGAGGTCCAGAGAGGTTGACTTGCCCAGAGTCCCACAGCTGGTAACTATCGGGGTAGGGATCAGAATTCATGCTGGTCTCATCTCAAAGCCCATTTCTTTCCGTGACTCCACCCTGGACCTTTGTAAGTGTGGCCTGTGGGAACAAGCCCACTCCAGAAAGGTCCATTCCAGCCTGAAGAGCATGTGCTGTTTGTTTCTTACCCAGTATTCTGTCAGGGTCCTTGGCATGAGAATCTGACAAGTCGTGTAAACTCTTACGGCCATGAGCCCTGACGTCAGGGCCAGCATCTCTTCTGTTAGTGTTTCCTAATTGGTATTATCTCAGCAGTTGCTTTAGAGATTTGACTTTGATGAAAAAAAAATTAATTACATAATGAATTACTCTCCGAGGACCAGGCTGTTGTGTCATGGCTCAGCCACGTGTGGGGCAGGGAGCCGGCTGAAGGGGAGTGTTTGGGATGAGTTGACGTGCATCCCCCCACCGTGTGCCTCTGCATTTTTTTGTGGTGACTACAAGATGAATTGGGACTTGAATGGCCCGCGGGGATAACACACGAGTGTATGTGCCACAGGGAAACATCTGCGCCATTTTGCTCCTAACGGACCAGAGAAAGCTGAGTGCGTAAGAAGCCTTGTTTTGAAATGTGTTTTCAAAATAAAGGGTTTCATAACAACCATGATTGCAGAAACAACTGCTGATGGGAATAACTTCCTGGAAAGCAGAGGCCTCCATGACAGCTGGGATTTAAAAGGCCAAGCCGAGTTCCAAACCTAATTGAAGTTGAGCACTGCTTTTTGTGTGCGTGCTCACACACGTACACATGCGCACACACACTCACGCATATGTGGGTGCCTCCCTCAGGCTGCGGGCTTTGTTGTTAGCTTCTGACACTTCACCCAGGACTACCGAGCTTTTGTTTCGAGTTCTGAGGCAAAATAAGAGGCTCAGGGGTACTCCCCATTCTTCCCCATTCCGAAGTCCCTGGTCTAAACAGAGCGGCTGGATGGAGCTCCTTCTGCATTGGTTGCCTAGAGCTGAACTATGCGTCTCTGTCCTCTGGTCACATGACTGGACCAGAGATGGAGGCTCAGCCAAAGGCAGCATCTCATAGGCTAGCAGTGGTCTGTGGGGTGGTCTGTTGCCGGATGCTGTCCAATAGGGACTCAGCATTTGGTATCGTGGCTACTGGGCCCAATCAGATCCTCTCCTTTGTGGGTAGCAGAGAGGAGGATAGCCGCCAGAGGCAAGCAGAGAAAAGGTGGAGGTCAAGAGATTCTTAGAAACCCTGAGACAGCTGGATACCTCGTGGCAACAGGAGGAGACAGAAGACTGGGTCGTAAGAATGTCAGAAGAGCCGCAGTGGCCTCCTGAAGGTAACAACTTCCTCGTGACTGAGCACCTACGTGTCTCTGCATAGCCTTACAACAAACATGCATTCCTGGAGGTCCTTTGAACCTGTTTAGCTTCTTGCTCCCTAACGGAATGTAACCAGCCAAGGGTCCACTATATTCTTGCCCGTGGACATGGTTCTGTTGGGCACCACAGATGAACAAAAAGAGAAGCTTCTGCTAAGGGGAATTCCAGTCTTGGCACGGTCTTCATCTCACCACTTCCTTGGGCTTTTGGGTGGGGGAGGGTGGCTGTAGGACCCCCTGCTTCCCAGTCGGGGAGGTTGGTAGGGGGTGCTGTGCTGGGACTGGGGACTCTTGGATATCCAGGGAGATCCTGGTTTCCAGACCAGAAGAGTTTCCCACAGAGGTGGAAGGACATGGTTCTGCTTTGGATTTGGAAGAGGCCTTGCTGCATTTTTCCAATATTGGTTCAACGAAACTCAAAACTTTTTCCTAATGCTTTCCTCCCTTCATTTTAAAGTGACCCTGTATGCACGAAAAGGCTGTACATGTGCTTTTGATTCCTTTACCCTGAAATCATCACCTTTTCTCCCTCGAGAAATCCTAGGTCTCTGAAAGCTTTGGAGACATTTAAGCCCTTTCACCCCCTCTTAAAACCAGGACCCTGCCTGCTGCGAAAAGCAAATGGACGCGGAGGGTTTCAATCAAGACAAAAAGCATTCTTCCTGCCTGATCCAGTGTGATCAAGGCCAACCTAAGCAGTAGCCACGTTCCCAGGAAACAAGGCCTTGGAGAAATCAGCACCTGGTATGAAGATACTGAAGACTGAAAAGAACAGCAATGGGGTGTCACGTTGTAAATTATGGTCATTGGCTTGCATATTGCATCCTTTAGCTGCAGCACACTTCTCTCTCCCCAGCCCTGGGGACTGGAGGCTCACATCCTGTAGGCTGGCCTATATTCTGCCCTTGGCAGAGGCTCAGAGGGTGTAGGTGGGGGTCCTCAGGGTCCACCCATCCTGCCTCTTGTCTCCAGGACAGCAGTACCTTTCAGGTAACCTGATGGTGATGGTGATGTGGCAGGGGTGATGAGACAGGACAGCAGAGGTGACAGGCTCTGTGCATGAACTGCCAGAAACTCATTCTGGGCCAGTTCTGTGGGGTGGGGGAGAGGAGCATGCCGCATTCACCCAGGCCTGGAGATGGCTGTGCTCCCCTGAGGTGGTGCAGTGCCGGGAAGAAGTGCACAGACCAACTGACTTCAAGTGCTAGCTTTACCACTTACCAGGTGGGGGACCCTGGGACGGTTGCTTGTGTATCTGTGCCTCAGCTTCCGCATCTGTAAGATGGGGATAATAATAGGTCTCCCACGATTGTATGATCAAAGATGTATGATCAAAGATGTATGTGTGTTTGTCATGCTGTACTGACCTGACGTTCAGCAAATGCTCTTCAAATGGTTGCTGTTATCAAGGATGACATGTATATGAATGAAATGATATGGTGTCTTTGATTTGCTTTAAAATAATTGGGAATTGGGAGGTGGATTGGTGTACAGATGCGATGGGACTAGCCATGAGCTGACAGTTGTTAAAACTGGGTAATGGGTACACAGGGGTTCATTATATTATTCTTTCTACTTTTGTTTTTGAAATTTTCCATAATAAAAAGAAAAAAATCATAGTAAAAGTTATATGCATATGTATATGTATATTAATATGAGACATAATAATGTTTATAGCAGAACATAATTAGATATTGCAGTGCACAAGCTGATTTTAAGTGATATGCTAATGCACTTTTATTTATTTATTTATTGTAGAGAGAGAGTGTGTACGTGTATGAGCAGGGGGAGGCACAGAGGGAGAGGGAGAGAGAGAACCTTAAGCAGGCTCCACACCCAGCACTGAGCCCAACACTGGGCTCTACTCGCAACCCTGAGATCAGGACCTGAGCTGAATTCAAGAGTTGGATGCTTACCCTACCAGCCACCCAGGTGTTCCTGCCAAGGAACTTTTAAATTTTTTTTTTTAAAGATTTTATTTATTTATTCGACAGAGATAGAGACAGCCAGCGAGAGAGGGAACACAAGCAGGGGGAGTGGGAGAGGAAGAAGCAGGCTCATAGCGGAAGAGCCTGATGTGGGGCTCGATCCCACAACGCCAGGATCACGCCCTGAGCTGAAGGCAGACGCTTAACCACTGTGCCACCCAGGCGCCACGAACTTTTAAATTTTAATAATTATGTATTTAAAATGTAATTAATTATAGCAAGTGGTATGAAATATTTCCTTTTAAAATAAAGTTAAGTAGCAAAATTGAGTTGATTTGACAAGAGGAAATTAAGATAATGAGAGAAGAGATTATCTGGATATGGCAAACATGATGGCAGTAGAAATTGAATTGCAGAAGTCTTGGAAACATGGAAGTTTTGACGAGGAAGGGCTCATGTTCGTTACTCTGAGTGCACACTGTGTTGGCCTTATGGGACCATTTATCTAGAAGTTTCAGCATGGGAGTCACATCAGCAAGAGACAAGAGGGAGATGACTGTGGGCTTTGGAGATGCACAGACCTTGTTTCAGTTCCTGACTCTCTACTTAATGGCTGTGTGACATTGGGCAAAAGACCTACCTGCTCTGGGCCTTGTTTCTTCATCTGCAAAACTGGGCTGTTACTATATATCTTAAAATGTCCTTGTGAGAATTAAATGAGGTGCTGCCTGTGGTGCACCTGGCGCAGTGCATGGCATGTAACAGGTGCTTAGTAAGTGGTAGTGCACATGGCAGGTGCTTAGTAAATGGTAGTGCACTTGCGGAAGAAGGAGAGCAGGCAAGGTGGAGCATAGGCTCCATGTCCAAGCTTAGGGCACAGTCCTTGCAGGCTCAGACTTTCATTCAGAACATGTTTACTCCTGTCTGAGACACAATTTTAAACACGTGTGGTTTTTGTTTGCTGTGCTGTTCTCCTAGTCTGTGGATACTGAGAAGTGGACAAGAGACAGGTGGGGACATGCTAAGCAGACAGAAGCGGGAGCCTGTCAGTTGACACAATCAGTGCGTCATTAGCCGCAGGATGTATCATGTGGCTCCTTGGCTTGTTCTGGTAACACCGTTGGTTTCTTGCTTGAAACAGCTCCCACCCCAGTCAAGCCAAATTTTGCTGTCTGTAATTCACAAATAAGTTTTTATTGAGTGCTTACTGTGCATCAGGACCATGCTGAGCCTCCGCAGTACTTTTCTGACTCAGCTGCCCTGACAGCCTTCCAGGCGAGGGGTCACTGTTCCCACATCACAGCTGAGGACACTGAGGCTGAAAGGATGCGGTGACCTCCTGACGGCCCCACAGCAGGTGAGTGGTGAGGCCAGGACAGACCAGGTGTGATTTCAGAGCCCATGTGCTTGGTCACAGGACTCCACCCGCACTCTCTCCAAGGGCCCCTGGGCTCCTCAGGACCTGGACATCCCCTCCTCCTAGGGTATGGTCCCGGTCCTGGCCTAGTGGCATGAGGCCTCATCAGGTAACCTCTGGGGGACAGGTGCCTGAGGGCGAGGGTGCCAACTGAATGTGGCTGCAGCCTGGCAGGGATGTGGCTCTCGTCAGTCTGGAGACCCTTAGACCTTTACACTTAAAAGTGCAAGCTCTGCCCATCTTCGGAGGACAAGTCATGACAATCAGGTCTTGAACATTTGCAGACCCTACTTCTATGTCACAAGGACCTTACCTTTTTGTGTGTGATGGAAGGGTAAGGATGGAAAACATATGCCTTGGTTTCTGCCATGTGTGCCCAGAGTCCCAGAGATAATGGTTGTTTGAGCTTCACAGTGGTCTGTTCACAGATTTTCCAACAATTTCCCACTAGTCTGGCAGTTCTCTGTAGATACCCATACACATCTAGTAGTTTCAAAGAGAAAAACAGTAGCCCATAGTTTAGAAATGGTCATGTCCATTAATTGAATTCACGTAACTTCTAAATAGGTCCAGCCCCCACACAGAAAAAATATTGTCACTCCCAGCAGCCACACTAGGAAATACTCAGCAAATACAAGATAGGATCACAGGTAAAGGGGTAAATATTCCAGCACTTACAGGTCCAAATGTGCATTGCTTTTTGAAAGGTAATTCCCCTGAGGGCTCTACAGTTATTCCAAAAATACTTCCATTGCGCCATGCTTTTGGGGGGTTTCTTCTACATGACTGCCTTCAGAACCCATTATGTGTTCATTTCAGTGTCTCCAAGGCAATTCTTTGTCTGTGGGGGCAGATTTGGCTTTTAGGAAATCCCAAGGTCAATCCAAGCTCAGCTCAATGAAGTGTATGTGTGGGGGTAGTTGTGTCAGTTATCAGTTGCCACAATATTGCTGCAAAAGAAACAACTAGAAAAACCTCAGGGACCCACAACAAATATTATTTAGCTTATGACTCTGCAGGGATTCAGCTGATCTGGGCTGGGTTTGGCTGATCTTGGCAGGTCTGGCTCATGCGTCTGCAGTCAGCTGATCTTGTCTGAGCTTGTCAGATATCTAGAGAACAGCCGAATGACTCTGGTCTAGAATGGCCTCATCTGAATATCTGGGGGACTCAGCTCTGTTTGACTTGTCTTTCATTCTCCATCAGGCTAGCTGGGGGCATATTTTCAGGGTGATGGCAGAGGCATAAAGAGAAAGAAACCTCAATGTAATGCACAAGTCCATTTCAAGCCTGTGCATTATTTCTGCCAACATCTCATTGACCAAAGCAAGTCATATGGCAAAAGACAGGCTACAGGAATGAAGAACTGTGATGTGTTTGGCCATCTACCACAGTGATTAAAGTTGCCATCCTATCACAGTGACTAAATTGGAACATATTTTTGTTCCAAAGGGAGTTGTGGCCTCAAAATTCTGACAATGATCTTGTGGGTAGTCAGTGAATTGCCAAACAAGCGTTCCAGACAATAGTCAGAGGGGACAATTCCAAATGATCTCTGACAACAGCAGAATCTTTTGAAGGAAGGATATGGCCTGTGAGGTGACTGTGGGGAGGACAGTGGCTGCCCCCATCTTTTTTTTTAAAGGAAAAAGAAGTTTTGTTTTTTCTCTCTTTTTTATACTTGGAAAAAGGAGAAGTATTTAATACCTTGTTCAGCTAATTGTAACATCTTTCTTTAATCCTACACCAAAATTTGACCAAAGTTTTTCAAAGATTAGTTGTCCTGTGAACCTGAAACTGTGTAAATGCATTTTCTTTTGTACAGTATTGCACTAAAATCTATTGGTCCGTTGTGCATATTTTATTGATCTTTATCCATGCATGATTTCATAATATCGTTCGTTGGTCATTCAGAACACACTGGTTCATTGAATCATGTAGCTCTTCCAAATTAAATATATCTTTTTTTTTTGGAATAAAGTTTTAATTGAAGTATAGTTTACACACAATGTTACATTAGTTTCAGGTGTGCAACAGTTTGATTCCACAAGTCTCTACGTTGTGCTGTGTTCACTGCATGTCTAGCTGCCATCTGTGGCCATACAATGGGTTTACAGTACCACTGACTGTGTTCCCTCTGCTGTACCTTTTATCCCTGTGACTTCTTCATTCCATACTGGAAGTCTGTACCTTCCACTCCCCTTCATTCATTTTCCGCCATCCCCCACCTCTCTGGCAATCATTTATTGGTCCGCTTATACTTTTTGTTTGTTCATTCATTTGTTTCGTTTTTTAGATTCCACGTGTAAGTGAAATCATATGGTATTTGTCTTTCCCTATCTGACTTATTTCACTTAGCTTAATACCCTCTAGGTCTATCCTGTTGTGGCAAATGGCAAGATGTCATTTTTAAAAAAGATTTTGTTTATTTGAGAGAGAGAGAGAGCATGAGTGAGGGAGAGGGGCAGAGAGAGATGGAGAAGCAGATTCTCTGATGAGCAGGGAGCCAGGCTCGGGCCCAATCCCAGGATCCTGAGATCGTTACCTGAGCTGAAGGCAGATGCTTAATAAACTGAGCTATCCAGGCACCCCTCATTCTTTTTTATGGCTGAGTAATATTCCATTATATAGATCTCACATCTTTTTTGTTCATTTATCTATTGATGGACACTTGGGTTGCTTCCATATCTTGGCTATTGTAAATAATGTTGCAATAAACATAGGGGTGCATATATCTTTTCAAATTAGTGTTTTTGTTTTCTTTGGGTAAATACCCAGTAGTGGAATTACTGGATCATATACTATTTCTATTGTTAATTTTTAAAAAGATTTTATTTATTTATTTGACAGAGAGAGAGAGCGAGCACACAAGCATGGGGAGTGGCAGGCAGAGGGAGAGGGAGAAGCAGGCTCCCTACTGAGCAAGGAGCCCAATGTGGGGCTCGATCCCAGGACCATGACCTGAGCCAAAGGCAGATGTTTAACCAACTGAGCCACCCAGGCACCTTTATTTTTTATTTTTGAGGAAACTCCAAACTTCTTTCCACAGTGGCTACCCCAATTTACATTCCCACCAACAGTGCACGAGGGTTCCCTTTTCTCTACATCCGCACTAACACTTGTTATCTCTTATCTTTTTGATTCCAGCCATTCTGACAGGTGTGAGGTGATATCTTGTTGTGGCTTTGATTTGCATTTCCCTGACGATAAGTGATGTGGAGCATTTCTTCATGTGTCTGTTGGCCATCTGGATGTCTTCTTTGGAGAAATGTCTGTTCATGTCTTCATACCATTTAAATCAGATTATTGTTATTATTATTTTTGGTGCTGAGTTGTATAAGTTCTTTATATATTTTGGATATTAACCCCTTATGGAATATATCATTTACAAACATCTTCACCCATTCAGTAGGTTGCCTTTTTGCTTTGTTGATGGCTTTCTTTGCTTTTTATTTTGGAATAGTCCTGATAGTTTATTTTACTTTTGTTTCCCTTGCCTGAGGAGACGTGTCTAGAAAAATGTTGCTACAGCCAATGTCAAAGAAATTACTGCCTGTGTTTTCTTCTAGGAGTTTTATGGTTTCAAGTCTCACATTTAGGTCTTTAATCCATTTTGAATTTATTTTTGTGTAGGGTGTAAGAAAGTTGCTCAGTTTCATTTTTTTTTTTTTTTGCATGTAGCTGTCCAGTTTTCCCGGCACCATTTGTTGAAGAGACTGTCTCCTGTTATGTGTTATTGCCTCCTTTGTTGTAGATTCATTGACCACGTAAGTGTGGGTAGGATAGTGCTCTTTTGGACGAGGGGCTGAAAGATCCATCTTGGGCTTGTTGGATTGAACTGAATTTGCAGTGAAAATCTTACCTTGCAGTCTCCAAATGACAAACTGACCTCTGATGTGTATATTGCCTTTTATTTCTCTCTGCAATAGCCAGGCCCTCAACAGTGAAGATGTAATCTTTCAGTAACTCTCATTTTCTTGGCAATTTGAAGTTTCTAGGCTGCAGCAGCTAACCCCTATCCTTTTCCACTTTGACCCATGGAAACTTCAAGGAGGGGAATTAAATGGGATGCACACTTACTTTGTCACCCATCTCCTGCACCCAGTGACATTTGCTGAGTATCCGTCGTGTTCTGTGACAGGTACTGGGCATACAGAGACACACGGGGGAGGCAGGGAGGAGGGTGGGGATGGAGATAAAAGAGGAAGAGGCCTTCATGGACCAGTGGTAATGAATTACCATGAAACTGAGGAGCATGCTTAATCAAGTCCTCTGCACCCGAGGTTAAACATGCACACACACACACACGCACGCACGCACATACACATGCATGCACACAAGACAAAAATGCCAAAGACAGATAAGAGAGAGTGCCTGCTTCCAGGAAGCTCAGAGAGGAGTGGGAGAGACACATGCACATACAATAAGCTATTGCTCTAGGGAGTGACAAAGGTCATACAAGAGGGCTAAGTACAGGCTACTTTAAGGGGTCCAAGGGGGGGTATCTCTTCCTGCATGGGAGGGCTTCTCAGCAGAGGTGACATTTGGATGGGGTCTCCAAGATAACTAGGAATTCACAGGCAGAATGGGGGCAGCACAGTTGTCATATGCAGAGGTGTGAGACAGCAAGTCTCACTTAAAAAGAGGCAGGACAATGACAGAGAAGCAGAAAGTTTGGGATTTGTGGGGAGGGGATATAGAGGTGACAAGATTGGAAGTGTTGGGGGAGGGCAGGTTGGGATGGGAACTCCATCAGAGACGGTGAGGACTCCCAGGCGGGGACACTCAGAGTAGAGAGAAGGGACTGTTGGGAGGGGGACTGGAAGGGTAGTGGGAAGGCCTGAGGAGCTGATGAGGTGAAGGAGAGGTCAAGGTCAAGACTGCCACCTGGCTTTGGGTAACTGGCTTTGGGTAATGTAAAGGTCTGTGCACAAGAAGGCGGTGTTGGTCAGTTATATAATTAGTGTTCCAGAAAGAGTGAGGTTGGAGTCAGGAGGACTCGGGTTTGAATCCTGAGTTCACCATTGTGTGCATTTGGGCAAGTCGATTGCCCTCTGTAAGGCTCAATTTCCTCATCTGTAAAACAGAGTTGATACATAGAGGACTCTTTTGAGTGCTAAATTATGTTGTGGCTTTAAAATTCCTGGCATCTGGCATAGAGCCTGGCCCGTTTCAGGTGCTAGAGTCAACCCAGATAGGCAGGTAGATAGGCAAGAAAGGAGCCATTTGGGGAGACAGGGATTACTCTTGGGTGATGGGCACAGCTGTATGAGCCCCCGTGAAAACCCCTGAGCTGCACCCCTGGCTTGGGCTGAGCAAGTGGGCACGTGTGAGGGGTGCCAAAGTCTGGGTGAAGAAGATAGGTCAGAGGAATTTGAAGGCAGGTGTCTATGTGTGTGTGTTTCCTGTGAAATAAACCGTCTGAACAGGTGTAGTCAAGGGTGGCTACAACATTCTGTGCTTCCAGCAGTCCTCCTTGACCTAGTCTCTTAACTCTGTCTTTGAATCCCATTCTCAAACCAGGGAGGTACCTGGGGGTGGACATTGGTCCTGTGGATGCACACTAAGGTCAGTGAAAACCACAAGGATCAGTGAGTCCAGTGGGCTGTGAGCACCTGTTGGCTCAGTTAAGCACACTCATGGACAGTCACTGTCCCCCTTTAGAACCTCGAGCTCTGAGAACAGAAGAACAGCTCTACTGGCTTTGTCTTTGTGAATATGGATAGAACCTGGTGACTAATATAACATAATAAAAAAAAAGATATTAAAAAATAATTGTATAAAGAAGGTATTTTATTTTATACCTACTAATATTTTAATACTATGAATATTTCAACTGTAGCATGTATTTAGTATTAAATTAACAGATGATTTAAAAGCCAAGTTGGCCAAACTAAATTAATGTCACAACTAATGTAAAGAAGCCTTAGTTGTAAACATGTCCTGTCAAGTGTGTATAATTACAAACTACGCCCGATTAAAATGATGAACACATCAAAAAAAAAAAAAAAAAAAAGGAAGAAAGAACCTGGTGCCTACAGAGGGCCAGCAAGATGGGTTGGCAGAGGGGTGGGTGTAAGGGCTGGAGATGCCCCAAGACAGACAGACAGACAGGCACACCAGATTCAGGACCCAAGATCTCGGATCATTTAAAGAGGAATAGCACAAATGCCGAGTGCCAGCATTTCCAGATAAAAGTTGTTCTCTTGGTCAGAGTGAACACTGCATGAATTCCTCCAGGTCTGCAGGCCACTACACTTTTGCCACCACCCCTTCCATCAGGCCCCTGCAGACAAGCAGCCAGGCTGGGTACCTGTGCTCAAAGCAGCCATTGATGTAAAGATCAAGATGTGGGACATTTTAAAAAAGCAGTAGCCATCTCTGCTGTGCCCTGGGAAGCCTGAGCATGTTTACTGAAGGCAGGAAGTGTCCATAAGTATTTATCCAAAGACTGTCGAGCACGCAGTGCGTGCCCTGCTACATGCATGTGCTCAGAACTTTGGAGAAGGTCTGAAGAAAAACCCAACCTCAGTTTTCAGTGAGCTGGTGGTCTAGCTGGGGGTCAGCAACTCCCATGTCAATTACTAGGGAGGGAACCAAGAACATTAAAGGAGGGATTACATACAGTTTTCTATTCATTCACTCAGGAGGTGTCTTAAAGCCCCTTTTCTCTGCCGGCCAGTGCTGGCCATGGCTGTGCCCTCTTGCAGCTCACAGTCTGGTTTAGGGGCAGGGGGATGATTTGGGCTGGAGTAGATAGAAGCACAAGTGCCATGTGGGCACAGATGACATAGCCTCGTGCTATGTGATCCTTGATTTGAAGCTTCAAGGCTGGGCAGGATTGGGGGCAGGCTGTGGAAAGGCTGGGGGTGGAGGGAGAGCAGTGATGGGTGCAGGGGTCAGTGATCTCCCTCACCGAGGCCAGCCCCATCCCTGATCACTGACCTAGCACCCTCTTCCTCCTGAGAACAGAAACAAGAATGGGAAGAGAGGCCAGAGTCCCTAGATGGACTGACGGTGGTCACCCCAGCAGGGCCCCTGGGCTGCTCCTAAACCAGGCTCTGGGGCTCTTCGGGGCATTTTCTGAGGCTGGAAGGTGAAAAGGCAAGATCCGACAGAGGAGGAAGGGACGGTGGCAGCCCCTGGGGGCCATGCTGACCAAATGGTTTTCACCGTGGGGAGAGGGGAGAAGAGAGTGGGGTTAAATGCTGGTTCTGCTGTGCACTGTCTCGGAGCTGCAGCAAGTCACCCCGCTTCTCTGAACTCGGTCTTGTTATTAGAAGTGACTGTGTTTAGAGTTCTCCGAAAAGGCTGTTGTCAGAGTTGAATGAGGTGGTGTACAGAGCACTCAGCCAGGGCCCGTGTGAGGTGGATGCATGCGCTTGGTGACTAGCAGAGCCTCACGTGCCACATGAAGGGCAGGACCTGCGCCGCCAGAGGAGACGGTGAAGGAAGAGCCCAGATGATAGCAGGCACAGGCAGTGGAGGAGGGCCCGCAGCCTGGATCTTCACACCCTGTATTGCTAGCTCTGCAGGGAGGGTTAGTGGAGGCAGCTTCTGTTCACCCTTAGGTGTGGGTCAGAGGGGACACTGAGACCCACAGGCCTGTCCCTCATTTCTGCTCTGCACAAGATTCAAGTCAGAGCAGGGGGTGCTCATATCCCCATCTGAGAGGTGGCTGCTTAGTCCCACCTATCCCCAGTGCCACTCTGGCAGTTATCCTGTGGTGGGTGGGCCAAGGCCTCTGGTGCCAGGAGTCCACAGTGAGGGTGGGGCCTTTTGGGAATGGGCTAAGGGAAGCTGGAAACTGGGATGAGCCTGGAGACGTGATAACAAGTCATCCCACTGTGGGTACCATGGTTCTTTGCTCAGATTGCCTCTCCAGGGCTGACACCCCCATCCCCCAGCTGCTGGGAGTATCACTGCTGACGGCCCACAGCCGTATCTTCACTGAGCCCTGCTGTCTACAGCAGGGGTTCTCCGTATCCCCTCCTAGGGACAGCCCATGGGCCAATGGCTGGCTGGTGTGGGGACACCCAGGCCCAGCCAGCAGGATCAGCTGAGGCCTCCGTTGCAGATTGAACTGTGTGGGGGTCAGCCTCTCCCTCTGCCCAGTCCTGCATTCCCCACTTCCTACTCAGGTCTCATTCAGGGGCACCCCCAGTAGGACTTCTGCACACAGTTCTCTGTCTCAGAGTGATTTTAGGGAGTCCAGTCTAAGAGAATCGGTACCCAGAACAGTCCTGAGAATCAGGCTCTAAAAGGCGATCACTCACCATCCAGCTGGCCATGGGGGTCCCACGGCAGGTGGGAGGTGAGCACGGGTGGCCCCTGGTGTGCTGTACAGGTGCAGTTGCTACAACTCTTACTCGGTGAACTGGAACGAGAGGCTGATGGGAGCAGCTGCAGGCTGTGCCGTCATCTCTGGCATTTGAGGGGAAGACATGAATGGCAACTGTGGTCCCTGCAGAGTGAGGTGCTGCTGCTGAGCTCGCTGATTTGTTGAGGACAGAGAAAGGGGAGTTTTGGGTAACAAATCACCAATTTAAGGCAGTGAGAGGGCAAGAGGGCCTGGCTGGCATCGTTTAAGGAAACATTGATCTTGTGCAGCCGGGGCAGAAGACCAGACTTACGTGGGAGAGTAGCGGGACTTCAGGGGCTGCGTTCCCAGCTCCAGCGAGCCTTGCGTGACAAGTCTAAGGCACTTGAGATGGGGATGTCTGGGTACATACACCTGAGAAACTTGAACTCCCAGAGTCCTCGAACACGCCTGGCAGAGGTAGCCTGATCCCCATTATTGGAAGACAGTAGTCCTGTCCCCACCCTACCACCTGTTTGAAGGCCACACGAAGGCCTCAAATAAAACAAGGCAGAGGCTTTATAAGACCACGCTTATTGCTGAGTAGTATTCCTTTGTGTAGATAATCACACTTTGGGTTAATGGACATTTAGTTTGTTTCTGGGTTTGGGTTATTACAAATAAAGCTGCCTTGAACACTCATATACAAGGAAAAAAAGACAATGCTTAACTCCCTTGGATTTATTCTCATTTCTCCTCCTGACAACCAGACCAATAGCAAGGATCAAATCCCAGAGGAGCAGAAGGGGGAGGCACTGGCCTGCTGAGGAGGGCAGGCTCTGCCTAATTTGTTAAATGAGTGGAAGGAGTTGGGCGGGTGCACATGGGGTTGGATCAAGGTGCTGTTTCAAGGGAGGCAGAATATAAAGCTGGAGAGATGAGAGTTTATTGATATGGTAGCACATACAGGATTTAGCATCCTGGCAAGAACCCCAGGAGACTGTGTTAATATGCTTCAGGGATAGCTTTTGGAAACTTGGCAAAAGTGATGGCCCACACAAAGTGAAGTAGACACGACAGACAGCTGTGGCAGACAGGGTGGAAGGGATCAAAAGGCCTGGAGAGTAGGGTGGATGTACTATAGAAGGTTGGGAAAAGTTAGCTGTGTTCCACAGGAGGGCCAGGAAGACATTTTATTTACCCGAGTGATAAGGAACACGTTGAGGGGGGCATCAGCATCACTGAGAAGCTCAGTGGACCGGGACTAACGTTAGTAAGAGATGCTGTTAACAGTACCAGATTCCCTCGTAGCAATGGGAAATGAGAGGATCTCAAATGCAGAGGCCAAATGGCAGTGCTCAAGTCTCAGAAACAACTATTGAGACTAGCAGCGAAGTCTAAGTGGAACAGGAGGGTCCCACCTGTGTAATACCACATACAGAGATGGTTCAAGAACCACAGTCTTCCTTACAAGACAGACGGGCAGCCCACAAGGGGAGGCTGGGTTTCTATGAGGAAGGATCAAGTAACTCAGAAGCAGTTGTACTCAGTAAGAATTATCCCAGACCTCTCCCTAAGTTGCATATGCTCATTTACTCAGGTAACCATGCACTGGAGAGAATACTCAGATTTTTCCAAAATCTGAAAAAATTTTTAGACTTTACACTGAGTCTGAACTGACACTGATGTCCAGAGACCTAGAGTGCCATCATGGCTTCCCTAGAATGGCGGGGCATATGAAGTCTATGCATAAATGTGTCTTGGCCCAGATCTAGCTCATAGGGGGTCCACTGAACCCATGGATCACCAGATGGTCATTGCCCCAGGTGCCAAATGTGCAATTAGAATGGACATGCTGGGCAGTTTGCAGAACCCCCACATAAGTTTCTTGACCTGGGGGGTAAGAACGATTGTAGAGGGAAAAGCCAACTGGAAGGTTCTGAAACTGCCCTCCTCCCCTGTCAAGATAGTACATAAAATGGTAATGCCTCGTCCTGGGAGGGCTGGCATTCATGCTACACTCAAAGACTTAAAGGATGTCATAACCCTATTTAATTCATCAATCTGCTATCTATAGCACCTTGTTGGATTCTGATGGACAGCAGCGGATTACCCTATACTTAACCAATGGTAAACTGACCTGGCCCCAGTAGCCGGTCAACCTAGCCTGTTGATACTGGGCGGACCTGACTGGGTAACATAAACTCAGACACATCACAAAGCAGCAGGACACCATAATCCCGAGGCAGGGACAGCAGATATTCAGCAGAGGCACCTGGATGTTATCATCTAGAAACATGTAACATATGCACACGGACAGCGGACCACTGGCAATGCTTACATGACAGAAAATCCCAATTATCTTCACTCGCATGTTGATTTCCTAAAAAGGGACAGAAACAATTCACAGTGTGTTGGCTTTGACAAAGCTTCCCTACTTCTTTCCTTGCACTTCATTTCCAGGAGTTTACCTACAATTTGTGCTGGATCATGTTCCCTGTTTGGCAGTAAAACCTTTTCACTCACCCACCAAGTTTTGGTCTTGAATAGTTTTTATTTTAATACCCAGAAGTAGCCCCACTGCAGCTGCTGAGCCAGCAGGTGATATGTGCACGTCAGTCTGGCAATCGTGTTCTTTCCCGTTCCCATCGTGAAGCAGGAGCAGATTCAGTCTGGATTCACACGGGACAGACAACAGTATGCGTTTAGTCTTGCCCCAGGACAATGTCATTTTTCTTACTTTATGTTACAATATAGTGCAAAGGACCTGGACTCTCTGGATATTCTGATGAACGTCACACTCGTTCACTAGATTGATGACATGTTAGTTGAACTGGATGAGCAAGAAATGGCAGGCACGTTGGAGGTGTTGGCATGGTGTGTGTTCTCTGTGTGTCTGGAGATAAATCCTATGAAGACGTAAGGACTTTTCTTCCTTCCTTCCCTCCTTTCCTCCTTCTCTCCTCCCTTTCTCCCTTCCTTCTTTTCTTTTCTTTTTTTATTTAAATTACATTAATTAACATATAGTGTATTATTAGTTTCTGAGGTAGAGGTCAGTGATCCACCAGTCTTATATAACACCCAGTGCTCATTACATCACGTGCCCTCCTTAATATCTATCACCCAGGTACCCTATCCACCCACCCCTCTCCCCTCCAGCAACCCTCAGTTTGTTTCCTCTGATTAAGAGTCTCTTATGGTTTGCCTCCCTCTCTGATTTCATCTGACACAAGGACTTCTATATCCGTGGAAGTTTTACTGATTCAGTGGTCAGAAGCATGTCCTTTGGAATAACCGTTCCAAAGGACAATGATTATATCTTGTACCTCCCAGCAAAAGCGTTACAGTGCTCGGTAGGCCTCTGTGGGTTCTGGAGGTAGCAAACACTGCCTTTGGGAATACTAGCCTCATCTTATGGGGGATAAGGACAGTTGACAGCTTTTGGGGGGCCTAGAGTGTGAAAGGGCTTTACAGCAGGTCCAGGCTGTGGTGTGAGAAGCCTGCCAGTTGGGGCACATGAGCTGGTAGGCCCTCTGGTAGGCCCTCTGGAGCGAGCAGTTGGGCAGCCAGTGACAGAGGCTGCCTGATGCAAAGTGGCCAAACAATTCTGCCACTTTGTTGTTTGGTACCTCTTTGGTGGCACCCTGAGCCTGACAGGGATAATGAGCCAGCAGGGCACATGGCTTGGTAGGCAGCGCTCAGGGCTGATCCCAGATCCCATCAATGCTTCTGCTCAGATCCCCTGGAGAAGTTCACCCAAGTGAAAACTGTTTGCAGCCCCTTGTTGGTGGTTTCAAATACCTATGTAAGGGCAGTGTAGCAGGGCCCTGCATTCCCACGTAGTAGATAAGACAACTGAGGCATCACTGACTTGTCAAATGAAGATGTTAAGGATCTTGTTAAGAGCCATCCAGTAAGTCCTTTACTTATCTGTTCAGCAGTTATTTACTGAGACCTTGGGAACAACACTCTGGCACCAAGATATCTTGGCAAAGAAGACCTGTCCCTGTTCTCAAAGAACGTGGCTGGGAGTGGGTGTAAGAGGCATGGAAAGTGGAGTTAACTGGTAAACCCAGCACTGTGGAATAATCGTTAGCAGAGGTGTAAGTACAGGGTGCTGGGTGAACTTGGCAGTAGGTGGGGGGAGGATAGAGAGAGGAAAGAGAGCAACAGAGCAAACCAGGAGACCTCGACGCTGTTCGGAGTGGCTGGAGCCAGGGTGGGGGATCCAGAAGGGGTTGCGAGGGCAGTCCTTCCCTAGCTTGTGTTCCCAGGGCAGCTGTCCCCAGTGCTGTCACAGTGGGTGAGGCCCCAGGCCATTTCATTAGGGAGGTTTGTTTCCAGATTCATCCCCTAAGCCCTATTAAGTCTCTTACTTAGTGGGGAAGCAGCAAATCAAGATGACATTTGAAATGTAGTGGCCCAGCCTGTTCCTGGAGGAACAGCTAAATCCTCACCCATATTAAATACCTTCTCCTCAGCAGCAGCGGCTGGGCCATTTAGGAAAATTAAAAGGAGAAAGAGGAACAGAGAGTGGGGAGATTAGAAACAAGTGTAATAGTGTTTCCAGTCCTATGGCAATCAAGAGACCTCACATATGGCCTTTACACTTTATCCTTCTCTTGGCTTATTCAGAGGGCTGGTCATTATGAAAGTGGTTTTGCAAAGAGGTGCTCGGGTTTCCAGCTATCTGTCGTTAGGCCAGCCAGTTACCTGGGGGCTGGCCGGCCCAAGCCGGTGTGTCTCGCAGCACACGTGCTGAAGACTCTGCATTAGAAAAATCACCCTGTGGAGAGATTTCTATAAGGCAGCAGAACTCAGGGTTTGTCTTGACTCAAGTAAAGCCAATGCACAGCAAAGGAATTGGCCCACAGGGCAAGGAGGGTTTACTGTCGCTGTTCAAACAGTGGTAAATTAAAAGAACAGTGACATTACCATTTTTAAGCCATCGGATGAACACGGGTCAGGAAAAGAGAAAACGTGACCACACTCCTGAGATGCTAGTGAAAGGGCGTGTGTGTGCCGTGCTGCTGGAAGTATAAAACGATGCCAGCTTTTTGGAGAGCACTTGGGCTAAAGGCATCAAGATTTTATTTATTTATTTATTTATTTATTTATTTATTTATTTATTTATTTTTTAATAATGATTTTTTATTATATTGTGTTAGTCACCATACAGTGCATCCCCGGTTTTCGATGTAAGGCTCGATGATTCATTAGTTGTGTATAACACCTAGTGCACCATGCAATACGTGCCCTCCTTACTACCCATCACCGGTCTATCCCATTCCCCCACCCCCCTCCCCTCTGTAGCCCTCAGTTTGTTTCTCATAGTCCATAGTCTCTCATGTTTCATTCCCCCTTCTGATTACCCCCCTTTCTTTATCCCTTTCTTCCCCTACTGATCATTCTAGTTCTTATGTTCCATAGATGAGAGAAATCATATGATAGTTGTCTTTCTCTGCTTGACTTATTTCACTAAGCATTATCTCTTCCAGTGCCGTCCATGTTGTAGCAAATGTTGAGAACTCGTTCTTTCTGATTGCTGAGTAATATTCCATTGTATATATGGACCACAACTTCTTAATCCAGTCATCTGTTGCAGGGCATCTCGGCTCCTTCCACGATTTAGCTATTGTGGACATTGCTGCTATGAACATTTAAAGGCATCAAGATTTTAAATATGCATTAAGAATTCAAAAATGTTGGAGTAGTTGGTATAATAATTCTACTTGTCAAAATAGGTCCTAAGGAGATATCAGACATGTGGACAGAATATGAGGCAGGAACATGTTCTTTGCAATGTAATTTCTAGCATCAAAAAAGAGAAACCTGAATGCCTCACAATAACAGATCATTTACTTCAAAAATGGGAGATCCATAAGAAGTGGTAGTCCGTTGTTTCAAATGATCTTTATGAAAGATAAGCTTACATGAAAATATTAGGTTAGAAGGGATACAAAATACCTTATATACTATAAGTTCTTTTAACTCTCTGTCTTTCACAGACACCCCCCCCCACACACACTAACTCTGTCTTCATAGACCTCCATTTAACTGACCACTCAGTTGAACGGACTAGTTGGATTAACTGAGACACTCTCTATTTTTTCTGTAAACAAAGCAGATGACACCCAGGGCCCTGGGAAAGAGAGTGGTAAACCATGTTCTCATTTCTGCTTTCCCAGCTCAGCTCTATGCTTACCAAGTGTCCTCTGTTTATTATTCTCGTAATACTCTGCTAAATTTGATTTGATAATATATTATTGAAGATGACTGCTTCTATATTCAAAAGTGTGCTTGACCCATGTGTGTGTGTGTGTGTGTGTGTGTGTGTGTGTGTGTGTGTGTGTGGAGGGGCAGTTGTGTATAAGGGTAAAGGCTAGACTTGTAAAAGGAGCTGAGAAGCTTTCTTACTCCGCTCTGATTGGATACTCTGAGAATAATCTGTTTGCTGAAGGCTGGGCACAGTTTGCCTCCACATGCCATCTTAACATAGGCTTTTTTCGGGGTGGGTGGGTGGATAGATCGTTGACTATCTTTCCTCTGTCTTCTGTGGTTGCCTCTTAATAACTTTTACATTTTCTTGAGTTGACTTTGCAGTTATAACTTACTAGAATAACAACATTCTTCATTTAATTTTTATTTTTTAATTATATTATTTTGTATCTTCTCCCATGGTAGAGTATATTCATTGTCAGAAAATGTGATTTATAAGAACTAGGAAGATCGGCAGGGGAAGAAAGGGATAAAGAAAGGGGGGGTAATCAGAAGGGGGAATGAAGCATGAGAGACTATGGACTCTGAGAAACAACTGAGGGCCTCAGAGGGGAGGGGGGTGGGGGAATGGGATAGACTGGTGATGGGTAGTAAGGAGGGCATGTATAGCATGGTGCACTGGGTGTTATACGCAACTAATGAATCATGGAACTTTACATCAAAAACTAAGGATGTGCTGTATGGCGACTAACATAATATAATAAAAAAACATTAAAAAAAAAGAAAATGTGATTTTAAATTCTAATAATAAATATCTATTTTTAATAAGCATATACTGTGTGTCAGACACCACGCATATTCTTACTTACTCTGCATGAGAGCCCAATGGTGTAAGGACTATTGTCATCCCTACTTTGCAGATGAAAAGACTAGGGACGATACGTGTCCAAGACCATGCAATTTGTAAGTGGTGGATCTGGGATTGAACCTTCATTTGTGTGATTCTGAGCCTGTGTTCTTATCCACTAGGCTATACTCTTGAAAAAATATGGACAAACGGACAACAGACAAACCAGATCTTGTGCCACAGTGTGATCGTCCTGCAGTTTAAGTAATTTGCTCCTGCTTAGGCTCAGGCTCTGGATAGTTTTGCAGTCGTTCTTAGCCTGTTTCCTGAGCAAGAGCTGCATGGGGCCTGTGCGAGCTGCAAAGTTACATGGACACTTCATGTTTCTGCCATTTTTTTTTCTCTTTTCTTTTTTTTTTTTTTTAGATTTAAATTCAATTAGACAACATCTAGAACATCGTTAGTTTCAGATGTAGAGTTCAGTAATTCATCAGTGGCATGTAACACCCAGTGCTCATCCCATCTCGTGCCTTCCTTAATGCCCATCACCCCGTTATCCCATCCCCCACCCACTTCCCCTCCAGCAACCTTGTTTGTTTCCTTTTTTTTCCCCTCAGTTTGTTTCCTATAATTAAGGGTTCTCACGGTTTGTCTCCGTCTCTGATTACTTCCCATTCAGTTTTCTCTCCCTCCCCCATGATCCTCTGTGCTGTTTCTTATATTCTACATATGAGTGAAACCATAAGATAATTGTCTTTCTCTGACTGACTTATTTTACTCAACATAATACCCTTCAGTTCCCTCCACATCGATGTAAATGTTTAAGTATTCATCCTTTCTGATGGCTGAGTAATATTCCATTGTATATATATACCACATCATCTTTATTCATTCATCTGTCAAAGGAAATCTCTGCTCTTTCCACAGTTTGGCTATTGTGGCTGTTGCTATGAACATTGGGGTGCAGGTACGCCTTTGGATCACTACATTTGTATCTTTGGGGGCAAACAATTACTGGGTTGTAGGGTAGCTTTATTTTCAACTTCTTGAGGAATCTCCATACTGTTTTCCAGGGTGCTGCACCAGTTCGCATTCCCACCAACAGTGTAAGAGGTTCCCCTTTCTCTGCGTCCTTGCCAACATTTGTTTCCCGATTTGTTCATTTTAGCCATTCTGATTGGTGTGAGATGATATCTCATTGTGGTTTTGCTTTGTATTTCCCTGATGCCAAGTGATGTTGAACATTATTCCATGTGTCTGTTGGCCATTCGGATGTCTTCTTTGGAGAAGTGTCTGTTTATGTCTTCTGCCCATTTCTTGACTGGATTATTTGTTTTTTGGGTGTTGAGTTTGATAAATTCTTTATAGATCTTAGGTACTAGCCCTTATCTGATATGTATTTGCAAATATCTTCTCCCGTTCCCTAGGTTGCCTTTCAGTTTTGTCGACTGTTTCCTTTGCTGGGTAGAAACTTTTTATCTTGATGAAGTCCCAATAGTTCATTTTTGCTTTTGTTTCCCTTGCCTTTGGAGATGTGTCTAGCAAGAAGTTGCTGCAGCTGAGATCGAAGAGATTGCTGCCTGTGTTCTCCTCTAGGATTTTGATGGATTCTTGTCTCACGTTTAGGTCCTTCATCCATTTTGAGTCTACTTTTGTGTGTGGTGTAGGGAGCTGGTCCAGTTTCATTCTTCTGCATGTGGCTGTCCAATTTTCCCAACACCATTTGTTGAAGAGAATGTCCTTTTTCCATTGGATATTCTTTCCCGTTTTGTTGAAGATTAGTTGACCATAGAGTTGAGGTTCCATTTCTGGGCTCTCTATTCAATTCCGTTGATCTGTGTGTCTGTTTTTGTGCCAGTACCATACTGTCTTGATGATTACAGCTTTGTAATATAGCTTGAAGTCAGGCATTGTGATGCCACCAGCTTTGGCTTTCTTTTTCAACATTCCCCTGTCTATTTGGGGTCTTTTCTGGTTCCATACAAATTTTAGGGTTGTTTATTCCAGCTCTGTGAAAAATGTCAGTGGTATTTTGATAGGGATTTCACTGAATGTGTAGATTGCTCTGGTTAGCATAGACATTTTTTAAAAATTATGTTATGTTAGTCACCATACAGTACATCATTAGTTTTTGATGTAGTGTTCCATGATTCATTGTTTGTGTGTAATACCCAGTGCTCCACGCAATACATGCCTTCCTTAATACCCATCTCCAGGCTAACCCATCCCTCCACCCTCCTCCCTCTAAAACCCTCAGTTTGTTTCCTGGAGTCCATAGTCTGTCATGGTTCATCTACCCTTCTGATTTCCCCCCCTTCACTCTTCCCTTCCTTCTCTTAATGTCCTCCATGCTATTCCTTATGTTCCACAAATAAGTGAAACCATATGATAATTGTCTTTCTCTGCTTGACTTATTTCACTTAGCATAATCTTCTCTAGTTCCATCTATGTTGATACAAATGTTGGGTAATCATCCTTCCTGATGGCTGAGTAATATTCCATTGTATATATGGACCACATCTTCTTTATCCATTCTTCTGTTGAAGGGCATCTTGGCTCCTTCCACAATTTAGCTATTCTGGACAATGCTGCTCTGAACATTGGGGTGCATATGGCCCTTCTTTTCACTACATCATATCTTTGGGGTAAATACCCAGTAGTGCAATTGCTGGGTCATAGGGTAGTTCTATTTTTAACTTTTTGAAGAAACTCCACACTGTTTCCAAAGTGGCTGTACCAGCTTGCACTCCCACCAACAGTGTAAGAAGGTCCCCCTTTCTCCACAACCTCTCCAACATTTGTTGTTTCTTGCCTTATCTATTTTGGCCATTCTAACTGTGTAAGGTGGTATCTCAATGAGGTTTTGATTTGAATTTCCCTGATGGCTAATGATGTTGAACATTTTTTCATGTGTCTGTTAGTCATTTGTATGTCCTCTTTGGAAAAGTGTCTGTTCATGACTTCTGCCCATTTTGTGACTTGATTACTTGTTTTTTGGGTGTTGAGTTTGAGAAGTTCTTTATAGATCTTGAATACCAGCCCTTTATCTGTTATGTCATTTGTAAATATCTTTTCCCATTCTGTGGGTTGCCTCTTAGTTTTGTTGACTGTTTCCTTTGCTGTGCAGAAGCTTTTTATCTTGATGAAGTCCCAAAAGTTCATTTTTGCTTTTGTTTCCCTTGCCTTTAGAGACATGTCTTGAAAGAGGTTGCTGTGGTGATGTCAAAGAGGTTACTGGCTACGTTTTCCTCTAGGATTTTGATGGATTCCTGTCTCACATTTAGGTCTTTCATCTCTTTCGAGTTTATGTTTGTGTATGGTGTAAGAGAATGGTCCAGTTTCATTCTTCTGTATATAGCTGTCTGATTTTCCCAGCACTGTTTATTGAAGACACTGTCTTTTTTCCATTGGATATTTTTTCCTGCTTTGTCAAAGATTAGTTGACCATAGAGTGGAGGGTCCATATCTGGGCTCTCTGTTCTGTTCCATTGATCTATGTATCTGTTTTTGTGCCAGTACCATGCTGTCTTGGTGATCATAGCTTTGTAATATACCTTGAAATCAGGCAATGTGATGCCCCCAGCTTTGTTTTTCTTTTTCAACATTCCTTAGTGAGTTGGGGTCTTTTCTGGATCCATACAAATTTTAGGATCTATACTCTAGAAACTATAGAACACTTATGAAAGAAATTGAAGAAGACACAAAAAGATGGAAAAACATTCCATGCTCATGGATCAGAAGAATAAACATTGTTAAAATGTCTATGCTGCCCAGAGCAATCTATACTTTCAACGCCATTCCGATCAAAATACTAATGCCATTTTTCAAAGTGTATAGACAATTTAACAGTATTTATTCTTCCAATCCATGAGCATGGAATGTTTTTCCATTTCTTTGTGTCTTCCTCAATTTCTTTCATAAGTGTTCTGTAGTTTTTAGAGTACATCAATTAAGAGGCTCATATGGTTCTTGTCCTTTCATTTATTAACGTGATGTATTATGTTGGTTGATTTGTGGATGTTGAACCACCCTTTCAGCCTAGGGATAAATGCTACTTGGTTGTGGTAAATAATCCTTTT